>NC_090376.1:143668480-143971510 GCF_036365525.1 Heterodontus francisci
TGGGATAGAGGTACAAATATGTAAACAGATTATGGAAAGATGTAGGAGCAACAGGGTGGTGGTGATAGGAGATTTTAATTTTCCCAACATTGACTGGGTTTCACTTAGTGTTAGAGGTCTAGATGGAGCAGAATTTGTAAGGAGCATCCAGGAGGGTTTTCTAGAGCAGTATGTAAATAGTCCAACTCGGGAAGGGGCCATACTGGACCTGGTGTTGGGGAATGAGCCCGGCCAGGTGGTTGAAGTTTCAGTAGGGGACTACTTTGGGAATAGTGATCGCAATTCCGTAAGATTTAGAATACTCATGGACAAAGACGAGAGTGGTCCGAAAGGAAGAGTGCTAAATTGGGGGAAGGCCAACTATACCAAAATTTGGCAGGAGCTGGGGAATGTAGACTGGGAGCAGCTATTTGAAGATAAATCCACATTTGATATGTGGGAGGCTTTTAAAGAGAGGTTGATTAGCGTGCAGGGGAGACATGTTCCTGTGAAAATTAGGGATAGAAATGGCAAGATTAGGGAACCATGGATGACAGGTGAAATTGTGAAACTAGCTAAGATAAAAGGAAACATACATAAGGTCTAGGCGGCTGAAGAAAGACAAAGCTTTGGAACAATATCGGGAATGTAGGACCAATCTGAAACGAGGAATTAAGAGGGCTAAAAGGGGTCATGAAATATCTTTCTCAAACAGGGTTAAGGAAAATCCCAAAGCCTTTAATTCGTATATAAGGAGCAAGAGGGTAACTAGAGAAAGGATTGGCCCACTCAAGGACAAAGGAGGAAAATTGTGCGTGGAGTCAGAGAAAATGGGTGAGATTCTAAACGAGTACTTTGCATCGGTATTCACCGAGGAGAGAGACATGACGGATGTTGAGGTTAGGGACAGATGTTTGATTACTCTAGGTCAAGTCGGCATAAGGAGGGAGGAAGTGTTGGGTATTCTAAAAGGCATTAAGGTGGACAGGTCCCCAGGTCTGGATGGGATCTATCCCAGGTTACTGAGGGAAGCGAGAGAGGAAATAGCTGGGGCCTTAACAGATATCTTTGCAGCGTCCTTAAACACGGGTGAGGTCCCGGAGGACTGGAGAATTGCTAATGTTGTCCCCATGTTTAAGAAGGGTAGCCGGGATAATCCAGGTAATTATAGACCGGTGAGCCTGACGTCAGTGGTAGGGAAGCTGCTGGAGAAGATACTGAGTGATAGGATCTATTCCCATTTTGAAGAAAATGGGCTTATCAGTGATAGGCAACATGGTTTTGTGCGGGGAAGGTCATGTCTTACCAACTTAATAGAATTCTTTGAGGAAGTGACAAAGTTGATTGATGAGGGAAGGGCTGGAGATGTCATATACATGGACTTCAGTAAGGCGTTTGATAAGGTTCCCCATGGTAGGTTGATGAAGAAAGTGAAGTCGCATGGGGTCCAGGGTGTACTAGCTAGGTGGATAAAGAACTGGCTGGTCTACAGGAGATAGAGAGTAGCAGTGGAAGGGAATTTCTCAAAATGGAGACGTGTGACCAGTGGTGTTCCACAGGGATCCGTGCTGGGACCACAGTTGTTTGTGATATACATAAATGATTTGGAGTAAAGTATAGGTGGTCTGATTAGCAAGTTTGCAGACGACACTAAGATTGGTGGAGTAGCAGATAGTGAAGGGGACTGTCAGAGAATACAGCAGAATATAGATAGATTGGAGAGTTGGGCAGAGAAATGGCAGATGGTGTTCAATCAGGGCAAATGCGAGGTGATGCATTTTGGAAGATCGAATTCAAGAGTGAACTATACAATAAATGGAAAAGTCCTGGGGAAAATTGATGTACAGAGAGATTTGGGTGTTCAGGTCCATTGTTCCCTGAAGGTGGCAACGCAGGTCAATAGAGTGGTCAAGAAGGCATACGGCATGCTTTCCTTCATCAGACGGGGTATTGAGTACAAGAGTTGGCAGGTCATGTTACAGTTGTGTAAGACTTTGGTTCGGCCACATTTGGAATACTGCGTGCAGTTCTGGTCGCCACATTACCAAAAGGATGTAGATGCTTTGGAGAGGGTGCAGAGAAGGTTCACCAGGATGTTGCCTGGTATGGAGGGCGCTAGCTATGAAGAGAGGTTGAGTAGATTGGGATTATTTTCATTAGAAAGACGAAGGTTGAGGGGGGACCTGATTGAGGTGTACAAAATCATGAGAGGTATAGACAGGGTGGATAGCAAGAAGCTTTTTCCCAGAGTGGGGGATTCAATTACTAAGGGTCACGAGTTCAAAGTGAGAGGGGAAAAGTTTAGGGGGGATATGCGTGGAAAGTTCTTTATGCAGAGGGTGGTGGGTGCCTGGAACGCGTTGCCAGCGGAGGTGGTAGACGCGGGCACGATAGCGTCTTTTCAGATGTATCTAGACAGATACATGCATGGGCAGGAAGCAAAGAGATACAGACCCTTAGAAAATAGGCGACAGGTTTAGATAGAGGATCTGGATCGGCGCAGGCTTGGAGGGCCGAAGGGCCTGTTCCTGTGCTGTAATTTTCTTTGTTCTTTGTTCTTTGAATTGTGGCCCCAGGTCCTCCCTAACCTATTTAATTGGAACATACTCTCAACTGAAACACAATCTTTTTATTCCCTTCATTATCTTATAAACTGCAATCAGATCATCCCTAAGTCTATGTTTATCTGAAGTGTAGAGCCCCAAATCTTTTAACCTATCTTGACAATTGAGATGCTTTAGAAAGGGAATTAGTACAGTGGTCCTCTTCTACATCCTTTCCAAAGTCTCATTGTCACTCACCTCACCATGTGAAGAGACCGAAACTGGATGCAGCATTCCAATTGAAGCCAGACCAAGGGCTTGTACAAGAACACTTTGTCTTATAGTCAATTTTCATATAAATGTGCCCCAACATCCTATTTGCTCTAGCTATCACTTCGTGGCATTGCTCATGAACCCTTAAAGATCTATGCAGTAGAATGACCAGATCTTTTTTTCTCCACCTGCTTTAATGCTTGTCCCTGAGGAGTGTATCTATGTTGAGCATTTGTTTTGCCCATATGTATAACACTTCACTTTTCCACATTAAACATCATTTGCCAGTCATGATCCCAATTTCCCAAGACATCAAGATCCACCTGTAGCTGTCGATCATCATCTGCAGTCCTGGCACTTGCACAGACCTTGGTATCATCTGCAAATTTGCAGATTATTCCTCAATATCTACAAATAAATCATTAATAAAAATAGTAAAGACCAATCTAACTTCATCTATAACTATTTTCTGCCTAGGGCATTCCAACCAGCTCTCAATCCAGCTCAGTATATTACTGTTAATACCAGAGGCTTTGATCTTGCAGAGAGGTCTTGTGTGTGATACCTTGTCAAAAGCATTTTGAAAGTTTAAGTAGACAATGCCTGTTGGGATTCCCTCATTCACCATCTTGGTGACCTCTTCAAAATTTATAGGCCAGATGTTGCTTTAAGAATAATGGTGAGGCAAATAGAGTACATCGTTATTATGGAGTAAATTGGACAGAAACTTCCAGAGTGCACGCAAGCACAGTTAAAAGCAGAAATCCAAAAATTATGGTCCGTGTTACCCTGCACTATCATAGGCTGTGCTACAACAGTACCTTGCCAGTAGACTCAGCATTGAAATCAATGTTGGAGTGTAAAACCCACTAGTTACCAGCAAACCCAGCAGAAAAACTTAGGGCTGCTATGCATTCAGTTGTAAATGGTTTTGCCATGACATGTTAAGTTATAAATTACTGCCAAACCACCTCTCTGGCCCTGAAAATTAATTTTTACAAGTGTGACATCTCATTCCTGCAGACTTTACGTCATGATGGAGACTTTTAAAACTTATTTTTTACTTTTACAGTCCATCCCTTTAATCTCTCTCTCTTGATCCCATCTCTCTTTTACAATCTTTATTTTGCTTTCTGCACATGGATTAAATCTAATTTATACGTCCTGGGTATTATACTTCCCGGGTTTGTACTTCCTATTTTAGACTCTGCAACCTCACTCTTACCTCCTGAGGTTTGTACCGTGCTGGGACGTGAAGTTAGGAAAGGAAAACCCGGACACACTGTTTTCTCGAATGTCTTATAGTTTTTATTTGAAAAACATCTTTTAATTGTGTTCTGTAGGTTTCTTAACCAGAGCCAGGCTGACTGACTGTCAAGCTTGAAAACCTGCAGCATAAGGACATAGCCAAACTGAGCCCAGGTAGGTCTACTGGGGGAATGGGAGAGATCGTGGGGGACTGAGCAGTGGTTGAGAAGTGTCCGATCACTGACAATTGGAGGGAGAAGATTATGGTTGGGGAAAGCAGATGGTGATCGGGAGCAGACAGTACTCTGGGGAATCCCATCATGGATGGATTGGGGGGTTACTGGTAAGGTTTTTGGTCCTGCAGGAAACACTCATGCTCCTCCTGGCCCACAAGCAGTGCTGTAAAGGTACTGACCTTTCTGAACTTCCCACCTGAACCAGACTAACCTGTTTTGGGGGCTTAAAGTTAACTGCTACATTGATTGGTTGATAAGCTTCCCTGTTGCTTGCCCTGCTCATCGATGCCATAGACACTGTAGAGGGTTCTGCAAGGGATCAGAAGCCTGATGACAGAAAGCTTCCATGCAAAAACACTATGAGCAGCTGCCAGTGTATTGAACAGCAAGTGCCATTCCTTCGGAGCTAACCTCAAAATCCAGGCCATAATTAAATATGTCAGATTTGACTTCCTTTTAATGAAGCTATGTTTGATGGCTGTAATACATCCCTAAGATATCATTCTCTATATAAGTAATCATATATTGCACTCCTACTGATTCCTCCAAGCATCTTTCCTTTTAGTGATGTTAAACTAATGAGCCTATAGTTACCCGGGTCTGTCTTGTCTCCTTTTTTAAAGCTGGGGACTACATTAATCCTCCTTTCAGTCTAGAGGAACTGTTCCAGAGGGCAGTGGGCTATTAGAAGGACAGACAAGGGGCTCACACAGCACTTGTCCAATTTCCCTGCGGACACGCGGGTGAATATGATCTGATCGAGCTGCACTACCTAATTTCAGGTTCTTAATTCTATTTAAAGCAATCGTCCATCTACGTTAACATTACCAGTTTTATTATTAACATCATCATTTGATTCTAACAGTTGAATGCAATCTTCAATAGTGAAAACCGATGTAAAGTTTTTATTTAGTATTTCTGCCATATCCAGTGAGTCCTTCAAAATCTGTCCTTGAACATCCTTCAATGGCTCAATAGTCTTTTGACAGTTCTCTGACTCTTCACATAACCGAAAAAAGCTTTTCCCATTACTTCTACAATTGTCTCCATTCCCCATTTCCATTATCCTTTTAGCTGATCTAATAGCAGTTTTTGTTCTCTTTAGCAGTTCCTTGAACTTAACTCTGTTAATGTGTGTATTAGATGCCCTTATAGTGTAGACAGTTTTTATTAAACCATATTTGTCTTAGTACATGGCCAATCAACCACCCTCCCTTCCTTTGAGCTTTGTTGTTGGGAACATGAGTTGAGATTTCCTGGATGTTTGGTAGTTTATGGCTAGGGAAACAGGGAGGCTGACAAAAAAAAAATTAAGAATTCTAACCTTGAGATGATCTAAGCATATATTAGCATTTAGGTGCAGAAAGGGAAGAGTTCGAGCAAACATGGTGATTTTTAACAATGAAAATGGTCTTGGTGATAAATTGGAGGGGTGAGACAGAGCTAAGCTTGGGGTCAAGCAGAACAGCACGGTTCAACACCTCTGGATTTAGCTTGAGATGACAGTTGCCAAGGCTGATCGGGTTCAGCTCAGAAGCACGGAGCTATTTTATTTTGTTTTTTCCAATATTTCACTGGCCAAAGTTTTAATTCATTCAGATCTTAACCTCTGGCACTTAATTGGAGAGAGTGGCTCCTTTGGGTCAATGAAAGAATTGAAGAGGAAAATGTGAGTACCATCTGCGGGCATGTGAAAGCTGACCCCATGCATTTATTTTCATACCCTTTGGCATCTCAAAGACTTTGCAAGAGGGAGAGGCGAACACTGATCAGGAAACAAAGCAGATTAATGGATGAGGAACTGAGAGCATAATAGAATAATGTGCAAAAGTGTGGAAAAATATACTTGTGAATCTACATATTTGACAAATAGATCACTATGAGGTGAATTTTCTGCTTGTGTGCTCCCAGCATGGAGCTTTATCCATTGGGGATGTACATCAGGAAATTGCATGCATGCAGACCATGATTTCTATTGTCAGGCAAACCCCCACTTGCCAAAACTGAGGCACACATTATTTCGCCACATGAACATTAAAGCTTTAAAAATTGCAATCTGTGATTGGAAAGACATTTCCACGGTAACAGACCATGTTGAAACAACAGAGACTCTGCAGTTGCTCTTTAATACACAGAAGTGGTCAGACTAGTTTTAGTCACATGGCTAGCTGGCTGGGACAGAGAAATTTGAGCCTCCAACAAGGGATGTGAAGAGACGGTTCCATATAAGGAATTAGTCACATGACTAACCTGCGGAGCACCCTGGGAGCTTTTTGAATTTGAACTCCCAAACAAAGGAATTGACAAGCAGAACGCCGTGTGCTCTCCTGGAACTAAGAACATCTCCTCTGCTGTCTGCCTGCTTATCTCTCAAGGAACTGAAACCATTGAAGACACGTGAAACTCAAAGAGAGAAAAGGTTTGCCACATGAACAAAGTTTCGGAAGATTATTGGGCCCCAATAAAACGCAAGAATATAACTTCAATCAAGGACAACAGCGAGCTCGAGAAACAGTAACAAGATCCTGCCTCAAACTGTTCTACTTATCTTTTCTTCTGCTATTTTCTGTTTCTATCTGCATGTTTATATCACATGTGCAGGCTAGCGTGAGCGCATCGTAGATCTGCAGGCGTGAACCATATTAGAATTTAGTTTAAGTTTTAATAAATTTTCCCTTTCTGCTTTCAACCAAAGAAAGCCTGTTTGTACTCAGTTATTTGACGGATAATTGGAAACTGTGAACACAGATTCACAAAAAGGGGAGCTCAAAACACAGTGTGTTTAAAATTAAACCCTTAGACCAGGTGAAGACAGCAAGAGACCCCCTAGACACCTTTCTCACCTGGTCGGAACACTATCCATTAAAATGAATGGATAAAAGATTGTAGGCTTCATGACCACAGTGTTCTGATATGTTTTCCTGGTGGATGAGGCTCTGTGGAACAAGCAAGTGGAAATTTTACTGTTATAAAGCTTAGATTTTTTTTTCTGGTGAATAGTGACATTTTGCCATTCTTTTGTCATCATTATATTTGTAATTCAAAACTCTATGCTTTTTCACTGACCATCTCAATGTTTGTAAAGGTTTTAGTCAAAACATTTTATTTCAACCACTTTTATTTTCCACTTCTCAGGTAAGGAGTGTAATCTTTCTGATTTAAAAAAAAAATTTAAGTGTTCCTGCCTGCAATGTGAATTAGTTGGAACTATTGTGCATTTACTCAGCAGTATTGCTTGGATAGCTGCACAAAATAACCGTTTTGCTTTTTAAAGGTAAGGCTTACTGTGAGTAATGAGTTACAATGTTTAGTTTGGTTTGGAGATACAGCACTGAAACAGGCCCTTCGGCCCACCGAGTCTGTGCCGACCATCAACCACCCATTTATACTAATGCTACACTAATCCCATATTCCTACCACATCCCCACCTGTCCCTATATTTCCCTACCACCTATCTACACTAGGGGCAATTGCTCATGGCCAATTTACCCATCAACCTGCAAGTCTTTGGCATGTGGGAGGAAACCGGAGCACCCGGAGGAAACCCACGCAAACACAGGGAGAACTTGCAAACTCCACACAGGCAGTACCCAGAATTGAACCCGGGTCACTGGAGCTGTGAGGCTGCGGTGCTAACCACTGTGCCGCCCTATGTGAAAATGTGAAAATGGAACCTTTCTATCCCCAGAGTTAGAAATGTATATAGGATGCTGATATGTCAATCAACCACCTCACCCAAAATTGGCATTTATTTGCAATTACACTGTGCAAATATTAGCTCACAAGTGTCTTAATTCTTTGCTATGAAATTCCTTTAGTCACTATTTTAATGGTGACATTTATTTCTTTCTAAAAAAAAAAGTCAGTTAATACCTCCTTTAAAAAAGCAGGGAGAAGAATTTCATAGAAATGTGTTATTGTGCCTGGACATTGGTATCTATGCATTGTAATTTTATGCTGTAAATTGCTTTGGCTCACAGATTAATACAGATCAAGATTTGAAAAAAAGAAAAAGCCTGAAATGCTGGAAATCTGAAGAAAACAACAGGAAATGCTACAAATATACAGAAGGTTCATCGGCATCTATAAAACAGATTAACAAGATCTACTGATGGGCCAACTGCCAAAAATGATTTTTCTCTTTAAAGGATTGATTGTGTATAAACTGTGGCTCAGTTCTTGCACGTTTGCTTCTCAGTCAGAAAGAATGTGGGCCCAAGTTCCACTCCAAGAGTCGAGAAAGATCTAGAATGACATCCCAGTGCAGTATTGGGGGAGTGCTGCACAGTTAGAAGTGCTGTCTTTTGGAAAAAACAATAAACCGAGGCCCTGTCTGCCCTCTCAATTCGATGTAAAAGATTCCATAGCACTATTTCGAAGAAAAGCAAGAGAATTATCTCTTGGTCTTGGCCAATATTCCTCCCTGAATCATCACAAAATGCAGATGATCTGGTCAGTATCGCATTGCTGGTGTGAGAGCTTGCTGTGTATAAATTGGCTGTGACATTTTCTATATTAGAGCAGTAACTACACTTCCAAAGTACTTCAATGGCTGTTAAGCAATTTGGGACATCCTGAGGTTGTGAAATGTGCTATATAAATGCAAGTCATTTGTATTCTTTTCTTCAGGAAACAGCACAATAAATATCATTTGTAACAACTCATGCAGATATACCCTTCCAAAGCGACATTTGCATCTATTTTTGCAGAATATGGAGCTGGATTTAATCTTACCTGCCCTGCTAGGAGCTGTGGGGTGGGGATAATGCAGGGAACCCAGAGTTCAAGGCTCCCTTGCACACTTTGGAGTTTTAACCAATACTGTCACTGAATGGTTACCCAGAAGCAAAACAAATGACAGGCTTGTCTTCCAGTTGGGCAGACAGCAGTTCCATGGAGGCCACACACCTTATGTTGGGGGGTGGGATTGGTGGTGCGATCTGGTTGGGGGGATTGATCCATTGGGGAAGGTACAAACCTGAGAGGAGGGAGGCGAAACCCTGAGCAGGAGAGATGATCCCAGTGGGGTGATCCTGAGGCTCGGTAGGCTCATTATAATATTTAAAGTGCCAACCCCCCTCCTTGGAGCTGGTTGGTCACCCGGCCAGCATCCCACCTCCATCAAAACCAGAAGTGGGCAGTTGGAGGCATGTTTAGATCGGAATTCAGCTTTTTAACATTTTGACTTCCTCCCCAACCAAAACCCACCCATTTCTTCAGGTTAAAATTTCCCCCAGAAACCCGATATAGTTGACTGTATCAGATTTTGCTTAGCACCCCGTTAGACTTTTTCCCTCACCCTTCAGCTCGAAAATCTTTTGACCTCTTTGGATGTACGAGTCAATAATGAGGGACCAACAGTGTATCTCCTTAACCAGTGAGATTTCAGGATTGAGAAAGAAACAGGAATGATAGAGGAGGAGGCTGCATTAGAAGCGAATCAGATACAGAAAAGGAATGAAGAGACAGAAAGGAAAAGTAAGAAAAAAATTAAACAATTTTAAATTAAAAATTTGAAAAGCCTCTCCGAACAATTTATTACCTGTGGAAATGAGACTTCACAGTTTCAATTGTTCCCTTTCTGGACCTGAAAGGTTGAGTGGTATTACAGGAAAATAAATTACCACTTTAAAAAAGTACTTATACAGTTAAGTAGCAGCCTGCCTTTCTGTCATGAGTTTAATGGTTTAATAAATGCAGCAATTTAACAAAACTCACAGGGAGGTTGAGGGTGAGCTGCTATTCCTGGGAGGCTGAGCAATTTGTGACAATTCACAGGGTATCACTTCCTCTCTACAAGTTACTGAACAATTTATAGATTTATATTGCCATCATTTTGGCAGAAAAATTTGGGCCATTATATTTGTGGAACATTTGTTGATGTATTCACAATGTTGACTCCTCTAGTGAACTCCTATAAGTACAGCTTATTAATGGCATGACATGTCCACCTATGGCAACAGTGCAACAACCAGGATTATACAGATTTTATAAATAGTAAAATCTATTCAGTAAATAAAACCACATATATCAGTCACGTAATTCTATTTTAGTGCCAATAAGAGGCGATCAACAAGGTTCAAGGAAGGAAGAATGTGAATCTGTGAAATGACAAATCAATGGTAGTACTGGCCTACTATCTGAGTGAAGAAAGAGAGAAAGAATGACTGAAGATTTACATAGTTCCATTTTTTTTTTAATTTCCAAAATATACTTTGTTCATAAAAATCTGTAAAAATTACATTGCCAAACAGTTTCAAACAGCACCAAAAAATACAAACATTGCAAGGGAGATCGGTTTCCTTCAATACAATCATGAGTTGCCTCACAACCCTTCCATTTCATTTGTAATGCCAATAACATTTTTACATTTTACAGCAAATGAAAATTTTTCCGATACTGTTCGAGGGGTTTCCCATGGATCCAGCCCCTCAGTTCAGCTTGGTGGAGGGACCTTACACTGTGGTCTTTCCCCATTGAGCCTTTGCTGCGGCTGCCCCAAGCTTTAGTGCGTCCCTCAGCAAGTTGTCCTGGACCTTGGAATGTGCCAGTCTGCAACATTCGGTCGTAGACAACTCTTTGCGCTGGAAGACCAGCAAGTTTCGGGCAGACCAAAGGGCGTCTTTCACCGAATTGATAGTCCTCCAGCAGCAGTTGATGTTTGTCTCGGTGTGCATCCCTGGGAACAGCCCGTAGAGCACAGACTCCTGTGTTACAGAGCTGCTTGGGATGAAACTCGACAAAAGCCAATGCATCTCTTTAGTTCCATATGTTTTTTTTTATTTCCAAAATATACTTTATTCATAATAATCTGTAAAAATTACATTCCCAAACAGTTTCAAACAGCATCAAGTAAAAAAATACAAACAGTGCAAAGGTGATCAGTGTCCTTCTATACAATCATGAGTTGCCTCACAACTCTTCCATTTCATTGTCATGCCATATACATTTTTACGTTTACAGCACACAACATTTTCCCGACAGTTCGAGGGGTTTCCCATGGATCTAGCCCCTCAGTTCAGCTTGGTGGGGGGACCTTCCACAGTGGTCTTTCCCCATTGAGCCTTTGCTGCGGCTGCCCCAAGCTTTAGTGCGTCCCTCAGCACGTAGTCCTGGATGCCTCTCAGAAACTGCCCAAAGCACTTTGCATAAAATGATTTACTTTGAAGTGGAATGACTGGTGTTCTGTAGACAAACCCATCCTAGTTGGAGTAGCAAATGTCTGTTGTCTGGGTACATTCAAAATAAATATGGACCTGTGCTCTGCACCATCCAGATGTGCAGTTACTCTTTGTACACAAAGAAAGCTTCAAGGCAGAGGAGGTGATTCATGTAACATTATTACTGATATTCCATACAGATGTTGGCATTAGTACAGAACAGCTAGGCCAGATGGACTGTAATGCCCTTTTCCAGTCCTATACATTATTATATTCCGATGGTTGAGGTGCTGCTGCAGGAGCTGTTATGTTTCTGGACTCAAGTGGAATATGGATCGTATACTATCAACCCCTGTACAACAACAATAACAAATAATATTTTTTATAGCACCTTTAACATAATAAAATGTTCCAAAGTACTTCGTAGGAGCATTATCAAGCAAAGTTAGATGGACAGCCAGAAAAGGCAATATTAGGGCAGTTGCTAAATGCTAGGTCAAAGAGGTAGGTTTTAAGGAGCATTTTAAAGGAAGAAAGAGAGGTAGAGAGTTGTAAGGAGGGAATTCCAGACCTTAGAGCTGAGGCAGCTGAAGGCATGGCCGGCAATCGGAAATGCTCAAAAGGCCAGAATTAAATATTTGCGGATATCTCAGAGGGTTGTGGGGGTGGAGGAGTTTACAGAGATAGGGAGGAGCAAGGCCATGGAGGGATTTGAAAATAAGGATGAAAATTTTAAAATCAAGGCATTGCTTGACTGGGAACCAATGTAGGTCAGTGCGCACAGGGGTGATAGGTGAACCTGACTTGGTGTGAGTTAAGACACAGGCAGCAGAGTTTTGGATGCCCTAAAGTTTACAGAGAGTAGAATGTGGGTGATCAGGTAGGAGTGCATTGGAATACTCAAGTCTGGAGGTAACAAAGGCATGAATGAGGGCTTCTGCAGCAGATGAACTGAAGCAATGGAGAAGTCGGGCAGTTATAAAGATGGAAATGAACATTCTTAGTGATGGCACAGATATATAGTCGATAGCTCACCTTGGGGTCAAATATGACATCAAGGTTGTGAACAGTCTGGTTTATTCTCAGACTGTTGCTAGGGAAAGGGATGGAGTCGGTAGCTAGGAAACAGTGTTGTTACGGGGGACTGAAAACAATGGCTTCAGTCTTCCCAATATTTAATTCAAAATTTCTGCTCATTCGTACTGGATGTCGGATATGATTCTGATAATTTAGCAACAGTGGAAGAGTCAATAGAGACGATGAGGTAGATCCGGGTGTTGTCAGCGTACATGTGAAAACTAATGCTGTGCTTTCAGATGATGTCGCCGAGGGGCAGGGACGCCAAAGCTAGTTTTGCAGTAGCAGGAAGATAAGCCATTGGAAGTGATATTCTGGCTACAATTAGAAAGGCAAGAATAGAACCAGGTAAGTCTCACTGAGCTGGACAACAGTGGAGAGGCATTGGAGGAGGGTGGTGTGGTCAATCCTGTCAAAGACTGCAGAGAGGTTGAAAAGGACAAGGGAGATGGTTTACTTTTGTCACAGTCACATACGATTTCATGTGTGATTTTGATAAGAGCTGTTTCGGTACTAATTGTAGGGTTTCAAACATGGAGTTCTGGGAAAGATAGGCACGGATTTAGGAGGAGACAATGGGCTGGATTTTAAAGCCCCTCCGCCATCGGGAACGGTGGTGGGGGGCAATGAAGATCGATAGGACAGAGACCCGCCATTGACCACCGACTCCGACCCCAATGGCAGCAGGCCCCCTACCAATCTCGGCTGCGGCAGTGAGGCCTGGTTGTGGCCGCCCTGCCTCTCGGTGACGGGATCTGCATTAAAATATGTAAATGCTTACATACCATTCATCCCACAGCGATTCTAACATCATGTTGCCATCTTCATTCTTGCCGCCGAATCCCTGTGCGGGGAAACATGGCGCGACACCTATGGGGAGGGGGAAGGAGGTTTTTTTGCTCTGTACGGGGGGTGAGCGGGGTTGCAAGGCCTCGTATTGATCAGGGGATGATGGGAAGGGGTGAAGGACAAAGGTGCTAAGTTTTGTGGGGGAGTGAGGTGGGGGAGGTGAAGAACAGTCAAAGTTTCAATGTAAGAAGTCCGGAGGGGAAAAGGCCAGGAATGTTGTGATATGCCATTTGGGAGTGAGTGGAGGGTGGGGGGGAGAATGTATGGAAAGGCCATCTCAATTAATTTTACAATATTTTCCTTTACCTGGCCCTTTAAATTTTAAATCTCCATTGAGGGTTGTAGCCCTTTAAAGATAGCGCTGGCGCCTGCGCATTGGCGCCGGACTCTGTTGCCAGCGATGGCTCACCAGCCCCGTTCAAGCCATTGTGGGGATGGGCACCACAGCCATGCAAATGAGCTGCCGCATTTGAAATCGCAGCAGCTCCGTGACATGGCGACTGTGCACGCGGGAAGCATTTTTTTACGTCTGCCACCAACTTGGGCGGCGGAGTCTTAAAATGCAGCCCAAAATGTTTAATTACTCTGGAGAGGAAAGGGAGGTTGGAGATGAGGCGGTAGTCTTCAAAGATTCAAGGGTTGGAGAGGGGTGATGATGACAGATTTAAAGGTGAGAGGGACAGAACCTGAAGAAAGTGAACCATTAACAATGTCAGTTAACGTGGGGACCAGGACAGAATGTTTGGTTGTCAGCACTTTAGTGGTAATAGGGTCAAGGGAGCAGGACGTGGGTCTCATGGGCAAGATGAGCTCGCAGAGGGCATGAGGGGAGATAGGAATGAAACTAGAGAAAGATTTGAGATCAGGGCTAGTGCAGGGAGGAGCTTCAGAGAAAGTTTAGCCTGGTGAGCTAGTGGAAGGGAGCAATGTGGCAGAGGCAGCTGATCGTATAGTCTTGATCTTCGTGACAAAGAAGTCCATGAGCTCCTCGGACTTATTCTTTGAGGTGAGCATGGAGGAGACAGGCCAGAGGGCTTTAGGAAGCCAGTTTGCAGTAGAGAAAAGAAGCCAGGCATCATCTTTGCATTCCAGGATGATTCTGGAGTAGTGAGCAGTTTTAGCAGACAAGAGCAGGACCCAAATAGTGCTTCATGTGGTCCAGCCAGATCTGACAGCTAATGGCTAAACCAATTGTTCACCAATTGAACTTATGGGAGCAGAGACGAGGGCCATACCAGGGGGAATGACCAGAATGAGAGATGGTAATGGTTTTATTGGGGACTAGGGCATCAAAGGTAGGAGGTGAGGGTTCCGTTGAGCAAATGAGTAGCTGCAGAACAGAGGGCCAAAGACTAGACCGTTGGAATATTGAAAGTGAAATTGTAAGTGAATTAGATGATAGTTTTACTCAGTGTCAGATGCAGAAGGAGGTAGGGTTGGGACATGGAAGGGGGATGTAGATGGAGAGTGATATAAGGAAATGATCAAAGCTGGCCTTATCTGTGATTGATACGGTGGGACTACCATGTGAGATGGCAAAGTTAAGGGGATGGCGTGAATATGGATTGGGGAGTTTCCAAGGAAGGAGAGATTTAGGGAGGATAAGAGAGCAGTGAACTTAGAGGAGAGAGAACATGAATGAATTGAGATGGAGTTTGAAATCATCAAGGATAAGAAGTTATTCAGTGCAGAGGCTGAAGGAGGAGAGCAGCGAAGATTTTACGGTGAGAAAATTTTTTATCATACTTGGGAACACAGCAGAGAATAAAGATTTTGAATGAGAGGTGAGAAGAATGAAACAAGGTTAAATGCTCAAAGGAGGAGAAATTCCAGAGCAGTAGGGAGTCAGGCCACGGTGTGATTTGGTGATAAGCGCCACACCAGTACCGTGCCAGTCTTGACAGGGCAAGTGATAGAAGGTACAGCCAGGTGGGGATGCGTCATTTTGGGGGAAGCTGTCATCACCCCTCAGCCAGGTTTCCGTTAAGGCCACAATGTCGATGTAATCATCCACAATAAGCTCATGGATAGTACGGGCCTGGTACACAAGTGAACGGACATTCTGCAGAGACATGTGTAGATGGGTGGTGAGAGCTGATCCCCTGGCAAAGACTGTGGTACGGCTTTGGGCATAATTTTGTCAAGGATTGATTTCTTTAGCCACATCTTTAGAGATGTAGACATTAGAGTCAGAAATAGTGTAAGCAGTCCCCACCTTATCCAACAGTCATATTTTCTTTCTCATTTTTATCCAGGAAGAAATTTCATTTGCAGCTTGCGAAACAGGGTGTAATACAACTACCACTACTAACTATTACTATTACTATTACCACACTATCACAACAGCAATGATATCGACAATGACACCCAACATGCATTTATATAGCACCATGGCACAGCAAAACGCCTCAAGAAATAAGGAAAACAGACACCATACCAGAGAAGAAATTAGACAAAAAAATCCTTGAAGTGGTTGGTTTTAAAGAGGGTGTTAAAAACAGAAGGAAGCAGATAGGCAGAGGTGTTTAGGGAGATAATTCCCAAGAATGGGGTGGATTTGGTTAAACTGGCTGTCAACAATGTGGAAAAGAAATAAGTAAATCAGGTCAGAGTCAGAAGGATGGAGTTAATGCTGGGGTGAGGTGTAGATGGAGGTGGGGTTGAATGAAGTTGTAGAGCTAAAATATAGGGAGAAGAAAAATAGCAACCACAGCAACAACAAGGATGAAAATTTTAAACCTGAGGTATGAGGGGGCTGGAAACCTATGTAGGTTAATGAGGACAAATATGATAGAGAAGTGTGACTTGGACCAGAATTTTACATCACAGTGGAGGCCCCGCCCACTGGCTTAAAAGTCGGGCTGAGCCCTCCTCTGCTGGGTCTGGAAGTCACGCAGTAATTTTGCATGGCCCAAGCCGTTAATTGTCCTTGGTCGGGGCTGCCTGCTAATCAGAGGGCCGGCAGCTCCTCAATCCCAGCATCGCCACTGGGAGTAGTGGACACTGCTGAGACTGCACCCAGCATGTGAAGCAGTATAGATGCCAGCACTGAAAGGGTTTCAGTTCTTGCTGGGGAAAATTGGCTGGGCCCCGATGAGGGGGTGGGAGGCAATTAGGAAGGTGGGATGAGCTGCTCCGGTGGGGTGACGTGCCATGGAGGGGCCTTCCATGGGCACAGGATGCCTGATCTGGAGGCCCACCCCCCAGCCCGCAAGGAGGCTGCCTGGTAAAATAGCAGCGGTGGCGGGAGGAAACCCTTAAATAGTAGTTAATTGGCGACTGTAGGTTCTCAATTGGCCTGGGGCGGGCAGCCGTTTTCAACCTCCCCCGTTGCTGGTAAAATGGTAGGTGACAGGAATGGCACCCCATGCCTCCCACTTGATTTTACGCCCCCGCCGCCTGCAGTCTGCTACCGGGGGCATAAAACATCAGCCTTGGTGTGGGATAGGATATTGGCAGGAAAGTATTGGATGATCTAAAGTTTATGGCAGGTGGAGGACAAAGGCTGGCCAGAAAAGAATTGGAGTAACTGGGTCTGGAGGTGACAATGGCGTAAATGAAAATTTCAGTGACACATGGAGTAGAGTAGCAGTGGATGCTTTTCCTGGGCCAATTTGCCACCGGGGTCCTCAAACAGGCATTAAGTGACTGCTAAGGTTCCCTGGAAAACCAACCTTTTCCAATATGACCAAGCCCATATGTGGGGCCAGTTTGCCCTGTTTTCCATCTAGAAACCTGGCTCAAAACAGATGAAAGAGGATACCCATAGTGTCATTTAGCTCTAATTTGCTCCTTTTGTCATTTACATCAAAAGCTTCAGTTGATACCAAGCATTATATTTTTATCCCTTACAAAATAAATAAATTACCAACAGTATCGTATATATAAACGATTTTTTTTAAACTTTATTCCACATTCTAGTGATAGGCTATAATGGTACAAATTACTTTTGGAAAAGGTTACGTTTTTAGAGTTTAGTGAGATCCATGTACAGCTACAAAACCTCAACAAGGCATATACTTGGTAACACACAATGATAGGTTTCACCTAGAGATACTGGAAGCTAATATTTAAATCCATATTTACCTTGTCTATCCAAATTCAGTTAAAATATAACTCAGAAATGCCCCACATTTGGCCATATTTGCTTTAGGAATAACAATACTATAACCCCATATTAGGTTTGGAAGTGGGGAGAGCATATAATCTGTGAACAGCCTTCCTGCCCCATTGCCAATTGAGGCCCTTAAGTGAGCAATTAATGCCCAATTAAGGGCCTCATCCTGCCGCCACCGGAATTCGCCAAGTGGCAGGCGGACCTGTCGCCACATGGGCAACATGCCAAGCAAACCCGTGTGGGTTGCTTGCTGGTGCTGGATGGGGGGGTGGGGTGGGGGTGCCCCTTGTTAAAAGGTACTTAGTGCCTGAATAAGGGACCTGTCATTGGGAAGCAGGGGGCCCACTGAGAGCCCTCCCACTGAGACTTACCTGTGGCCTAGGTCCAGGGCCTTGCGTGAATGCTCTACTGGCAGCAGCCACCTCCTCGGCAGTGGTGCTGCTTAGTTAAAGAGCTGCCAGCATCTGATTGGCTGGCAGCTCTCAGAGGACGGGACTTTCGACATCGGGGTCCTTGATCCCAGGTGCTCTGCTGTCTGCTTAAGTGCTTGATTGGCACTTGATATGGCAGGCCTTCTCCAGAGGACGCGATGCCAGGCTTTGCCAGCAGCTTTGCCGGTGGTGAAAACCCTGTCGCCAAGGCAAAATTCCGGCCAATGTATCACCTAGAAAAGCAGCATGTGTTACATAACAAGACAAACATTTAATATTCCACAAGAACAGGATGATGTGAGCACATTCCTCCATATTCACTTCCTTTCTGCTGTTTTTCAGAGCAATACCAATAGCATGATATTATTTAGTCTGACACCTAAGTGTCATATGATAAAATGGTAAAATTTTATTGACTGTAAAATTTAATGCAAAGCTTGAAGAATCATCATATACACTTGTGAGAAAAATAATTCCAACTTTTCATTTGTGGAAATGCTTATTTCTGTGTAGCACTTTTTACTGCCCCATATGATTCACATGTATTGTTATTCCTAAAGCAAATATGGCCAAATGTTGGGCATTTCTGAGTTATATTTTAACTGAATTTGGATAGACAAGGTAAATATGGATTTAAATATTAGCTTCCAGTATCTCTAGGTGAAACCTATTGTTTCTGAAAATGGAAACTATATATTATTTAATATATATATATATATATATATATATGATATACACACATGTATGTATATATGATTGACTGCAAAATCAGACAGACAGTGGGAGATGCCTGTTTCTGATGGATTTTCCTATTTGTGCCAATGCCTCTGACTAGAAATTAATTGAGTCAAACGTTATTTGACGACTAGAACTGGCTGTTTGATTACCCTGCATATATTAAAATTTCAATCAAGGAATTAATAAATTTAATTAAATTGAGATTTTTGCAGAAAGGCAGTATAATAGAGACACTGGTATTCAAGACCACCCTACAAGGCATGGCTATAACTTGGATATCTCTCATAGCTCTTGTTACTTGCCTTTAGCTCTCTTCAGAGATCCCAACACTGGCTTTGAAAATTAGACTGGATTTTGCAGTAGGAATAACAGTGAGGCTATCAGCACTCAACATTATTAAGGAGTAAATTGAACAACAACTTCCAGTGACAGCACTTGCACAGTTAAACATAACAATCAAGAGGTTGCTGTCAGTGTTGACCTGCTCATCCAGAAGCTACGCTATGCCGGTACCTCGCTGGTAGATTCAGTATTAAACACATGAATGGCATGAAATTGTGGCACTTACCCACTAAATGAGGACTGGATAGCTCAAGTTGGCTAGATGGCTAACATATGGTTCAGAACAACATCATCAGTGCAGGTTCAATTCCTGTTCCGGTCTGAGGAAAGCAATGAGAAACCACCTCATATATCCTCTTCCCTAGTTGTGCTCATCTCTCCTGGGTGGAGAAAAACAGCAGAGGACCTGCTCCTGGGTAGACCACTACCACAGCATGATACCTACTAAACATGCCAGAAAAAATTAGGTCGACGTGACATCAGTCATCTCAATTTCTCTGCTCCCCTCAGTCACTCTAACAAGTCTCCCTCTGAACTTGCAGCACTCTGTTCTCTCACGTCCAACCTTAACATTGTCATCAAACCTGCTGACAATGATGCTGTTGTTGCCTAGTGTAGTGACCTCTACCTAGCAGAGGCCACACGCCAACTGTCTGACTCTTCCTCCTACCTCCGCCTGGACTGTGACCCCATGACAGAACATCATGTCATTGTTTCCAGGACTATCACTGACAACATATCATCAGGACATCTTCGATCCACAGCCTCCATCCTCATAGTCCCCCAACCCCAAGCAGCCTGCTTGTACCTCCTTCCCAAGATCCACAAACAAGACTGTCCTGATAGACCCATTGTTTCAGCCTGTTCCTGCCACACTGAACTGATTTCTTCCCATCTTGGCGCTGTCCCCTTATCCAGTCTCTTTCCACTTACATCTGTGACTTTTGTGAAGTCCTCTGTCATGTTAACAGTTTTCACTTTCCTGGCCCTAACTGTCTCCTTTTCACCTTAGACTTCCAATCCCTCCACACCTTCATCCCTCACCAGGAGGGTCTGAGACTCTCCACTCCTTCCTTAAATGAGGCCCAACCAGTCCCCATCTACTGCCACCCTCTTCCACATGGCTGAACTTGTTCTCACATTAAACAACTTCTCGTTTAGCTCCACTCACTATGGCTATGGGTACCCGCATGGGTCCTAGCAATGCCTGCCTTTTTGTGGGATATGTGAAACATTCCTTGTTCCAGTTCTACACAGGCCCCCTCCCTCCCCGCGTTTTCTGGTACATTGATGACTGTATCAATGCCATTTCCTGCTCTCACCCTGAACTGAAAAATTTATTCGACATTGCTCTCAATTTCCACCCTTTTCTTGCCTTCATATGGTCCATCTCTGACTCTTCCCTTCCTTGATTTTCCGGTCTCCATTTCTGGGGATAGGCTATCAACCAATGTTCACTATAAGCCCACTAACTCCCACAGATGCCTTGACTACACTTTCTCACACTGAGCTTCCATCTCCTTCGCATCAGTTTGGATGATGCAACCTTCCGTACTAGCACTTTTGATATGTATTCCTTTTTCTTGAAGATCCCTCTACCATAGTTGACAGGGCCCTTGACTACGTCCATTCTATTACACACACTTCTTCTGTCACCGCTTCCCGTCCCTCCCAGAACCACGATAGGGTTCATCTTGTCCTCACCTTCCAGCCCACCAGCCCGCACATTCAATGGATCATTCTCTGTCATTTCTCCCACCTCCACTGTGATGCCACCACCAAACACATCTTCCCCTCCCCTTTCAGCATTCCAAAGGGACCATTCCCTCTGCCACACCCTGGTCCAGTCCTCAGTCATACCCAACACCTCCCCCCTTTCCTACGGCATCTTTCCAAGCAAACGCACGAGATGCAACTCCTCCCTTCTCACTGTCCAGGGCCCCAAACACGTCTTCCAAATGAAACAACAATTTATTGTACTTCTTTCAATTTGGAACACTATATACGCTGCTCAAAATGTGGTCTCCTCTACATTGGGGAGACTAAACACAGATTGGGTGACCACACAGTGGAACACCTCCATTCAGCCCGCAAGTGTGAAGCCAAGCTTCCAGCTGCCTGTCATTTTAATTCTCCACCTTGCTCCCACTCTGACCTTTCTATCCTTGGCCTGCTGCAGTGTTGCAATGAAGCTCAACACAAGCTCAAGGAACAGCACCTCATCTTTCAATTGGGCACTTTACAGCCTTCCGGAATCAATATTGAGTTCAGAAGTTTTAGATCATAACCTCTGCCCCCATTTTGTTTCATTTTTCTTTGCTGTTTTTTTCTTCATGCTCTCATATTTCCTTTTCTTTTCTTTCAACTGTTCACACCTCCTCTACGCAGATCTTTTGTTTGTTTACCTGTCCCATTACCATTCCCTTTGGCCTTGCACCATGAAACTTTTTGTTATTTAATCTTTTCTGGTCTCCACCCTATCACAGACCTTCATTTTTGTTCTTCTTCCCATCCTCCCATCTTTCACTTGCTCAAAATCTACCATATTTCTAAGACCTGAATGTTAACTCTGCTTCGCTCTCCACAAATGCTACCTAGGTTGATGTTCCAGTGCAGTACTCAGTGCTGCATTGTTGGAGGTACCATTTTTATTCTCCATTAAAGACAAGAAGTGCTGTGGGGTGCGATGTAAAATCAGCATTCCAGATGATTTTGTGGGATTCCCACCTGGCGAGATAGGTTAAAATTGTTATCATTGGGTTAAATTTAATGTGCCCCATGGGAGCAGGTTGTAAGGTTAGGGGGGTGGGGGCGTTACATTTTAAGGGAAGGCGGGGGTGGAGTGCCTGTCACTTTCCCAATGCTGACCAATTTTATCAGCAGCAGGGAAGGTTGAAGACAATCTTTCTGTCCAGAGGCCAGTTGAGGCCCTTAAGTGGGAAATTAAGGGTCTTATCCCAACCCCGCTGAAATTCTACCAGTGGCGGGGGGGCAGTCCTCCGCCGTGTGGAGAGATTGCCTAGAAAAGATTGGGTCCCTCCCTGTGGGCTTGGGTGGTGGAGGGGGGGGATCTCTTGAATGGGCACCCTATGGCCCATGGAGGGTTCCCCCGGTGGCAAGGGCCACACCCACAGAAACACCCCCTTCCACCCTCACCAATGACACCCCCCCCCCCCCATCATTTCGCCGGGCCTACCTAACTGGTCCTGGCAAGTCCAACCTCACTCAGCTGGGTTCTGGGGCAGCGCCCATGATGCTGCTCCAGCCTGGTTGCTGTCCTAGAAGTGGCCACTGCTCCCGGAGATGCTGCTGAGTCTGAAGAGCTGCCAGCTTTCTGGTCGCCATTGTTTCTCGATGGTTTCAATGTCATCTGTGACTCAGTGGGTAGAAGTTTCATCTCTCAGTCAGAAGATTGTGGGTTCATGCCCCTATCCAGAGATTTGAGCACAAAATCGAGGTTGATGCTCCAGTGCAGTACTGAGTGCTGCATTGTTGGAGGTACCATTTTTCAGATGAGAAATTAAACTGAGGCCCCTTCTGCCCTCTCAGATTTACATGAAAGATCCCATATTTCAAATAACAGGGTAGTTATCCTCGGTCCTGGCCAATATTTATCCTTAAATCAATATCAGAAAAAGCAATTTTCTGTACATGGTCACATAGTTGGTTTTGTGACCTTGCTGTGCACAAATTGGGCTGCATTTCCTGCATCACAACAGTGATTACTATGTACTTCAAAAAATGTACTTCACTAATTTCATTAAGACATTATGAGGTTGTGAAAGGCGTTAAGTAAATGCAAGTCATTATTTCCACGATTCTTCTGCTAAAATTATGAGAGGCATAGATAGGGTAGATAGCCAGAGTCTGTTTCCCATGGTAGGGGTGACTAAAACTAGAGGGCATAGATTTAAGGTGAGAGGGAGGAGGTTTAAAAGGGATCAAAGGGATAAATTTTTCACACAAAGAATAGTGAGTATCTGGAATGAGCTGCCTGAGGAGGTGGTGGAGGCAGAAACAGTAGTAACATTTAAGAGGCATCTGGACAGGTACTTGAATGAGCAAGGCATAGAGGGATATGGAATTAATGCAGGCAGGTGGGATTAGTCGGCATGGACGTGGTGGGCCGAAGGGCCTGTTTCTATGCTGTATGACTCTATGACTGTAAGTTACTGAGAGAACCTGAAGGAAATTTAATACCATTAGGAATATATAATTTTGAAATGAAGATAAAATAAAGTTCAAGAATTTTTTAATATTTTTTTAAAAATTATTCCAACTGTCTAAATAGTAACATGCACCACTGGAAATATCCCAGCAATATAGATTTTTCAGCTATTATATAATACATGAGATATTTGCATTTTAAAAACTGAAGAGAATTTTCAGCAATTGCATGAAAATCACCTGGGTGGCATGCATAGCTGTATAGTAACCCGTCTGATTTTCCTCCATTAATTTAAAATTTAATCTAACATGCACATTCTGCCTTCTTCTGCATGCTATCTTTGGGCAGGTATTAGCTTGTTATAATTGTTAAGTTATCACAGAGTTATAATGCCAAATATACTATAAAACTTACTACATTTCAGTTTGGATTATCCAGCAATCAAGTATATTTTATAATTATTGTGTGGATCGCAACATTCCATATCAAATTGCATAGAAACTTCTATATCACAATTTATGTCTGGGAAAACCCAATATAAATGCATCGACATTTAACTGCAAAACCGTTATGCCTGTAGGTGGTGAGGTGATAGAGGTTTTCAATATTAAATGCCATGTGATGTTACCCACTGAAACAATACAGCCAAATAGTATATTGAGAGCAAATAGTTAAAAAAGGCCATTTTAGTCTTCATGTAGTTACAACTTCTGGTCACTGAGTGTCCCTGTACATGTTTGAAGTTCCACTAAGGTAGCCAGCAGTCAAGTTGTTATAAGAATATAAAAGAAGGTAAGTATGTATAGTGACAGCAAATTTATTGCTTCTTTGAAAATAATGTTGTTATCGCAGATCCCCTTGTACCCTATCCCATTGGCAGGCTGTTAGTCAGGGTGCACTTTCTGTCAGAAAACAACATTTGCCCCAGGCCCGGTGTTTGGGATAGAAATGTACCAATGTGCCTCCTGGCTTGCCATAGTCATGTGACCTCTACCATGAGGAATTCTATTTGCAGGCAGCCATTACAGAGAGTTTCAATAAAGACTCAATGTACACCATACTGGTGTCCTTTGAGCTCGTAACATGGTGTCAGAGTGGATCTGAGATTGAGTGTTGAAAATATGTTTACAAGGACAGCTACAGAACTAAGGCCACAGGAATAGTCAGAACTGCTAAAAGCCACAGGAAGCCATAGAAAAGGAACAAAGAAACAGCTGAAAGCACAGGGTAAGACAATGGTTGCAAATTTTCCTCTGCCTGCGCCGGTCGAAAGGAAAGGTGATATGAAACAAAACTGGCAGTTTTTCTACTCACAATGGCAAAATTACGACATTGCGACAGATCTAAACAAACCAGAGCAGCTATGAGTAACTACACTTTTATCACTGTTGGGAAGAGACTGTTACAAATTGTATTCCTCTGAAGAACAAAAAAAAAACAGCAGAAATTTTGAAAGCCTTGAAGGCACGTTTTGAAGCCCAAATGAACATAACCTATGAACGGTATGTGTTCAATATTAGGGCCCAAGGTGAAAAAGAGTCCATTGATCAATATGTGATTACATTAACACATTTTTCAGAATCCTGTGAAGTTGTGCACCTAAAAGATGATCTAATTAAAGATAGGATTGTGTTAGGCATAAGAGATCCTGCAGCGAGTGCACGTCTACTGAGAGAGGAAAAACTTCCACTCTGGAAAATGATTAAGGTGCAGAAGTGCTGAGGTTGTAAGTCAGCAGCGAGGCCATATTCACAGCAGAACAGACCAGGCCTTGCATTATGCTAATAGACATTCCAGGCCGAAAGAGCAGAAAGGTCACAGACTAAGGGCAGGATGCAAATACTGCAGAGGACATCACATGCAGGAGAAGAAGGCATGTCCAACGTGGGGAGAGCTGCGTTCTCATTGCAGGAAGCGAAATCATTCTGCACACAAGTGTTTGGCTAGAAGGAAGCACAACAAGCAGCTACAGATGGTCACTGGAGAGATGTCAGCTCAAGATTCTGACATGACTGTGAACCATACAACAGGTTGGTTCAGTCAGGTCGATAGATGATAAATGGTTTGTGACTGTTGGAATGATGACTGCAGAAGGAGAATATCAAGTCAACATTCTCTGGGAAGCCAGGGAGGAGATTGCAGAGCCTTTGTCCTTGATCTTTATGTCGTCATTGTCGACAGGAATAGTGCCGGAAGACTGGAGGATAGCAAATGTTGTCCCCTTGTTCAAGAAGGGGAGTAGAGACAGCCCTAGTAATTATAGACCTGTGAGCCTTACTTCGGTTGTGGGTAAAATGTTGGAAAAGGTTATACGAGACAGGATTTATAATCATCTTGAAAAGAATAAGTTCATTAGCAATAGTCAGCACGGTTTTGTGAAGGGTAGGTCGTGCCTCACAAACCTTATTGAATTTTTCGAGAAGGTGACCAAACAGGTGGATGAGGGTAAAGCAATGGATGTGGTGTATATGGATTTCAGTAAGGCGTTTGATAAGGTTCCCCACGGTAGGCTATTGCAGAAAATACGGAAGTATGGGGTTGAAGGTGATTTAGAGCTTTGGATCAGAAATTGGCTAGCTGAAAGAAGACAGAGGGTGGTGGTTGATGGCAAATGTTCATCCTGGAGTTTAGTTACTAGTGGTGTACCGCAAGGATCTGTTTTGGGGCCACTGCTGTTTGTCATTTTTATAAATGACCTGGAAGAGGGTGTAGAAGGGTGGGTTAGTAAATTTGCGGATGACACGAAGGTCGGTGGAGTTGTGGATAGTGCCGAAGGATGTTGTAGGGTACAGAGGGACATAGATAGGCTGCAGAGCTGGGCTGAGAGATGGCAAATGGAGTTTAATGCGGAAAAGTGTGAGGTGATTCACTTTGGAAGGAGTAATAGGAATGCAGAGTACTGGGCTAATGGGAAGATTCTTGGTAGTGTAGATGAACAGAGAGATCTTGGTGTCCAGGTACATAAATCCCTGAAAGTTGCTACCCAGGTTAATAGGGCTGTTAAGAAGGCATATGGTGTGTTAGCTTTTATTAGTAGGGGGATCGAGTTTCGGAGCCACGAGGTCATGCTGCAGCTGTACAAAACTCTGGTGAGACCGCACCTGGAGTATTGCGTGCAGTTCTGGTCACCGCATTATAGGAAGGATGTGGAAGCTTTGGAAAGGGTGCAGAGGAGATTTACTAGGATGTTGCCTGGCATGGAGGGAAGGTCTTACGAGGAAAGGCTGAGGGACTTGAGGTTGTTTTCGTTGGAGAGAAGGAGGAGGAGAGGTGACTTAATGGAGACATATAAGATAATCAGAGGGTTCGATAGGGTGGATAGTGAGAGTCTTTTTCCTCGGATGGTGATGGCAAACACGAGGGGACATAGCTTTAAGTTGAGGGGTGATAGATATAGGACAGATGTTAGAGGTAGTTTCTTTACTCAGAGAGTAGTAGGGGCATGGAACGCCCTACCTGCAACAGTAGTAGACTCGCCAACTTTGGGGGCATTTAAGTGGTCATTGGATAGACATATGGATGAAAATGGAATAGTGTAGGTCAGATGGTTTCACAGGTCGGCGCAACATCGAGGGCCGAAGGGCCTGTACTGCGCTGTAATGTTCTAATTCTAATTCTAGTAATGTTCTAAAAACATAAAGTGCCAGATAGACACCAGTGCGTCATGCAACATTATGACTTTCACAGACCTGTGCAAAATGGCAGAATATGGCAAACCAAAAGTGAAGCCCTCGAAAGTAAGGTTGAGACTATATGAAGGCACCATACTAGTGCCAAGAGGACAAGTCCCTCTGAGAGCCCAATGCAATGGCAAGAACGAAGATCATAGACGACAAGCAAAAGCCACTCATCTCAGCCGAAGCAAGCTTGGACTGGTAACCCTCAACATGCAAAAAGACATTTACAATGTCTCACAGCACACTAAACCATGGGAAAACAACCAGATGAACAACCAACGACAGCGCGCTCACGCTCCATTAAGAGACCGGAACGATTTAATGACTATGTCTGCAATGCATGTGCAGAGACTGACAAGAATGACAAGCTACTAATGCATGAGAACAGTTGTGTGCATAGTGGATACTTTGGGCAACTAACAATGTAAGTGATAATGCATGCAATTTTTTTTTGTATGAAAAGGGGGATGTTTGGGATAGAAATGCAATACTGTGCCAATGTGCCTCCTGGCCTGCCATAGTCATGTGACCTCTACCATGAGGCATTCTGTCTGCAGGCAGCTGTTATGGAGAGTTTCAATGAAGACTCAATATGCACCAGACTGGTGTCCTGTGAGCTCATAATACCCTGCCTTGCTCCAAAACCTGATGTCTTGCAGCATTGTCTTTTCCCTTACTTCTATTCTACTTCCCCCTCCAGAAATCTCTGCCCTCCTCCAATCCCCTTCTCTTCCTCAGCTCTTCCCTTCTTTCTACACTCCTGCTCCCCTTCTCTTTTCCCTCTCCTGTACCCTTTCAACCTCCCCCCACCCTTCATTTTCTCCTTTCTCCCTTCTCCGCTGCATCCTTTCCTGCTCCTTTTCCACCTCCCCTCTTCATCTTCCTCTCCTTTCCCTCTTTCTCCCCCTTTCTCAGCTCCCCTTCTCTGCTTTCCCTTCTTCTTCTCTGTTTCTCCATTCCCTCCCTACTATCTCGAGTTCCTTGCTCCTCCCCTCCTATCTGTCGCCACCTCCTGACCTTTCCCTGCAACCCACTTTCTAACCTGCTTGAACTGAGTACTGCAGTTCATGGCCTTGAATCCATTCGTGCGATGCCATGGGTGATTGAATAGTAATGCAAAAAATCTGAAGGATTATTCTGCAATCCAATGATCCCAATTAGAGTTTACTTGCAGGGAATACATCTGGGAAAATTACAGGCTGTTATGAAGCTGCGGTGGGAGATTGGGAAAGCTTCCGCAGAAATTACTGAAAATTTGTTCTTAAAAGAAATGCTTTCTTTTGAATTTACTGACACTATCCACCTCCACTAACTCGCTGAGAAATCTTTCCACTCAATTACCACTGACTGTGCGAGGTAATTAAAATATAAATTGTCTCTTCCCCTTTCCTTTTTGGAGCTTGAATATACTTCTTGATTACAGCATTCATTGTTATGTCAAACCAATTATTACAGCTTAGTTTATCCAAGCCCTTATAATCTTGAAAACTTGATAAGGGCACCCTGAGCCTTTTTCACTTGAGCATGAATCTTCACAGCTTCCTCCATCTCTCTTCAAAATTCAGGTGTCAAATCTTTCATATCAGTTTAATTGGTCTCCTCTATATCTTCCCCAAAGCCAAGATGTCTCTATTGATCAGAACTGTATATAGTAATATACTGTGGGATCAAAACAATATTCTATATAAGTTTTCTACTACCTTTTTGTTCTTATGAGACTAGAAATTGGGCCACATTGCACCCATTTTCAGCCATTACACAGCCTTCTAAGGGCCCAATATGGTGGGCTGGTAATGCACACACATTTGTGGCTTGAAGTGTGTCGCCCATCACATTGGCTAAGTCAAATATGAAGCATCCTTTGCCCATGTCTGAAGCAGTCATTTGTGCCTTTGCATATACAATTAAGGGACCTAATGCATACTTGGCAATCGCAAACAGGCATCTTCCTCCCCTGCAGCTCCAGACCTCCCACAGCTCATGACATCAGGGCCCCTGACCTGAACCTGGCAACAGTTGCAATTCCTGGCCTGACCTGTGGTCATGTGTTGCCTCATGCCCCACACCCACTCCATGCTCAACTGCATCCCAGACCCACTTACCTGCGGTGCTAGAAGCGGCCTAATTTTTCATCAATCCGCCTCTTTTTGCCATCTGGCTGCAGTGCCACACAAGCACTATGACACTGAGGTCCGTGGCCCAATATCAGGGATGCTTCAGGACCAGTACCAGTCTGGGTATATACCTTATGCCCATGAATGCCCTATCTGGGTACTCTCAAATTTCTAGGCCATGTTCTGTCGTCCAAGGCTAGGTGTTTCTAATATCTCGGGCTAGATTTTACTAGCTGTCCGGCATCGGAGGTTGTGGTGGGAGGGCCCGGGAAATTCTTCCAGGAGAGGCCTGCCACGACCCCCGACGCTAGGAAGACCTATCCGCATTTTACCGGCAGTGGCGGGACCTCGGTGCCACCCCCTTTCCCCCCGCCGCTTTGCGGTGGCACGCAAATTTACATATACTAAGCGCTACTTACCTTGCCTGATTATGTATCCCATTGCTCGCTGCTCCTCAGTTCCTCATTTTTCACTGAACAGGCGGCTGTCACGTGCCGTCCCGTTTACGAATGAAAGGAACCAGCGGGACAGTAGAAGAGGCAGCAATCGACACAGTGCAGGTAAGTCTCTATATATAAGGGTCTCCACTCTGCATCCTGGAAGGGAAGTGGGAGGGGGGATGGTATTACTGGGGGCACAGCTCTGCATAGTTGAAGGGAAGTGGGAGGGGGATGGGACTACTGGGGGCACAGCTCTGCATATTTGAAGGGAGGAGGGATGGGGTTATGGGGTCTCAACTCTGCATCCTGGAAGGGAGATGGGAGGTGGGACAAAGCTCAGCAGGCATGAAGGGAGGTACTGCGTACCCTCCCTCCGTAAATGGTGTCCATTCTGCACCATTGTTTGTTTGAGTTTGTGAAGGAGCAATGGGATTCTCGTCACCCTGCATGTGAGGAGGGTGCCAGAAACAGTAGGAATGTAAACATTATATGGCTGGTGGGCACAATCGATGCAGCTGGTTGAATCTTTATGTGGTCATGCTGTGCCACTCTTAGTGTGAGCTAAGATGGGCAATACCATGACATGCCACATAGTTGATTCATGAATGTACCTGATGTATCCATCAACTGCCCTGTAAGGAACCTTCGAATAAGTGAAGGATACAACCTTATTTGTCACATGGAGATGGGAATGGCTCATCTTCGATTGTGTTATCCGCTTCTCCTGAGGACCCATATACATCGCAGGCAAAACCAACAGGCAGGTGCAGCCGATGTCAAGGCCCACGGTCGTGAGCAGCAGCCCCCAAGGGGACAAAAACAAGAAATGCTGGATTCACTCAGCAGGTCTGGCAGCATCTGTGGAAAGAGAAGCAGAGTTAACGTTTCGGGTCAGTGACCCTTCTTCGGAACCCAAGGGGAGATCGCCACCATAGAACGTCACACATCTACAGGTCCCACATGACTTACCAGTGGATGTCAGAGCCCCAGTGTCAGAGGCAACTGCGGATGTTGGGAGAGGTGATGACACATCTCTGTGCCCTGCTCAACGATGACCTGCAGCCCATGGGCTTCGGTGGACATCCTATGCCTGTGGTCCACATAGTGACATTGGCTCTTAACCTTTATGCCTATTCATCATTTCAGGGGCTCACAGGCGACCTTCGTGGGGCCACACAGTCAGCAGTGCACTGCTGCATCAGGGAGGTCACCGGTGCCCTGCACCAGAGGGCCAGTGAGTGTGTCCGCTTCAGGATGGACCCTATCAGACAGGCCCAGAGGGCTATTGGTTTTGGCACCATTGCTGGATAACCAAAGGTGCAAGGGGTCACAGACTGCATCCATTTGGTCATCAGGCCTCCCGCCAGGCTACCAGCTGCAGATATTACCATTAAGGGATTCCTCTCAATGTAGGTACAGCTGGTATGTGATCACTGGAGATGCTTCATGCAAATCTGTGCCCGCTTCTCAGGCAGCTGCCATGATGCTTGGATCCTGTGCCAGTCCCAGCTGCCGCTGCTGTTCACTGAACTGGCTCAGATGGAGGGATGGTTTCGTGGAGACAAGGGCTATCCCTTTGTTGTGCCTAATATGCACTTACTTTTAAAGAATCCGCGGAATCCGATTGGTGAAAGGTATATCGATATTTTATTCACACACTAAATCATCAAATACAAGCTCTCACTACTTGTACAGTATACTACCCATCAAGACACGAGGTGATCAGTCTCGGACTTGCGGCTGCTCTTCTGTTCTCTGAGCCCCTGGCTCAGGGTATCTTCTCGGGTGTTCTTCCCCGGGGTTCTCGTACCTTCCTCAGTTTCAGTCAGGGGTTAAATCTTGTTTCCAAGACCCTCCCCTCTTACTTACTCATAGGGGTCTGGTATACTGACATAATTTATTTTTATTTTTTTTTATTTATTTAGAGATATAGCACTGAACCAGGCCCTTCAGCCCACCGAGTCTATGCCATCAACCACCCATTTATACTAATCCTACATTAATCCCATATTCCTACCACATCCCCACCTGTCCCTATATTCCCCTACCACCTACCTATACTAGGGGCAATTTATAATGGCCAATTTACCTATCAACCTGCAAGTCTTTGGTGGTGGGAGGAAACCGGAGTACCCGGCGAAAACCCACGCAGAAACAGGGAGAACTTACAAACCCTACACAGGCAGTACCCAGAATTGAACCCAGGTCACTGGAGCTGTGAGGCTGCGGTGCTAACCACTGTGCCACTGTGCCGCCCAGTGATAATTCCTTATTTGGCTCAGTGAGAACCTGTTCAAAACTTCACAGTTTCCCATTATCTACTATGAATCAAATTTTATCTAGTATCCATGATGACACCCTTTATCTGCTACATGCAAAGACAGTGTCTGGTATCATCAATATGTCTTATCTATACTGTTTACAATTCCTCGGCCATCAGTGTGCTGTGGCCCCCTTTCTACTCATCCTCCCTATGCTTTAACGCATTATTTATTGTTGTGCGACTAGCCCCTTTGTTTTAACTAAGTTTTTATGTGTTTTTGTTATATGTGTTTTTACTGGGTCTACACCTTGCAGACATGGCCCCTGACACCAGTGAGAGACCCTACCACTGCTGCTGAGGAGAGCGACAATGCCAGCTACAGAGCTACAAGAACCACCATTGAGCAGGCAATAGGCATGCTGAAAATGCGTTCCCACGGCCTAGATAGATCGGTTGGTGCGACGAGCCGCATTGGGCAGCTCCTTTCTTTGCTGACCGCTGTGCACTGCACAACTATGCACCCAATAGGGGGCAGGCCTGGTATGATGAGGAGAGAGGTCAGCAGGAATCCTCCTTGGACTACGAGGACGCTAAGGACTTACAACAGGAAAGGCGCATTTGAGGGCAGAGACTCTGCTTTCAGGGCAAGCAGTGAGCTTGGGATGCATGGCAGCAACTTATCAGCCAAAGGATCTCTGCTCCATAGGAACCACCATGAGCTCTGCAAGCCACACAGCACTCTCGATCACCTGCAGTGCAGCAGTCCGCATTTTTCTGAACCATTAGAGGCAGCAGCAGACTGAGTCATTGTCCATGTTACTGCATCTGCGGAGACGCACATGTGTGATACTGACATGGCAGTGATGTTATTCCATACATTGGCAGTTCTGAATGGGAGGAGACACGGTCATTACATGCTGGCACACTTCATTCACACAGTGAAAGCAACACACATGATGTTAGTGAAGAAGATTTAGAGATTGAACTTTTAGCAGTGCTGTGTCACCCGTGCAGACACATTTGTGTCACGGTAGTTTTTGGAAATGCTTGCGGGTGCTCCTTCGTGGTGCCACTTCTGGGCTAGCAGCCTGACTGGAGGATGGCTGCTGATCAGATTGCCCTGTGGCTGTGAATGACTTTGGCAGTCGTACTCTGTATGCATGAGGCCTGGAGGGCCCCCGGCTGGCTGGAGAAATGATCGTTCATCCTCTTCCACATTGGACCCTTTGACACTGGATGGCCTCAGAGCTACTTACGTCCTCTGCCACCTCCAGCCAGGCTGCCCTGGTCAGGCGAGAAGGCCTCTTCTTATCATCGCTGGGGAAAAGGACCTCCCACCTTGCCTGCACAGCCTGGAGGAGAGTGAGTAGGGAGGCATCGCTGAACTCTGGGGCCACCCTACAGTGCCCCTCTGCCATCTTTGGTTTTTGCTCTGGTTCTTTAAATGCAAAGGTGATTCCACAGTGTAACTGCTCTAACCTCTGGCTGCAAAGTTTTTCTTGCACATGTTTGAAAACTAATGCAGGATTAGTGAGGAAATCTGTGCTGTTGTCATGGTTTCTCATCTATGACAGATTGACACATGTTCACGTACACTTTGCTTCTGCAGCAGCTGATCATAATTATTGATGTAATATTTCTGGTTTGCAATGCAGCTAGAATATAAACATATTTTCCTAATTCTATAAGAAGTACTTTTAATTCCAGTTACATGTCTTTTCGCAAAACAGTTAGCAGAGAAATGAATAAAAGCAAAATACAGTGAACATCAATGCAAGCTCGAGGAACAGCATCTCATTTACCGATTAGGCACGCTACTGCCGGACTGAACATTTAGTTCAATAATTTCAGAGCATGATGGGTCCCCCATTTTACTTTTATTTTTTAGTTATTTTTCCTTTTTTCTTTTTTGTGTTTATTTTATTTTATTTTGTTCACTTTGTTACTACTGTGCCTACCCACTTTTTTTTTTCATGTTTGTGTTTGTGGCTGTTCAGTTTTCGGTCCATTAACACCCTATCTGTACTAATGCTTTGTCTTTCAGCAGACCATTAACTTATTTTTTGCCTTTGCTCCATGACCTTCTGGTCAGCTATTCTGTGACCTTATCCTATCAACACCTTTTCTTTTGTTATCTTTTGCCCCATCCCAGCTTTACTTGCTTAAAATCTTTTACATTTCTTCTATCTGCCAGTTCTGAAGAAAGGTAACTGACCTGAAACGTTAACTCTGCTTCTCTCTCCACAGGGTATTTCCAGTGTTTCTTGTTTATAGCAGAGAAATGAATACAGATTCCAAATGCATATTAGTCTGTGGCTTTTCACAGTCAGGTGATTACAAGCCCATAGTATGTAAATATTCTTAAAATGTGCTTTTACTTCTGACAGTGTATTTGCCTTTTATGATGCAATTCAACCTCACGTCCTGGTATGTGCAAAATTAAGATTTCTCACCCAGGTGTGCACACCTATAAGAAGGAATGTTACCCTTGAGTGGAAGAAGAGGATCTTAATTGCACATAACACTGGGACACAGCAGGGTAAGTATGCGGCAGCAAAGCAGAAAGTGCTGGCGAAACTCAGCAGGTCAGGCAACATCTGTGGAGAGAAACAGAGTTAACTTTCAGGCCTGTGACCAAGTTCACAGACCGAAAGGTTAACTTTGCTTCTCTTTCCACAGATGCTGCCAGACCTGCTGAGTTTCTCCAGAACTTTCTGCTTTGCTGCCAGTTTGACAGCATCTCCACTCTACGATAGTGATGAAAATATTTATTCAGCAGCTCTCAGGAAGCAGGTGCTGGGGCGCTTTAAATAGGGCCCCAGCACCTGCTACACAGCTGAGCCAACATCCAACCTGGTGCCGGATGTTCCGCCTCTCACCACGTAATAATGGGCTGGGGGGGGGGGGGGGGGTGGTGGGGGGGTGTGGTTGGCGGTGCGTCACTGTGATGCTAATGAACCCCTGTGCCAAATATCACGAGGGCTCAGCAGCAGCTGCTGCATGCAGGCGGACCACCGATTTCAATGCACGTCGCTGCAAGTTGCGGCCCGCTTTTAAAATCCAGCCCATTGTGTTCATGATTTCAATGAGCCATCCACCTGTACCCCATCCACCTGTACCCCAGATCCTTCTGTGTTGTGTCCTGTAATCTACTAGCAGTCATATTACATTTTCATGCCACTGCTTATTTCACCTCTGCAGTCTCATTACCTTCAGCAATATATGCCATTTATCAGCCCAGTTCCTCCAGATCAACTCTATCAATCGTACTACATCTTCAGTGTTACTGGGACAAATTGTATAGTAGGAATTTTGCTTTTGTTCATTATTTTAGCTGTTTTTTTTTCTTCTACTGGTTGTAACATCATTTGGTTGACTGATTAGAAAGCTGAAGGTTAAAATGAAAAGGGGAAACTGCAAGTGCAGATATTGATTTGAATCTGGGAAGGTTCACTCAACCTCTGATCCTTCTGAAATGGATAAGACACAAAATATCGAGGGACTGGGCAGGAATTGTCAGACAATAATAGTATCCCCTGCTCAGCAATAGAAACATGGGTCAGCAATGGAAGGTGTGCATGGTGGTGGGTGTTTTGGTGTTGCACCCAGTAGGCATTTCATGGCTAATATAAGTGTACTCCTGTGGGTTACCTGTTCCCAGCTGTTACAGTAAGAAGCTGATAGGATTTAATCCTGCCCTTGATCTCATCTCTACATTTGGTAACCATGAAACTATAGAACCATAGATCAATTGAACAAGAAAGGCTATTTGTTTTGCAGAGATATAGCAAACAATTACAGGCAGGATTATCCAGATAATGGGCAAAAAGGCAATCAGAACAAATTTTCAACACAACACAATGGTTTGACACAAGTGAGAACTGTAAAAGACTTTAGGCAGACAAAGGTTAATGGAATGACAGATAGGTGAAAGGTACAATTTAATGTGGATACGTGTAAAGTAATACATTTTGGGAGTAGAAAACAGAAAAAAATAGTTTTGCCTTGCCTTTTCTGCTGGTGGAAAATTAAACATCAGATGATACAATGGACAATTATTCAGTTGCAACTTACGCAAGAATTAGGAATTTGATCCCATGATCCATAAAAGATGAATCCATGCATTGTAAAAATTATCTTTCAATAAGCAAACTTTGTTTTGGTTAGTTTATTTCCAGTTTTTCTGCTCATAGGCAATGAATCATGTTGTGGTATTGTTTCATAGACACCAGAAAGTACTTTTATTCCGCACCAAAGTGACATGCATCCTGCATCAGTTGGCTGGTTACTTGACTGTAGGGAGCACCACTGTCAAGACCAATCTTTTCCTCATCTGACAGCTATACACATCCACTTTTCAGCAGTGGTAACTGGATAATTATGAGGATTAGGAATACTCCTTGATTGTTTTCCCTCCTTAAACTAAGGATGCTGAGGCTAAATGGATTGATTTTATCAATGCCTTATCTGAGATCATTACTTTGTATCTCTGTGGAATTTTCTCAACCTCCAGCTGTTAAGACTGCCCATAAACAGACATTTTTTGCTATTTAAGCCATTTCATTTTGTGCAGTAGGGTTTCCACCAACCTAAGGTTAGGCAACCCCCTCAGAAATTCCAAGCACAGCTAACTATTTGACAACAATTGGGGCTCTGACTTTGAAAAAGACCTAGGAGTTATTGTGAATATAACCAACACCACAAAAGCACATCATTGGCTGGGAAAATCATTGACGGGCAACAAACAATCTTAGTATGCATTGAGAGTCATCAGTTTCAACCTAAAAATTTCAGGAATGGACATTGAAGATCAAAGTGGAAGTTTACTATCACTCCTTCATCAACTCAAGTTAATTCATATTATTTTCACTGTGAATGTTCTTTCAATATATATATAATGAGTCACTGCTTTAAACTTTAACACAAAAGCAAAATATTGCAGCTGTTGGAAATCTGAAACAAAAACAGAAAATGCTGAAAATACTCAGCAGGTCAGGCAATAGCTGTGAAGAGAAAAGCAGAATTAATGTTTTAGGTCGATGGTCTTTCATCAGAACTCAATTTAAATTTAAACGTTAAGTCTGGTTAAGACTTCACAATTGTACAAATTACAGTTCATTTGTTAGAATTAATGAGCTTAATGTGTCTAAGGTGTACTTTACTAATGTTCTAACCTTAAAACTCTTCCCCATCTACAGCTGTAAAGCTGAATTCACCAAGGAGAAAATAAACTCTTCTTTATCAACTGTTTTTTGCAAAGTTAAGTCCGGAGCTGCTATCCTTTCTTTATTCATTGGGATGAATACCTAAGAAAGTAACAAAATCAACATCAGAGCAAGCCAAAGATAAAGATAAAGTCAGTAGCCATTGTGGACTATAACAAATGCAAAATAAGAATTGGTCATCTGGATCAGAAGTCAGAATATTATGGATTCAAAGATGAACAAGAAGAGTTGGAAGAGCAGGAAGACAGTGATGAAGAAGAAATGGTGTCACTCACTCTCATGTTCCCAGCCACCAGTCCATGTACTATCTCTGCACCTCCTTTAGAGCATAGCTTAGAGGCAGGATTTGCACACGGTGTCTCATTGGCAAGAATGGCCTGCAGTCAGGGCAGGGAACAAGGGTAGCACAGGTGCCAATTCACTGGAGGGTGAAGTCGCGCATGAGTTTGGCTACTGAGGACTCAGATAAGGACTTTCATGGGGTCATCTACAGAAGAAGGTCAATATGTATACATAGTGAAATAGTTGATATATTGGCAGACCTGACAGAAAGCTTGCAGCCAATGTAGAGGAGCATGGAGGAGTCCAGTGTCAACTGACAGAAGGCTTTACACAGAACTTGGAGCCCACCCTCTCCGGAGTGAAAGTTGTTTACAACTCCATTAGAATACTTGCAGACCAATGGTCTGATGCCCGATGCCTCAGTTTCCATTGCAGCACAAACAGAAGCCTGGGTGCTGCAGTGAAAGCTCAGACTGAAATCATGCAAGCTCAGCTTGCTGCGCACAAGTTCAGACTGCTCTCATGCAAGGTCAGCTTGTTGCCATGCAACTTTCGACTGCTGCCATCATAGCAGTGGATACCAGCGTTCAAAGAGGCTTGCAAGGTGTCACAGCAGTCCAGCACTCTGTCTTCCAACATATTGCTGGGATTGCTGAGGCATCGCCCCCAGGGCAGTAGCAGTGGTTGGGTGGAGCACAATCCAGCTGTCCTCTCTCAGGATGAGAGCATTTGTACTCCTATCACTGTCTCTCCACCAGTGCCTTTGCTGCTACCTGTCAGCCAGCCAGCGCAGACTACTGCCACCTATGCCAAGATGATGCAGTCCACATTCGGGGCTTCTAAGACAAGAGCTGCTCAAGATTGTCCTGCAAGGTCATCTGCAGTCTCCCCACTGAAAGTCAGCAGCCTACCATCAGCCATGCTGCAGCCACCGGGGTAGCATTACCTAGGGGCACTAGAACATGCGAAGCACACAGAAGACAAGCACTAAGGGAATGCACAATGGTGATCAGTAGACATTTGTATGCAGTGTGGCATGATTTGATTTCTAAATTTGGTTTGAAATGTTTATTTTGTGGTGGCTTTTATTTTTGCAATGTGACCAAGTGGACACTGTGATGGTCAGTAACAGAGGGAAGGGAAGGGAAGGTGTGGGACTGTTGATAAATGGGGAATTGGGGTTGCATTTTCTGCCATCACAGACAGATAAGTCAATTGTGGACAGCCTGCCAGAAAATGGCTGTGTTGGTTGCCTCCTCCCTCCCTGCTCTTCCCCCTTCTCCTCCTCTGCTGGTTGCTGCAGTTGGTGGCAAGGGCTGTGTCCTCATGATTGTGAGGCTGTACAGCATGCAGCAGATGACCATGAATCTTGATACATGCTCTGCAGAGTACAGCAGGCTTCCTCCAGAATGGTCCAAGCAGCAGAAGTGTTGTTCCAGCACCCTCAAGCTCTCCTCCATCAGATTTGCTGTGGCAGCGTGGCTTTTTAATATGTATGCTGCCCACCTGTAAATATTATGGTCCAGAGCCATGCCATCAAAGGATATTCCTCATCACCCAGTAGCCACTCTTTGGTTTGTCATAGTGACTCAAATGTAGATGGCACAGCAGAATAAAAGTATCAAGACTGCAGCCAAAATACCAAGCATTGGCCTGCATGACATTTTGCATATTGTCATACACCAGCTGGACATTGAGGGAGCAGAATCTCCTTTGTATGGAAAATCTGAGAGTTGACATGTAGCACTCGCAAAGTGATGTGTGTGCAATCAATGCCACCCCACACTCATGGGGAAGCCTGCGATCCTCACAAAACCATTTTTTGCGCTCTGCCTGCTTCTATCTGGAAAGGGAGAATGAAATGTAGTCAGCTCTTTTGAAATACAGTGACCTCCCTTATGCAACAATGGACAGCATACTGGAAGATACTGCAAATGTCGCCTGCTGCAGCCTGGAAGGAGCCAGAATGCATAAAACTTCATGGCCATGTTTACCTTTACTGTTTCATCATCTGATGAAAGGTCATCAAACCTAAAGCGTTAACTCTGTTTCTCTCTTCACAGCTACAGCCAGACCTGCTGAGTGTTTCCAACATTTGTGGTTCTCATTTCAGATTTCCAGCATCTGCAGTATTCTGCTTTTGTATGGATATTCAGCAAAACTTTCACCAGCTCATAGTGTTTTTTAAAAAGTTAATATGCGACAACGTTCAACAGTTAAATAGTAGTGAATGTGATCGTGTAGATAAAGTACGTTGTTAATACCATAAGAAACTATAAAAAGTAATTTAGACCATTTATTGTATCCTTCCAACTACCTCTATATAATCGTGCACAGTAGCACATGTGCTCTGACTCTATCTGTTGAAAGTATGCATAAAATAAAAAGAAAAGGCTTGGAAAATTCCATTTCACGCTGCCTGATATCTGTCAAATCTATATTAGGAGGTATGGCCCTCTCCAACTTAAAGGAACAGTTGAAAAACTGACTTTTTTTGAAGAAAGAGAAAATTCAGAAATAACTTTTTTTAAATAATGTCATCTGTTAGCAATGTAATGATGCAATTCCGAGTGATTTACATCACTGAATCATTTCCCTGTTAACAAATGACAAAAAGGATTTCCAAAGGTGGTCTCCTATTATTTTTTCCCATGATTCAACTGAATACAAAATTACCAAACCTGCTTGATTACGCACTGCCCAAGCCACTGTTTCTCATCCAGTAGCCTATCATCAACACCTTTATGAGATGATCTGCTTCAATCTATCACAACACCCCACCATGCATTGTCCAATCTTTCTACTTTAATAGCCAATTAGTATAATTACCTTCCCAGTTTACAACTTGAGGAGACCTTGATCTATTCAGCTCCCCATAAATATTACTCAGACAGGGGGACAAAAATTAATTTTGCATGAAGTGCTTTGAGATGTCCTGAGAGACGTGATGAGCTGTAGCATGTATTTAGTATATATGCTTCCATATTAAATTCCTTGGGTCATCCAATTAATTTGTTTGCATTCATTTATGAGCTAGATATTCCTTAATGGTCTATTTTTAATATAAAGGCAAAGTGAAGATTAATGTAGAAGCCATTGTCTGTAAATAATATCTTACTAATGATTTGCAATTTTGCAATTTTCCAAGAATTCCTCCTGCTGTTAGAAATATTAACAGCGATTTTATGGGTAGCTGCAACTGAGCTTGTTACGTCACTGTTAAATACCAATTTAGCTGATTTTCTTCACTTCCAAGTTCTTAAGGTTTGTATATTCCTCACCCATATTTGCATTTGGGACAACAAATGTGATAAGAGTTGGTAATGTTCTGCAAGAGATCAGAAGTATGTTAGCACTTTGGATGGTGCCATGTATTTGTCTCCATGGCAGCATGGTTGCTGCATTTAGTGCCTTGTTATTGAATTATTTCATGAAGGAGGACAGCCTCGCACTGCAGTAGACAGAGGAGAGGTGTCTAGAACCTGTCAGTAGCCTTGATGCAGCTACCCGAATCTCACTGAGAAGTTGGGCCTCAGAAGGTTTCATCGCAACAGAGAGGCAGTTCTTGATTTGTGCCACTTTTGGAAATTGTACACCGCTCCTTAACACAATTACTTACAGGAAAGTGTTTGAGCCAGTCGACATTCAGATGACACGCGACCACTTTCAGACTATCATGCGTGTTAATCCAAGCATTTTTGAGGAACCCATTTGAAGGACACTTATGGCTGAACTCTGTGCAGCCAGAAGGAGTGGAAGTAGAGGTGTGACGGGCCGAAAAATCAGGACGGACATGCTCAACTGGAAACCCAACGTCATGACATCGGTTCCGGATTTTGTCAGCGGCAAGAAAGCTCGGAGGTAGTGCGTCACCCCGACATGGCGGAATTGCCATTTAAATTGCCGAACAGCTATTTATAATACATTTGCATGGAAATGATTGTGCTTTTATAGGGGGTTTTAAATTTTGTGAATAGCAAATGGGGATCACGTGCCTTCTGATCGTTGGCTGTTTAAAAGTGACAGAACCGAGGCAAGGCCTCAGTGACACTGTGGGAAGGCAGCTATGGGGAGCAGTGGATAAGGGAAGGCGGGGGGGGGCAGGAGGGAAGGCCATTGGTGGGCTGCATTGGCAGGCTCTCTGCTCAGTCAGACTATAATTTGGGTGCAAGGGTCTGGTGGGCATAGTTTCAGGCTCACTGCCTGGTTGGGCTATATTTCAGGTGCAAGATATCAGCAAGGGGGGAAACTGAGGGGCATTAGCGCACAGACTGAGGGTTGCAGCAAAGAGAAAGTCAAGATCCTCTCTGCAAGGATAGCGCTCTGGAGGGCTACTGATCAGTTGGCATGGATTACATACATCCCATCTTTATTGCAGCTCAGAGGGAGAGAGGGCCAGGATGTAGCTGCGCCTGCCCGTGAAGCTGCAATAGGAGAGTGGCAGCATCCAACCACGCCAAGAAAGTCCTACTCATGCCAAGGAGTGTATCGGACACGCCTCAGCTTCCTCCACATGTCCGAGCGGCAGTGTCAGCAAAGTCTGCGGCTCTTCAGGGAGGCTATCACTGACTTATGTGCCATGCTGCAGGACGGGTTGTGACACATGGGCTTCCGTGGACACCGAATTGCCATATGCCCGACGATCACCGTGGCACTCAACTTCTATGCCTCCGGCTCTTTCCAGGGATCCACCGTGGTCATGTGTGGGGTCTCACAGGCAGCAGCCCACTGCTGCATCAAGGAGGTGACCAATACCCTATTCAAGAGGGCTGGTGACTAGGTGTGCTGCTGGACTGACCATGACAGACCAGAAAGACATTCTGCCTATTACACAAATGAGTAATGTAATATATGAAATTCAGTGCCAGTGTGATGCTAGGTATATAGGCCATACATCCCAAAGACTGGCGGATCATATCAAACAACATGCATGGTCACCTGCCACCATGATGGTCTGTCAAAGTGGACTTAGTAAAGACTCACCTCACTGTATTTCGCCTGTTGCCTCTTTTCCATCTCGATTCCATGCCTAGCGCCCAGTTTCACTATGCACTCTGGCACATTTGAGATGCTTACCAAATGCGGCCTGTGCTTATTCTGGCAACCTATTGAAGGAGCAAGGTTGCTGGCAGCATCTCCCAATTCAGGCATGAAAGAATGAGAATTCTACAGTAATAAATGTGAAATCTATTTAGGACAAAAGTGCAGAGAACAATATAAAGGGCAAATGTACGACATCTATGAATTCCCAAGTGCAACTAGGTGCTCCTCTTTATACATTTACGAGTGCTTCTATGAGGTGTGACCACTGCACTGGCAACTGGGCTGGAGTAAGGCTGCTGATCAGGCTGTCCCTTGGCCTGGGATGACTTCAGTGGCCGCCCTCTGGGTGCTTGAGGCCTGGAAGGCCCCAGCTGGCTGAAGGGTTACTGCACTGGTGCTGGACTTTCGTCAGTTATCGTGGTTACTGGAGGTGGCTCACTGACAGAGGAGCTGAAGATCCACTGTTCACACTCAGAGTGCCTTGAGGGGAGCTGCCAGCTGTGGAGGGCAGCCTCTCCTCCTCCCTTTCAAGGCTCACTTGAACTTTTCTGCTGATGAGAGGAAGAGAAGGAGCAGGGGAAGACCCCAGGCACCTCGTCCTTCTCTCGCCTTGCCACTGCTGAGTTGAACCCATGGCCAAGGTGATGGTGTGCTAGTCCGCGTGCATCTGTGGGATCTGGTTCTCCATGAGAGTTGCCAATCTCTCAATGGAAGAAGCCATGAGCTCACGTACCTGAGACATGGCAGCAGTCATGGCATGGATGGACTGCTCCAGTGTCCGCTCATGATCATGCATTGCCTCTATCATCTCCTCCAGATTACCTCTCTCTGCAACTCCAGCATGCCCTGTGCTGTTGACACCAGAGGCTCGTCATCAGTCTGGGACTCAGCATGGGCCTGGCCACCCACAGTGCTCCGAATGTCAGTGGCCTCGGCTATCACAGCCTCTGTCAGCTGCTCGGGCACGTATTTGGTGCTCTCATCAGCTTGTGACCCTGATTCTAAGCCCAAACACATACTGTTATGACTGAGGCTGGAGGAGTGCACTGTCTTTCTCTAGTTCCACTTCTCCACAGGTCACAACATATATTTAAATGTTTACCCAGTTACCAACACAGTCAATTATATTCTCTATTTTTATTTCAGAATAAAATCCACCAACCAGGTTTCTTTAATGAACAAAAAAAAATTATAAAACAAGACTTATTCAGCAAAAATGCAAAGCATTAACACACTGTCCAGGGGTTTCAGCTACTATGCTGGATTCTCAGGGTTTCTCAGAGAGGTGGAGAAAGGGTGAACTGGCGTCTTCTCCCTTAACAGGCTGACCTTCAACTGACTTAAAACAATTGAAAATGAAACCAACTCTTGACCACCATAAATCTTGACTCCCTGTAATCACCAAAGCTCCTAATGAAAGGTCACAGACCTGAAACATTTTGAGTTTTGCAAGCACGTGCTGGTTAGGTATGGTCTGTACCTTGCCCATTGTGAACAGAGGAAGGCACATGTTGTTTGATATGATCTGCCAGTCTTTAGGATGTATAGCCTATATACCTAGCATCACACTGGCATTGAAATTCATATATTACATTACTCATGTGTGTGATAGGCAGAACGTCTTTTTGGTTTGACGGTAGCATGCTGTTAGTGGTGAATATTACACATGCTGCTACTGCATAGCAGCAGAATAAAACAGCTAGCTTTACCTGTTGTTCAAATGTTTGGGATACATTACCCTTCCAGCGTAATCTGAGGTAGACTGGGCACTTTTCAGGGCTGAAAATGATGGCCTTCGGCCTGTTCCTAAGTTACAGACTGTACCCAACCAGCACGTGCTTGCAAAACTCAAAACACAATGTCCAACATTAGATGTGATTCTGCAAGTGGACAACATTTGCGAAATAATCCTCAGTGTGCTAAGAATTATGCTGACCAACCAATTTAAGATTGTCAGTCGGGCTTGCAAAGTGGCGCATTTGCGCATACTAGAAGCTACATATATTAATACACAGGGCCCTGTTCTTTGCAGACAGAAAGAACATGTACACACATTGTGCCTGTTTCAGCTAAACAAAATAAGTGACAGCCATTTGCTGGTTCATTCCCCAGGGCAATGCCTTGACCATCATAGTCAAGCTGCTTGGTTTAAATTTCAAACAAAGCTTGGCAGTTAACTGTCAGTCACCATGAACTGGTGCATTCTCCATGGCAATGCCTCTACCAATTAGAGTCCACTTGCCAACCAATCAGCACTCTCATATAGTATAAATTTGTTGCTTCCCTTCCCTTGTATTCTTGCAAAATGTCCTGATGAGTGCAAGACAAAAAGCTTTAATAAAATGCCTCTGCTTTTAGCAATACTCAAGTTCTGTACTACCAAATGACTATTGAATACAGTTATGCCTTGTCCGATCTCGGTACTCAGATAACTCACAGCAAAGTTAAATTCGAGATGAAGTATCTGCAATTATATTATTTTTCCCTGCAATGTGGATAATCTTTAAATGATAGGGCTGCAATAGTAAACTGCATCAAAATATTCTGGCATTCTGGTTTTTGAATTTTTCCACAAAGGCTAGGGGGTTATCATTAGTATACACCAGTGTTGCTCTGTCGTCTTGGCGGTCATCTCTTTCAAAATGCTTTAGAGCTAACAGTAAGCCCAGGGTGTCCTTTTCCACTATTGAGTATTATTTTTGGTGTCAATTTAGCTTTTTGGAAAAGTATCCCTCTGGCCTTTCATTGCCTGATTCATCATGTTGTAACAGGACTGCATCGACACACAGGTAATTAGCATCAATTGCTACCTTGAAGAGCTTAGTGAAATTTGAGGCAGCCAATACTGGTTCATTGATGAAAATGGCTTTTAGTCTCTCAAAAGATGTTTGGCACTTTCCTGACTACTTTGGCTTTCATTTTTATAGCAAATCCATCAGTGGAGCATCTATAGTGCTGAAATTTAATACAAACTTGCAGGAGAAAACACTTATCCCCAAAAACTTCATGATTTCTCATTTAGTCTTTGGAGTAGGGAACTCCACCAATGCTGGTATATTTGTTATTCTTGGCAACACTTGTCCTTGCCCTACTATATGCCCTAGGTAGTTTACCCATGCTTTTGCAAATTCATTTTTGGCAAGGTTTATCACCAAATTAGCCAACTGTATTTTTCGAAATAGAGCTTCTAGATGGTCCGAGTGGTCTTCCAAGTGTCACTGTACACCAGCACATCATCAAGGTAAACCACACAGTTAGGGACACTGGCTACCACTTGGATCATTAGTCTCTGGAAAGTTGCTGGGGCATTTTTCAGTCCAAATGGCATCACTCGGCATTGGAAAAGACCGTCTGGTGTGAAAAAGGCTGATATTTCTTTAGCTCAGGGTGTTAAAGAAACCTGCCAGTATGCCTTTAACAAATCTATTTTTGTAAGAAACGTGGCACTGACAACTCTGTCAATACAGTTTTCCAAGTGAGGAATTGGGTAGGAGTCTGCCTTTGTTACTGCATTAACCTTTCTAGTTGAACCATCAGGTTTAGGCATAAACATGACTGGGGAATTCCAGCTGCTTTGACTGGGTTCAATTAGGTGGTTTTCCAACATGTATTGGATTTTTGCTTTCACCTGGGCCTATTTTCTCCGGAGCAATAAGGATGCTGTTTTGTAGGAGTATGTATAGTTAAGGTTGTACATCCTGCTTTGTCCTGACAAATTCCTTTAACTGCTGTTAGGTCTGCTTGTTGTTCTGCATCTAAATATATAAGGATATGGTCTAATCTCCCTAATCATTCAGTATTAGCTAACAGAATAGTAGTAAGTTCAATTTGAGAATTGTCTAGGCCTCCTTTTTCCTCATCTTCACTATCCCTTTCATCACTGTCCCTACGACCTGACATACCTGTGCTTGCTTATCCTCCTCCCAGCAATGATGTGACTCAGCCAATTCTTTTTTCAGTAGTCTGGGGTGTCAATCAAATAATTTACTTTACCAGTACTTTTGACGACACTATATGGTCCATTGAACTGTGCTTTCAGCAGTTCACCTTGTAAAGGCAGTAATACTAACACCTCATCCCCTGGTTGAAATGTTTGGGGCTTGGCATACTTGTCTGCCCTTTTCTTGGTTGTTTGGGAAGCTTTCAGGTGTGCCTGAGCCACTTTTCAGGCTTTCGTGAGCCACTCCCAGAACAAGAATACATAATCTAACATGGAAGATTTGTCGGTCTGTTCCAAAAACTTTTCTTTGATAAGTTTTCAGTGATCTCTTACCTCATATCCATAAACTAATTCAAAAGGCCAAAAACTGATTGACTCATTAGGTGAATCCCTTGTGACAAAGAAATTCCAACCCTTTATCCCAATAATGGAGATATTTTTTTTTTAGAACATTACAGCGCAGTACAGGCCCTTCGGCCCTCGATGTTGCGCCGACCTGTGAAACCATCTGACCTACACTATTCCATTTTCATCCATATGTCTATCCAATGACCACTTAAATGCCCTTAAAGTTGGCGAGTCTACTACTGTTGCAGGCAGGGCGTTCCACGCCCCTACTACTCTCTGAGTAAAGAAACTACCTCTAACATCTGTCCTATATCTATCACCCCTCAACTTAAAGCTATGTCCCCTCGTGTTTGCCATCACCATCCGAGGAAAAAGGCTCTCACTATCCACCCTATCTAACCCTCTGATTATCTTATATGTCTCTATTAAGTCACCTCTCCTCCTCCTTCTCTCCAACGAAAACAACCTCAAGTCCCTCAGCCTTTCCTCGTAAGACCTTCCCTCCATAACAGGCAACATCCTAGTAAATCTCCTCTGCACCCTTTCCAAAGCTTCCACATCCTTCCTATAATGCGGTGACCAGAACTGCACGCAATACTCCAGGTGCGGCCTCACCAGAGTTTTGTACAGCTGCAGCATGACCTCGTGGCTCCGAAACTCGATCCCCCTACTAATAAAAGCTAACACACCATATGCCTTCTTAACAGCCCTATTAACCTGGGTAGCAACTTTCAGGGATTTATGTACCTGGACACCAAGATCTCTCTGCTCATCTACACTACCAAGAATCTTCCCATTAGCCCAGTACTCTGCATTCCTGTTACTCCTTCCAAAGTGAATCACCTCACACTTTTCCGCATTAAACTCCATTTGCCATCTCTCAGCCCAGCTCTGCAGCCTATCTATGTCCCTCTGTACCCTACAACATCCTTCGGCACTATCCACAACTCCACCGACCTTCGTGTCATCCGCAAATTTACTAACCCACCCCTCTACACCCTCATCCAGGTCATTTATAAAAATGACAAACAGCAGTGGGCCCCAAAACAGATCCTTGCGGCACACCACTAGTAACTAAACTCCAGGATGAACATTTGCCATCAACCACCACCCTCTGTTTTCTTTCAGCTAGCCAATTTCTGATCCAAAGCTCTAAATCACCTTCAACCCCATACTTCCGTATTTTCTGCGATAGCCTACCGTGGGGAACCTTATCAAACGCCTTACTGAAATCCATATACACCACATCCACTGCTTTACCTTCATCCACCTGTTTGGTCAGCTTCTCGAAAAACTCAATAAGGTTTGTGAGGCACGACCTACCCTTCACAAAACCGTGCTGACTATCGCTAATGAACTTATTCTTTTCAAGATGATTATAAATCCTATCTCTTATCACCTTTTCCAACATTTTACCCACAACCGAAGTAAGGCTCACAGGTCTATAATTACCAGGGCTGTCTCTACTCCCCTTCTTGAACAAGGGGACAACATTTGCTATCCTCCAGTCCTCCGGCACTATTCCTGTCGACAATGATGACATAAAGATCAAGGACAAAGGCTCTGCAATCTCCTCCCTAGCTTCCCAGAGAATCCTAGGATAAATCCCATCTGGCCCAGGGGACGTATCTATTTTCACACTTTCCAAAATTGCTAACACCTCCTCCTTGTGAACCTCAATCCCATCTAGCCTAGTAGTCTGAATCTCAGTATTCTCCTCGACAACATTTTCTTTCTCTACTGTAAATACTGACGAAGAATATTCATTTAACGTTTCCCCTATCTCCTCTGATTCCACACACAACTTCCCACTACTATCCTTGATTGGCCCTAATCTAACTCTAGTCATTCTTTTATTCCTGATATCCCTATAGAAAGCCTTCGGGTTTTCCTTGATCCTATCCGCCAATGCCTTCTCGTGCCCTCTCCTTGCTCTTCTTAGCTCTCCCTTTAGATCCTTCCTGGCTAGCTTGTAACTCTCAAGCGCCCTAACTGAGCCTTCACATCTCAACCTAACATAAGCCTTCGTCTTCCTCTTGACAAGCACTTCAATTTCTTTAGTAAACCACGGCTCCCTCGCTCGACAACTTCCTCCCTGCCTGACAGGTACATACTTATCAAGTCACGCAGTAGCTGCTCCTTGAATAAGCTCCACATTTCGATTGTGCCCATCCCCTGCAGTTTCCTTCCCCATCCTACGCATCCTAAATCTTGCCTAATCGCATCATAATTTCCTTTCCCCCAGCTATAATTCTTGCCCTGCGGTATATACCTGTCCCTGCCCATCGCTAAGGTAAACCTAACCGAATTGTGATCACTATCACCAAAGTGCTCACCTACATCTCAATCTAACACCTGGCCGGGTTCATTACCCAGTACCAAATCCAATATGGCATCGCCCCTGGTTGGCCTGTCTACATACTGTGTCAGAAAACCCTCCTGCACACACTGGACAAAAACTGACCCATCTAAAGTACTCGAACTATAGTATTTCCAGTCAATATTTGGAAAGTTAAAGTCCCCCATAACAACTACCCTGTTACTCTCGCTCCTTTCGAGAATCATCTTTGCTATCCTTTCCTCTACATCTCTGGAACTATTCGGAGGTCTATCGAAAACTCCCAACAGGGTGACCTCTCCTCTCCTGTTTCTAACCTCGGCCCATACTACCTCAGTAGACGAGTCCTCAAACGTCCTTTCTGCCGCTGTAATACTCTCCTTGATTAACAATGCCACACCCCCCCCCTCTTTTACCCTCTTCTCTGTTCTTACTGAAACATCTAAATCCCGGAATCTGCAACATCCATTCCTGTCCCTGCTCTACCCATGTCTCCGAAATGGCCACAACATCGAGATCCCAGGTACCAACCCATGCTGCAAGCTCACCCACCTTATTCCGGATGCTCCTGGCGTTGAAGTAGACACACTTTAAACCAAGTTCTTGCTTGCCAGTGCCCTCTTGCGTCCTTGTAACCTTATCCCTGACTTCACTACTCTCAACATCCTGTACACTGGAACTACAATTTAGGTTCCCATTCCCCTGCTGTATTAGTTTAAACCCCCCCGAAGAGCACTAGAAAATCTCCCCCCCCAGGATATTGGTACCCCTCTGGTTCAGGTGAAGACCATCCTGTTTGTAGAGGTCCCACCTACCCCAGAAAGAGCCCCAATTATCCAGGAAACCAAAACCCTCCCTGCTACACCATCCCTGCAGCCACGTGTTCAACTCCTCTCTCTCCCTATTCCTCGCTTCGCTAGCACGTGGCACGGGCAATAACCCAGAGATAACAACTCTGTTTGTTCTCGCTCGAAGCTTCCACCCTAGCTCCCTGAATTTCTGCCTTAAATCCCCATCTCTCTTCCTACCTATGTCCTACCTATGCATAGCAGTATGCCCCGATCATCGTTTTGAGGGTCTGATGGTACCATTCTAACGCCCCTTGTGTCTGTGGGTGGTATGCGGAGGACTTTAACTGTATTAAACCCAGATTATTCATAATTTACTGAAAAATTTTCGACATAAAATTGGAACCTTTATCTGACTGAATCTCAATGGGTAATCCATATCTAGTGAAGAACTGGGCTATCTTCTCTACCACTGCCTTAGCAGAAATTGTTCTCAGGGAATGGCCTCTGGGAGCCAAGTAGCCATATCCATAATAGTGAGTATATATTGATGTCCTGCTTTTGTTTTCGGTAAAGGTACCACACAGTCTACCAACACTCTACTGAATGGTTCCCCAAAAAATGGTATGGGAATTAGAGCTGTCGGTTTTATGGCCGGTTGCAGTTTTCACACAATCTGGCACATAAGGCATGTTTTACAAAACTGCACCACGTCCTTGTAAAGACTTGGCCAGTAAAAATGTCGACTGATACGTGATATCCCTGCATGTCCCGCTATAGGAATTTCAAGGTCTATCCTTAATATTTCCCATTGATCCTTGGACAGTACCACTATCTGATGAACTACTGTCCATTCTTCGTCTGCAGGTTTGTGAGGAGGTCTCCACTTCCTCATCAGAATCCCATTTTAAATAATAGCCTTCCAGAACTCACTTCCACCCTTAGCATCATCCTTTCTGGCCTGAGGAGGAGATCCCGGGCATTCCCAACTATCCCTTCTTGACCCTGGAAACTTGCCTTCCTTTCACCCTCTCACCTTCTATCCTTCTTGAGTTTGTGGGGGTGACAGACAAAGGGTTTGGGCTTGTAAACAAGCTTGTAATCATTAGCAATCTCAACTGCCTGTCTGGCTATTGAAACCTTTTGGTTCTCTCCATGGGTTCTTACTGCCAGAGGGAGTCAATTTTTAAATTCTTGCAGAAGAATTATTTCCCTAAGGGTCTCATACGTGACCTCTACCTTTAGTGCCCGCATCCAATGATCAAAATTAATTTGCTTTACCCTCTCCAATTCGATATAAGTCTATTCGGGCTGTTTCCGGAGGTTTCGCATTTTCTGCCTGTCAGCTTCAGGGACTAACTCATACACAGTGAGAATAACCTTTTTTGCCATCTCATAATCTGCAGAAGCCTCTTCAGAAAACATGGCTTAAACTTCATGAGCTCTGCCAATCAACCTACTTTGCATGAGCAGTGTCCAGCATTCCTTTCGCCACTTCATCTGTCTAGCTATCTTTTCAAAAGAAATGAACAATGTCTCTATGTCCCTTTCCTCAAACTTCGAGAGGGCTTGCACAAATTTAAACAGCTCCCCACTGGGTCCTGGGTTTTAGTCAGGTGTTTCCTCATCAGAGCTTTCCCTGGCCTCAAGGCAACTCTTCTGAATTAGCTTCAGATTTTTTAATTGGATTCCTGTTCTCGCTCCCTTTCTCTTTCCTGCCTCTCTTCTTTTTCCTTTTTGCTTTCCCTTTACCATTCTAGTTCCAGCTTCCAAAATGCTCTTTCATTTTCCTTTTCCTCATTTTCTTCCTTTTTCCTTTCTTTTTCTCGCTCCCTTTCTCTGTCCCGAAATTCTAGCTCTAACCTCTTCATGTCTAACTGAATCTGTGCTAGTGTACCAGGTCGTCTTCAGATTCCACTTGGCCCTCTGGCTCTTTCACTTCAATCTACAGCTGTCTGGCCACTCATCCCTGAATTTCAGGTCTCCTAGCTTTTGATCTAATATTTACCTTCAAGTGCTCTATCACACTTAACAGCTCGCCAACGGACAATGCTTAATATATACCAGACTACTGCACAAACACACTTGCATTAAAAGTAGCCATTCCGGTAATGTAAGCTTTACTCTAATGCACAAGAAACCTGGTGTGTTCTTTTTCTCCTTTTCAGTTATTACCACTCCACTTACATTTGCACATCATCAGCTTTGTGTTATCCCGCATAGAGCTCCCAATTATATGTTACGACCGAGGCTGGAGGAGTGCACTGTTCCACTTTTCCACGCCTCATAACATATATTTAAATGTTTGCCCAGTTTCTGATACGGCCAATTATATACTCTATTTTTATTTCAGAATAAAATCCACCAACCATGTTTCTTTAATAGACAGAAAAATTAATTTATTATAAAACAAGACATATTCAGTAAAGATGCAAAGCAAATTGAAAAATAAAAGTTCCCTTAAATTAGTCCAACACATACATACACACACACACCGGTTAAAGAAAAAATAAATCTCTCTGCAGAGATTTATTTACAAAAAAATACAAAAAAAGCTTTGGCCAAATACTTGTTATTTCTTGAATGAAAAGGAGAAAATATGGAATGATATCATTTGTCCCTTTATTCTGGCTTCCCAAATATGCATGGATGGCTGTCACTGGAATCTTTTTGGAGCAGTTCTCTTCAGATAATATAGAGGATTAGTCTGGCAGGCTTTCCAGGAGAAATGCAGCATCAGAGATTTTCGTTATCACACACTGGAATCTCAGGGTTTCTCAGAGAGGTGGAGAAAGGATGAACTGGTATCTTCTCTCTTAGAAGGATGACATCCAACTGACTCAAAACAATCCAAAATGAAAACAACTCTTTGGGGCAGTACAGTGGTGCAGTGGTTAGCACCGCAGCCTCAGAGCTCCACCAACCTGGGTTCAGTTCTGGGTACTGCCTGTGCAGAGTTTATAAGTTTTCCCTGTGACCACATGGGTTTCTGCCAGGTGCTCCAGTTTCGTCCCACAGCCAAAAACTTGCAGGTTGAGAGGTAAATTGGCCATTGTAAATTGCCCCTAGTGTAGGTTGATGGGGATGTGGTAGGGAATATGGGATTAATGTAGGATTAGTATAAATGGGTGGTTGTTGGTCAGCACAGATTCAGTGGGCCAAAGGCCCTGTTTCAGTGCTGTATCTCTCTATGACTCTTGACCACCATAAATCTAGACATTTCACTTCTCTGTAAACAACTCCCTGTAGTCACCAAGGCTTCTGTCATTTACTTATCAGAAAACATGTGACTTCCAGGAGGTGTTGTTTTTTAAACAGAAAGCTCAAGTCTTTCCAGTGACCTTTTTTAAAAAACAAAACAAAATCCAGCATCTATGGAATCTCTTCAGTCACAAATGAATCATCTCCACAATCTTCAAACACGAGTTTTCAAAACATTTTAAAAAACGGAAGTACTTTCATAACAATATCCACCAAGGTGAAAGTATCTGTGTTGGTGGAAGGTGTGGAAGAATGACGTGACGGTGCATCCCTGGACTGCTCCTCCTCTTCAAAGATCAACAGCTGCCCCCGTTGCAGCATCAATGTTGCCTCCTGTGGATGACGACCTGCATGAGAGAACACAAACATTTATGGGTTAGGTTGTGCAGATCGCTCATGCCAATGATATATGATGCAGACCTCCAGAAGTGTGGTGATGGATAAATGCACACAATCCTCACACTCTTGTGTGGAGGCTTCAATCTCTTCATCCGTTATTGAATGGCCACCCTGAGCCCCCACCAGCTTCAGTGCCTCCTCCTCAGCCGGCAACAGAGGCCGAAGATCTGGGATGCCTCTGCCAGTACTCGTGTTATGGGCCCATTTGCCCTGCCAGTAGAAAGAGGAACATCATTAAACTTTGCTGGAAAAGAAACAAAACAGTTATGCTCGTGGCACTCCCTTGTCCCCTGATGGGGCTTCCTGCATGGCTTCTCCTCATGTCCACTCTCAGGGGATGATATGTGGGTCAGCTGTGAAAGAATGCAGCCTGTTGCCAAGATGCAGCCATGCATCTGCCAGGAGGTGATGATGCCTCACCCATTGCCAGCGCCTTTGTGGTCACTCCCTCCCCATGTCGTGCTCCCTCCTGCATATCCACATGCCAGTCCCACAGAGGACAGGGGTATGGAGGACTTAACTTGGCAGAACAAAGGAGGTCATTGACCCCCCTTGTGACATTCGAGCCAGTTCCGGGGGTGGGGTGAGGTGGGTGACCCCACGCCTGCTTACCTCCTTTGTGATCTCAGACCAAGCTTTCTTGGTCAGGCAGGAGGCATATTCTTGCCATCCTTTGGAAGGAGGAGTTCCTGCCTTTCCCTTGCAACATGGAGAAGAATCTTCAGGCAGGCATCGCTTATCCAAGGGGCCATGCTTCTGACATGGTGCCAGGTCGCTTCTGTTCCATCCCAACAGCTGTTAGTCCTTGTGCAGGGCGGTGGTGGAGGGGGTGAGGGTTGGTGTCCAGATGTTGCAACAGCTGTTTAGTGGGGCTCAGTAGCACTCTAGTTTCACTGCCTCACTGAAAGGCAGCAATATAAGCAGGGCTGGCAGAGTTTTAAAGATGGCACTTGTACCTATGTTAGAGTCATTTGATGTTGCAGTCAGTGCCTCAGACCCCGCTCCTGTCATGCAATTGAACAGGCCCTGCATCTCCATTATGGCAAGCGGCCACCCACCGTATGATGTATCACATGTGGCGATGATACCCGTTTTCGGACCCACCACCGAGATGCTTGACAGGGTCAAAAAATTCAGCCCTTACTGTGGTGTTCTCCACTGCCATAATTATTCAAAGATGAAATAAGACTTGAAATTTTACTCATGAGGGATATTGGCTCCCTATTGCCACTCTAGTTAATGACACCTCTGCAAAGCTTCCTTATTCCAGTGTAAAATTGCTATAACAAGGCACTTGAATAAATAATGAGCATAGCATTTGAGATATTGAGCCAACTTTGTGGATTATTCAAGTCTCACAATATCAGCCAGAGTCACAATATCATGAATTGTAATAGTAAGTTAGATGCTACACAATTTAGCCAAAGATACAAGCAGTCAAACAATTGAGATAGGAGCAAGAGTAGATCATTCAGCCCCTTTAATAAGATCATGGCTGATCTGATTGTTGCCTTGACTCCGCTTTCCCGCCTACCCCCAATACCCTTTGACTCCCTTGTTAGTCAAAAATTTATCTCCCTCTGCCTTAAAAACATTCAATGATTCTGCTTCCACCACTCTCTGAGAAAGAGAGTTCCAAAGACTCACAACGTTCTGAGAGAAAAAACATTCTCCTCATCTCAGTCTTAAATGGGAGACCCTTTATTTTTAAACTGTGTCCCCTTGTTCTAGTCTCTCCCACAAGGGGAATTATCCTTTCAACATCCACCCTGTCAAATCCCCTCAGGATCTAATATGTTTCAATAAGATCACCTCTTATTTTTCTAAACTCCAATGGATACAGACCCAACCTGTCCATCCTTTCTTCATAAGATAACCCCTCAATCCCAGGTATCAGTCAAATGAACCTTCTCTGAATTGCCTCTAATGCATTTATGTTCTTTCTTAAATAAGGAGACCAAAACTGTACACAATACTCCCGATCTGGTCTCACCAACACCCTATACAACTGTTGCAAAGCTTCCCGACTTTTATATTCTACTCCCCTTGCAATAAATGACAACATTCCATTTGCCTTCCTAATCACTTGCCATAGCTGCATACCAACCTTTTGTGATAGAGGCCACACCTTGCTAGAAGCTGAGAAGCAGTGTGAAGCCAGAGAGGAGCAGCAGGGTAATGATGTGCTGAAGCCCTCAGGAACAAACAAGCCAACATGTGATGAGAGGCTATGTACAGAGGAGAGAATTGTCACAAAATTCAGGAGGATAATGCAAACAAAACAGTCAACATTCCCTCCTAGAATACATAACAAATCAAACAGCAAAATTTCCAGCAAATCAAGACCCCTCACCAAGCACAATAACCACAGAAAAGCAATCTCCAGGAAAATCCTTACCTCACACAGTCGGCTGAATTATACGAGCCCCTTGATGCGTGGGTCACGGCGGGGGCGGAGGGGTGCCTGTACAATTCTATGGGGAGAGGCCCGCCTCAAACCCCGACGTCGTGAAGGGCCCGCCGCATATTACCAGCAGTGGGGGGACCTCGGTGCGCACACCTCCACCCCCCCACCGCCTGAAGGTAGGCCCTTCATCTGAATATTCAAATTAACAATAAAGACATGTAAATTAACTTACCTGCAGGCGGCTGCTGTCCCACTCCAATTTTACGGCCACCGTTCATCCTTCATGCGCCTTCGGAACTCCCCGAGGTGAGAACCTGGTGGGGAGGGAGGAGGAATAAAATTTTCAGGGCAGGAGGGGTGGGGGAGCGGGAAAATCAATTTTTATTGGTTGTGTGAATGGTGGGAAGGGGTGGAAGGGCAAATAACAAGGTTGGGGAGGAAAGTTCGGGAGGGAATAAAGTGTTTTTTGTCAATGAGGGCCAATTAAAAGACCATTGGGGGGTTGAGGAAGGACCTCCCTAACATAAGTGTTTATTTAATAAAAATTGGCACTAATGTTCCTTTATAAATTTAAATCTGCGTTAGGGGCTTAAAGCCCTTTAAAAATGGCAGCGGTGCCTACACAGTGTCGCCAGATGCCATTGCCAGGGACGTAGCAGCCGCCCCCTCTATGTCATCGGGGGAGGCCACTCCACCCCCTCCATTTAAATGAGTCTCCACGCGTAATATTACGGGGGCTCTTCGGCAGCACTTCCATGTTGTAAGGCCACTGAGTTCAAATCCCTAAAATTCAGCCCAGCATGTCACAGCAGAATCCAATTCCTCCTATTTCCTTCATCCTTTTGTCTTATATGTGCAATATTATAATTCCCAGTTCCATTGGCTGCTTTCCTGATGAGCACAGACCAGTTCCAAAATTACACTCCCACCACTCTCTTCACATCTTAATCCAAACCTCACAAGAAGATTTTTTACTGTATCAGAGATTTTTATTTTCTATTTTTCATATGGTGCATACTATTGGCCTCTCTGAGTGAGATTACTAATTTATTATAGTTTGATGAAATGTCATTATCATGTCCACTAGGACCTAATTTAATAAAAGCAAAATACTGCGGATGCTGGAAATCTGAAACAAAAACAAGAAATGCTGGAGTCACTCAGCAGGTCTGGCAGCATCTGTGGAAAGAGAAGCAGAGTTAACGTTTCGGGTCAGTGACCCTTCTTCGGAACTGACAAATATTAGAAAAGTCACAGATTATAAACAAGTGAGGTGGGGGTGGGGCAAGAGATAACAAAGGAGAAGGTGCAGATTGGACCAGGCCACATAGCTGACCAAAAGGTCACGGAGCAAAGGCAAACAATATGTTAATGGTGTGTTGAAAGACAAAGCATTAGTAAAGATTAGGTGTGAATACACTGAATATTGAACAGCAGCAAGTGCAAACCTGAAGAAAAACAACCTGAAAAAAACAGTGGGTAAGCAAACTGAACAAACTAAGATGAAATGAAATAAATGCAAAAAAAGATTGTAAAAAATGTAAAAAGGAATGTAAAAAAAAAGGAAGAAAAAATAACTAAAAGTGAAAGTAAAATGGGGGGCTGTCATGCTCTGAAATTATTGAACTCAATGTTCAGTCCAGCAGGCTGTAGTGTGCCTAATCGGTAGATGAGATGCTGTTCCTCGAGCTTGCGTTGATGTTCACTGGAACACTGCAGCAATCCCAGGACAGAGATGTGAGCATGAGAGCAGGGGGGAGTGTTGAAATGGCAAGCAATCAGAAGCTCAGGGTCCTGCTTGCGGACTGAGCGGAGATGTTCCGCAAAGCGGTCACCCAGTCTGCGCTTGGTCTCCCCAATGTAGAGGAGACCACACTGTGAGCAGTGAACACAGTATACTACATTGAAAGAAGTACAAGTAAATCGCTGCTTCACCTGAAAGGAGTGTTTGGGGCCTGGGATAGTGAGGAGAGAGGAGGTAAATGGGCAGGCATTACACCTCCTGCGATTGCAGGGGAAGGAGCCCTGGGACGGGGACGAGGTGGTGGGGGTAATGGAGGAGTGGACCAGGGTGTCGTGGAGGGAACGATCCCTTCGGAATGCTGACAGGGGAAGGGAGGGGAAGATGCGACTGGTAGTGGCATCACGCTGGAGGTGGCGAAAATGGCGGAGGATGATCCTTTGGATATGGAGGCTGGTGGGATGAAAAGTGAGGACAAGGGGAACCCTGTCACGGTTCTGGGAGGGAGGGGAAGGGGTGAGGGTAGAGGTGCGGGGAATGGGTCGGACACGGTTGAGGGCCCTGTCAACCACAGTGGGGGGAAAATCCTCGGTTGAGGAAAAAGGAGGTCATATCAGAAGCACCGTCATGGAAGGTAGCATCATCAGAGCAGATGCGTCGGAGACGGAGAAACTGGGAGAATGGAATGGAGTCAGGGTGGACAGCAAGAGGCTTTTTCCCAGAGTGGGGGTTTCAATTACGAGAGGACACGAGTTCAAAGTGAAAGGGGAAATGTTTAGGGGGGATATGCGTGGAAAGTTCTTTACGCAGAGGGTGGTGGGCACCTGGAACGCGTTGCCAGCGGAGGTGGTAGACGCGGGCACGATGGAGTCTTTTAAGATGTATCTAGACAGATACATGAATGGGCAGGAAGAAAAGAGATACAGAACCTTAGAAAATAGGCGACATGTGTAGAGAGAGGATCTGGATCGGCGCAGGCTTGGAGGGCCGAAGGGCCTGTTCCTGTGCTGTAATTATCTTTGTTCTTTGTTCTTTGAGTCCTTACAGGAGGTAGGGTGTGAAGAATTTAAGCTATTCTAGGATTCCTCCAGCCAGCCCAAGAAAGGACATTTTGATCCATTAGTCAAGTCTGAGGTAACCATGTAATGTACTAACCCATTTTTTCACCCAATTTCCTTTTTAATTACTCAGTTATTATCAATGTCAAGTGATATTCCAAGTTTAAATTAAATATACATGCAAGCACATCTTTCTGGTGTTGAATCACACCCAGTCACTGACACGTGGGAAACTGAGACCCCGATAAGCTATTATTTTCTTAATATTGCCGCACATTTATTTATCTTTCAGTAAACTCACTTCCACGCACAACTGTCTAAGGCCATTGTTCAGAAACATATTATATCATAGGTTCATACAATCGATATTTGCTAATGAAATTGGTTTATAATTGAGCACCTTAAAATGTCTTTTTAGCTTTTGTCACACTGTAATACATCGTAGTCTCATTATATCTGGTGAATAGCCCTTCTGCCAAGCTTCATTTGGCAGAGGGACCATTTACCAGATATAATGAGACTTGATTAGTGCAGGAGCTGTTTATGCAGGCATTGATTTTTTGAAGTCAGTTGGGAAGCAATGTAAACCTAGAGCTTACCTCTGTTTGTCTGATTAATTGTCCATTTACATTTTGAAATTCAGAATCATTTTTCTAAGTTTCCAGCTGTTCTTGAACAATATTTCAAAATACTCAAAATCATCTTTGGCACAACATTAAACTGAGTGATGGGAGATTCGACTACCTCCCATCCCCCGTTCTCTCCTAAAATTCTTGATCAGTAATTTTATGGCTAACTAACAAGTCGTCTGGAACGTAAGTAGCTAAAATCAAGGATGCAGCATCAGCATTCTAGAGTTTACAGGCTACATTCTTCTCTGATTGGCTGTGAGCGGCAGAGTGGGAAAACCATTTCCAAATATAATCCATTGCAATTTCAGTCCTGGGACTCTCATTTGCTAGGCAGGGTGGGTTTGGAGAGGTAATACAGCTCTTGATAGCTTTCCCATGGCTGGGCAAGAAGGAAATTCAGTTCCGGTGGAGATTTTACAAGGCTGCAGCCAGCTAAATGGGTGTATCACTCCCTCAGCAGCATAAAAAGGAGAGTAGTAATGTCTAAAGTAGCAGCATCAGCGACTACATCCTCAGCTGCAAAGGGCCACCAGAATCTCTGAGACCAAAGTGAAGGCCAGAAGAGGCAAGATGCAGAACACTGAGAGTAGGTAGCCCCATAAGAGGATGGTACAGGCTGTCTCCAGAGAGGTGGCAGACGCAGACAGAGCAACCTGCACAATCTCAAAGACTGCCACAAAGTGCAAAAAGAGGTTCAGTGACGTTACAAAGGTGGTGAAAGTAAGGTAAGGCAATGTTGCCAATACACATCCTCGACAACTCATAAAACTTTCACACACCTTATTGATTATCATATTCTTTTTCTTTCAGCATCTGGATATGAGGGGAACTAACTCACTTCAGCATAAAGCAATCTTTGTAAACACTCAAGCACCTTTTAATACTCAAAACCACTGTGTGTGCTTTCTCTTTTTGAAGGATTGGATGATGGCAGGGAAATTTAGGGAGGCATTTTAGTCCTGCATGAAAGCAATCCTGCAACTTAATCAACTGACTGCTTTTGGGCCTCATTTAAATTCCATTGGTCAATGCCCTGCCTAGAACAATTTAACACATCCAAAGAAATTAAAGGTGACCTTGAGTGTATGGACAATGCTGTTCTACATGTGAACATTTGACATATATACCCAATAAACCCTGGGCGGAAATTCACTCTTTTCAGGCAGCGACGGTTTAAAAAGTCAAAAGTAGTGAAGGGATCACTATCCAGTCAAAGTAAAAAGTAATGTCAACCTTCAGAAGCTATGTACATAATAGTCTCTTCCATGCAATATGCATTTTGGTGCTATCCTGCAGTTCCTACTGTCATTGTATACTGGAGGTGATCATTTGGGGCCAAATTGTGGAAATGGGTCACAGGGATTAGATAAGAATAATTCAGGTACAGTTTTTTTTTTGCTCTGTAATCCTATCCTAAAGTTTATTTTTTCTCACCAGTATTTTTTCAACACCATTCTGCTAGGTTCCTTCTTCCTGAAGCAGAACAAGCTTTATGGTTATACAGTGCAGCTTCAGCAATATCCCATAAAGCAGCAGGATAAATGGACAGATAAGAAATACCTTAAGTGCTCTTTTTCAACTTGAGTAAAGGAAAAGTAAATGTGATCTGACATAAGGCATTGCTTAGGTGCTATTTAGTTGGTTAGATTTATTAACAAATTGATTACAGCTCAATTAGAAACGTTAATTTGTTTTACTGAACTTTTCAAAACTGCCTGTGTTAGAGATGAAGGGGAGAATCTCCCTTTGAATTTCCATCTGATATCAGGTGATACACTCAACAAAAAGATAAAGTAAAATGGGGCTATGAGACCTTATGCCTAAAATGCGCCACTAAAAATGCACACCAAAGTTTTTCTCTGCCCTCTTTGTGTCACATGGCAGTCTGACCTCACATTAGGAACATAGGAACAGGAGTAAGCCATTCAGCCCCTTGAGCATTTACTGCCATGCAATTAGATCATGGCTGATCTGTATCTTAACTCCATTTATCCCCCTTGGTTCCATATCCCTGAATACCCTTACCTACAAAATTCTATCGTTTGCATTATTGAAATGTTCAATTGACCTAACTGCAGCAGCTTTGAGGGAGAAGGTTCCATATATCTACTGCCTCTTGAGTTAAGAAATGTTTCTTGGCATCACCCCTGAATGGCCCAGCTTTAATTTGATGGTTATGCCCCCTGGCTCTGGATTCCCCCAAATGCAAATGACAGTAATAGCGTGTGGTTTCTTTCACCACTCCATTTTCACTCAGGAATGCAGCTTCACCCAGGAAGTGATGCCAGCATGGAAGTAGAGCCTCCAGCTGAGAGAGCCCAGTGTAGTGTGCAGGAGCAGGAGAGTGTGGACTGTACCCTCAGTGAGAGTGACTGAAACTTAGGTCCTGAAACTTCCCTTTATTTACTTTATTTTACTTGTTCAATACTAATTGTAATTTCAACTTGTTTGCTTGGTGCTTTAGCCGTAGTTGATTTGCGCAGGTAATAGGAAAACAATTGATTACAAAACAGATGTGATTAGCAGTTATCTGTTTCTTTTTTATCCTGTGTCTATTTGGTTATTATGTAAATTAAGACAGTATAAGGCAGTTCAACTGTAGAAGGAATTCAACCTTGAGACACAATGAAATACTAGTTGTTTTTTCTTTCTCTCTATAAATTAATAATGTGTGAAATGTGTGTAGAAATTGATTCTGCCAAGATTTTGGTGCTAGAGGAAATTCAAGCTAATATTGTTGACATTTTTAAATTAGGGGGATGGCAATGTAGGAAATTCTTGTGATTAGCTGGAGTACAATATGTTGCCCATTATGGATCCAGATCACTGAATCCAGAGTAGCACATTTGCACTGACGAAAGATTGAATTTCTTGAGAACAGAATCTATTAGCCAGACTACACACAATTGGAGAAGTGAGAGTTTTGTTGTTATCATTCTCTGTAGAATGTGATAACCCAAGAACCAGTTCTAGACAGACCAGGACATGTGGGGGATAGCATAGAAAGAAAGAGTAGTGACCAATCACAGGAGCAGCAAAAAGAGATGGATCCTGTAGTATGAGGGTATGAAAGGGTTAATTTGAGCAAATGTAAAGATTACCACCCACCATGATGATGTAAGAGATCATGTGGCCGAGACTTGAGAACAGATACAATGTGGATTTTGTAGGAGACACACAGGCTAGTGTGGATGTATATAGTTATTATGAAATAAATATAAATGTTTAAATACTATAGTCTAAGAACCCCTCTGGTAGACTCAATAAGGTGGCAGCATACAGAACCAAGCATATAATATGGTGAATAGCAGTGAGATGGTGAACAGCGAAAATGTTTGAAGCAACTACCATCCTTCAATCAGAAGAGAAAAAAATTTAAAGCAACTAGCTGAAAAGAGAAAAAAAATCTACAGACTTAAAGGCTGAGAGAAGCTCCATAGAACAGAAGCGTGGATACCTGCAAATTAATCAACCGGGTGAGTCATTGTGCTGATGGTCAAGGAATCCAGTTTAAAAAAAAGCCTTTGAAGAGCTTAAAGTTATTTTCTAAAGCCATTGCGTGAAAAAAATGGGGATCTTTGCATTTGTGTAGACTTAACTCAACATAATAAGGCGATGGCACGAGAAGTCCATCTGATGTCCTCAGTGGATGAAAGTTTGGCAAAGTTATCCAGAAGCACTGTCTTCATGAAGCTTGACACGAATCATGGCTTTTGGCAAATTCCATTAGATAAGAAGTCAAGGCTATTGACGACCTTCATTACTCCCTTTGGAAGATTTTGTTTCAATTGTCTTCCATTTGGTATCATGTCAGCACCAGAAATATTCCAGAGAACTATGTCAAATATTCTACAGGGCCTTGGTGGTGTAATCTGCCATATGAACAACTTCTTAATTCGAGGTGAGTCAAGGTGAGGAACATAACCGAAGGGTTAGAGCTGTTTTGAATCATTTGCAGGACGAAGGCGTAACACTCAATCCGAAATGTGAGTTTTCAAAAACGTCCATTTGTTTTTTTGGGACGCCTTGGCAGCAGTAGTGGCATAATGGCAGATCCGCAAAAGACGAGAGCCATTAACAAATTTACATATCCTACTTCAACTCATGATCTTCAACAGTTTCTTGGCATGGTCAATCAGTTGGTAAAATTCCTACCGACCTTAGCCCAAGTTACCGAACCTTTGCGACAACTGGTGAGGAAAGCTCAGGCATGGTGCTGAGATGCACATTAGAAACAAGCATTCCAACGGATCAAGGAGATACTGATTTCACCAAATGTTTTAGCCCATTATAACCCTTCACTTCCAACTACAATCGCAACTGACGTCTTGTCTACAGGGTTTGGGCAGTCCTTTTCCAAGAACAGCCCAAGTCAAAGTACTGTTTATTATGCGTCATGAGCACTATTTGACACAGAGGTCAGTTACGTCATGATAGAGAAGGAAGCTCTCACAGTCAATTGTGCTTGTGAGAAATTTTCCAGCTACATTATTGGCTTAAATGTTATCACAGAGACCACAAACCCCTTGTTTCCTTACTCGACAAAAAGTAACTCACTAGAGACGTACCTTCCGGGAGTGGCGCAGAGAGGAGCGAACCTGTGGAGAAAACATCAAGAGTGGAGCCGATAAATCGAGCCCGAGGATCGCGGCCTGGATCACTTACCTTCCGGGAGTGGAGCGAAGAGGAGAGGACCTATGGGGAAAACACCAAAAGCGGAGCTGATAAATTGAGCCCGAGGATCGCAGCCTAGGCCACTTACTTTCCGGGAGCGGAGAGGAGAGGACCTTTGGGGAAAACACCGAGAGCGGAGCCAATAAACTGAGCCCGAGGATCGCAGCCAAGATCACTTACGTTCCGGGAGCGGATCTGTGTGAGAGCGGTTCAGGCGCGCCAGAGTTTGAAAACAAAGTGAGCAGTGATGGCACAGGAAAGCTGCAAGCTGATTGGTTGGTGTTTGCTGTTCGGGAATAACTCTAAATAGCTGGATAAGTAACTAAAAGTAAAGGGAAAGGTCTACAGTTTTTTAATATAGTAGGTCGTTTTTTGGGGGGGAATCAAAGTCCCTAGTGTAAATAATCTAATTTTTGGGTAATTTAAGGGGATAAATTAAGGGTAAGTCATGGCAGGGCAGCTTGCAACGTGGAATGCTCCTCCTGTGTAATGTGGGAAGTCAGGGACACTTCCAGTGTCCAGGGAGAACACCTGTGCAGAAAGTGTCTCCAGCTGCAGCCCGAAATCCGCGTTTTGGATCTGGAGCAGCGGCTGAAGACACTGTGGAGCTTCCGCGAGGCTGAGATCATCGTGGATAGCATGTACAGGGAGGTGGTCACACCGCAGGTAAAGACTGCTCAGGCAGAAAGGGAATGGGTGACCACCAGACAGAGTAGAAGAACAAGGCAGGTAGTGCAGGAGTCCCCAAGGTCCCTCTCCCTTTCTAACAGATTGTCCGCTTTGGATACTGTTGGGGAAATCGCTACTCAGGGAATGCTGCAAGAGCCAAGTCTGTGGCATAGGTAACTCAGCTGCACAGGAGGGGAGGAAAAGGAGTGGAAGAGCTATAGTGAGAGGGGATTCTATCGCAAGAGGTACAGATAGGCATTTCTGTGGCTGCAAACGTGACTCCAGGATGGTATGTTGCCTCCCTGGTGCTAGGGTCAAGGATGTCACAGAGCAGCTGCAGGACATTCTGAGGGGGGGAGGGTGAACAGTCAGAGGTCGTGGTACGCATTGGTACAAACGACATAGTTAGAAAGAGGGATGAGGTCCTGCAACAAGAATTTAGGGAGCTAGGTAGCAGATTAAAAAGCAGGACCTCAAAGGTTGTAATCTCTGGATTAGTCCCAGTGCCACGTGCTAGTGAGCATAGGAAGAGGAGGATAGAGCAGATGAATGCGTGGCTGAGGAGGTGGTGCAGGAGGGAGGGCTTTAGTTTCCTGGATCACTGGGTCTATTTCTGGCAAGGTGGGACCTGTACAAGTTGGACTGGTAGCACCTGAACTGGAACAGGACCAACACCCTTGCTGGGAGATTTGCTAGTGCTGTGGCTGGCCATCTCCCATCCCTCTACTGTCGATTGGCCCCTTGACCCAACCCCTCCTCCATCACAATTGATGTCTCAACCAACCAGTCAGGAAGAGATAGAGGAGCAGATATGCAGGCAAATCTCAGAGAGGTGTGAAAATAATACAGTAATAATAGTAGAGGATTTGTTTGTTTTGCAAGCTGGAATGTCAGAAATATGTGTCCTGGCCTGTCGGAAGACCTTACACAAATCAACGATTCTCGGAAGACCGCCATCATTAACAACGAGCTCAGTAGACTCAATGTGGACATTGCAGCACTTCAGGAGACACGCCTCCCTGCGAGCGGATCTCTAAGAGAGCAAGACTACACCTTCTTCTGGCAGGGTAGGGATCCTGAAGAACCAAGACAGCATGGAGTGGGCTTCGCCATCAGAAACTCTTTGCTCAGCATGATAGAGCCTCTTTCAAATGGCTCGGAACGCATACTGTCCATCCGACTGCTCACCGCCTCTGGTCCAGTACATCTACTCAGCATCTATGCTCCAACACTCTGCTTCCCACCTGAAGTTAAAGACCAGTTCTATGAGGCACTCCATAATATCATTAGTAGCACTCCCAATACTGAACATTTGTTCCTGCTGGGGTAATTTAACGCCAGGATTGGGGCCGACCATGACTCATGGCCCTCCTGCCTTGGGTGCTATGGCATTGGAAGGATGAATGAGAATGGACAGAGACTGCTGGAGTTGTGTACCTATCATAACCTCTGCATCACCAATTCGTTCTTTCACACTAAATCCTGTCACAAGGTTTCTTGGAGGCACCCAAGATCACGTCGTTGGCACCAGCTGGACCTCATCATCACAAGGCGAGCCTCTATAAACAGCGTCCAAATCACATGCAGCTTCCACAGTGCGGACTTCGACACCGACCACTCCCTGGTGTGCAGCAAAGTTAGACTAAAACCAAAGAAGCTGCATCATTCCAAGCAGAAGGGCCGCCTGCGTATCAAAATGAACAGAATTTCTTATCCACAGCTGTTACATAAGTTTCTAAATTCACTTGAAAAAGCCCTTCAAAACAGTCCTACAGGGGATGCAGAGACCAAGTGGGCCCACATCAGAGATGCCATCTATGACTCAACAATGACCACCTATGGCAAACGTGAGAAGCAGAATGCAGACTGGTTTCAATCTCACTTTGAAGAGCTGGAACCTGTCAAAGCCGCTAAGCGCATTGCACTGCTCAAATACAAGAAAGCCCCCAGCAAGTTAACATCTGTAGCACTTAAAGTAGCCAGAAGCGCTGCACAAAGAACAGCCAGGCACTGTGCAGTTGACTACTGGCAACACCTGTGCAGTCGTATTCAGCTGGCCTCCGACACCGGAAACATCAGAGAAATGTATGATGGCATTAAGAGAGCTTTTGAGCCAACCATCAAGAAGATCGCCCCCCTCAAATCCAAATCAGGGGACATGATCACTGACCAATGCAAGCAAATAGACCGTTGGGTGGAGCACTACCTAGAACTGTACTCGAGGGAAAATGTTGTCACTGAGACTGCCCTCAGTGCAGCCCAGCCTCTACCAGTCATGGATGAGCTGGACGAATAGCCAACAAAATCGGAACTCAGTGATGCCATTGATTCTCTAGCCAGCGGAAAAGCCCCTGGGAAGGACAGCATTACCCCTGAAATAATCAAGAGTGCCAAACCTGCTATACTCTCAGCACTCCATGAACTGCTTTTCCTGTGTTGGGATGTGGGATCAGTACCACAGGACATGCGCAATGTCAATATCATCACCCTCTAGAAGAACAAGGTGACCACGGTGACTGCAACAACTACCGTGGAATCTCCCTGCTCAGCATAGTGGGGAATGTCTTCGCTCGAGTCATTTCAAACAGGCTCCAGAAGCTGGCTGAGCGTATCTACCCTAAGGCACAGTGTGGCTTTTGAGGAGAGAGATCCACCATTGACATGCTGTTCTCCCTTCGCCAGCCACAGGAGAAATGCCGCGAACAACAGATGCCCCTCTACGTTTCTTTCATTGATCTCACCAAAGCCTTTGACCTCGTCAGCAGACGTGGTCTCTTCAGACCAATAGCAAAGATTCGATGTCCACCAAAGCTATGAAGTATCATCACCTCATTCCATGACAATATGAAAGGCACAATTCAGCATAGCGGTGCCTCATCAGACCCCTTTCCTATTCTGAGTGGCATGAAACAGGGCTGTGTTCTCGCGCCAACACTGTTTGGGATCTTCTCCCTGCTGCTCTCACATGCATTCAAGTCTTCAGAAGAAGGAATTTTCCTCCACACAAGATCAGGTGGCAGGTTGTTCAACCTTGCCCGTCTAAGAGGGGCGGCACAGTGGCGCAGTGGTTAGCACCGCAGCCTTACAGCTCCAGCGACCCGGGTTCAATTCTGGGTACTGCCTGTGTGGAGTTTGCAAGTTCTCCCTGTGTCTGCGTGGGTTTTCTCCGGGTGGTCCGGTTTCCTCCCACAAGCCAAAAGACTTGCAGGTTGATAGGTAAATTGGCCATTATAAATTGCCCCTAGTATAGGTAGGTGGTAGGGAAATATAGGGACAGGTGGGGATGTGGTAGGAATATGAGATTAGTGTAGGATTAGTATAAAATGAGTGGTTGATGGTCGGCACAGACTCGGTGGGCCGAAGGGCCAGTTTCAGTGCTGTATCTCTAAACTAAACTAAGAGCGAAGACCCAAGTACGGAAGGTCCTCATCAGGGAACTCCTCTTTGCTGGCGATGCTGCATTAACATCCCACACAGACGAGTGTCTGCAGAGACTCATCGACAGGATTGTGGCTGCCTGCAACGAATTTGGCCTAACCATCAGTCTCAAGAAAACGAACATCATGGGGCAGGACGTCAGAAATGCTCCATCCATCAATATCAGCGACCACGCTCTGGAAGTGGTTCAAGAGTTCACCTACATAGGCTCAACTATCACCAGTAACCTGTCTCTTGATGGAGAAATCAACAAGCGCATGGGAAAGGCATCTGCTGCTATGTCCAGACTGGCCAAGAGGGTGTGGGAAAATGGCGCACTGACACGGAACACAAAAGTCCGAGTATATCAAGCCTGTGTCCTCAGTACCTTGCTCTACGATAGCGAGGCCTGGACAATGTATGTCAGCCAAGAGCAACGTCTCAATTCATTCCATCTTCGTTGCCTCCGGAGAATCCTTGGCATCAGGTGGCAGGACCATATCTCCAATGCAGAAGTCCCTCGAGGCTGCCAACATCCCCAGTATATACACCCTACTGAGCCAGCAGTGCTTGAGATGGCTTGGCCATGTGAGCCGCATGGAAGATGGTAGGATCTCCAAGGACACATTGTACAGCGAGCTCGTCACTGGTATCAGACCCACCGGCCGTCCATGCCTCCGCTTTAAAGACCTCTGCAAACGCGACATGAAGTCCTGTGACATTGATCACAAGTCGTGGGAGTCAGTTGCCAGTGATCGCCAGAGCTGGCCGACAGCCATAAAGGCAGGGCTAAAGAGTGGCGAGTTGAAGGCACGTAGCTGTTGACAGGAAAAAAGACAGAAGCGCAAGGGGAGAGACAACTGTGTAACAGCCCCGACAACCAATTTTATCTGCAGCACCTGTGGAAGAGTCTGTCACTCTGGAATTGGCCTTTATAGCCACTCCAAGCGTTGCTTCACAAACCACTGACCACCTCTAGGCGCTTACCCATTGTCTCTCAAGACAAGGAGGCCAAAGAAGAAGAAAGAAGTGGAGCATTTCAACTTCCCCAATATCAACTGGGGTCGTCTTAGTGCAAAAGGCTTAAAGGGGACGGAATTCTTAAAATGCATACAGGCGAGCTTTTTGAGCCAGTACGTAGAAAGTCCTGCAAGAGAAGGGGCAGTACTGGACATAATCCTTGGGAATGAAGCTGGACAAGTGGTAGAAGTGTCAGTGGGGGAGCATTTCAGGGATAGTGACCATAACTCTGTAAGATTTAAAGTAGTTATGGAAAAGGACAAAGATGGACCAGAAATAAAGGTACGATAAAACAGGATCTGGCCAAAGTGGGCTGGGAGCAGCTACTTGTCGGAAAGTCTACATCAGACCAGTGGGAGTCATTCAAAGAGGAAATAGTGAGAGTTCAGAGCCAACAGGTACCCATTAAGGTAAAGGGTAGGACCAACAAGTCCAGGGAACCCTGGATGTCAAGGGATATAGAGGATTGGATCAGGAAAAAAAAGGAGGCTTATGGCAGATTCAGAGTGCTGAGAACAGCGGAGGCTCCCGAGGAGTATAGAAAGTGTAGGTGGGTACTTAAAAAAGTAATTAGTAGAGTGAAGTGGGGACATGAAAAAACACTGGCGGGCAAGATAAAGGAAAATCTTCAGGCATTTTATAAGTATATTAAGGACAAGAAGATAACCAGGGAAAGTGTAGGGCCCATTAGGGACCAAAGTGGCAATCTGTGTGTGGAGCCGGAGGACATAGGTGAGGTTTTAAATGATTACTTTTCATCTGTGTTCACTATGGAGAAGGACGATGTAGGTGTAAAGATCAGGGAGGGGGATTGTGATATACTTGAATATATTAGCATTGAAAGGGAGGAAGTATTAGCTGTTTTAGCGGGCTTAAAAGTGAATAAATCCCCAGGCCCAGACGAGATGGATCCCAGGCTGTTATGTGAGGCAAGAGAGGAGATATTAGGGGCTGTGACACAAATTTCCAAATCCTCTCTGGCCACAGGAGAAGTACCAGAGGATTGGAGGACAGCAAATGTGGTACTTTTAGTCAAGAAGGGTAGCAGGGATATCAAAGGCCAAAAGGTTTTGGGGTCATCAATTTAAAATTATCACTAAATGCATGAGGAGAGACGTTAGAAGAAATTTACCCAGTTGGAGGACAAGATGCTATGCCACAGGGAAGGATTGAGGAAGAGATCTTTGCATCTTTGAATACATATTTGAAGCTGGGGAAGGAAGATAGCTATGAGGAGAGTAGAGCAGTGATTTTAATTTTGGGTTGCTCTTGCAAAGAATCAGCAAAACACAATGAGCCAAATGGGCTCCTCTGTGTTGTAAATATTTATATTACTGTGGTTGTTAATTTAGTACAGTGTCCCAAAGGCAGGAGGCAATTGTGTAAGCCATACCATTAGATTTTGAAGAGCTGGAAGTGTGATATGCATTTTAATGCTAAATTTTTTTTAAAATGGTTTATGGTGTTTCCATTTGGTACTCCCTCATTTTTCTGTTACAAAGATAAGATTGATGCAGATCATATGGAGGTGAGGCTAATTAATCTAGCATTATAGACACTGCATAGCCATTAGATGCAGATACCCATGCCAGTATATTCCTAAATCAAGGTGTTTTCTTTTTCCTATTTCTTTCCGTAAAGTCGTGTCTGAGAAGGCTGTGCTTTCCATCTGAAACAACATCTTAGTTGTTTCAGCTGGTAGCTCCTGAATTGCAGCCCATTTCAATGTGGCTACATCATTGTGGTCGTTATAAAAGTTCCAACTGTTTTGAATTTCTATTGCACTGGATTTTATCGGGCTGCTTCTCAGTATATAAACCAGGGAAATAATCTGTGGTGTCAATCTGTGTCAAGTTGTTGTCAGCTGGCCATTTCAAGAGGGAATTACAGCTCATTTCTGTTCATATGGGCCCAGCAAAGCAGAGAGAACAGCTACGTTTTACAAAATGGCTGGATTTCCTTCCGCCTAGGGTGCCACACATAGAATGCTTATTGCTGTATAGGTCCTATGTGAGCACCCACTGAGCTACATCAACAAAATGAGTTCTCACATACGCAGCGTCCAGCTGATGTGCGATGCCACCCACATTCCTCTTCTTCATGAGGATACATGTTGGCTAGGAAGCTGCCATGACGCGTTTATGTTCTACCAATCTACTAAAGTGAGATTAATCAGCTAGGGGCATGTGTCCGAATGGTTGCCTGGTGAGTAGAGATACCCTCTGCAACCACGATTAATGGTTCTGTCATTCATGAACAGCAGAGGAGAATAGTTACCAAGAAGCATTTGGTTCAATAAGAAGCATGATTGAACAGATCATCGGGATTCTGAAATCCCATTCTGATGTTTGATAAGAAACTGCAACACCTTCAGGAAACGTAGCGGAATGTTGCATGCTGTACAATTTTTGTGGTTGCCAGGGGTTCATTCTTCCCTTTGCAGAGGAGGAAGAAGGACATGGCCCTCAGGAAGGAAAATGTTGTGAACAAAGCAGAGGAGCCAATGCAAACTCCTCTCATCATTGCTGCATAACCATCCTTGTATAACTTACACACTGCACAGTTGCCATGCAGTTTACCCTACCTCTCAGTGGTGTTCCCCCAGGAGGGTACGGATATTGCTCTCAGCCAACCCTGAATACTTAATTAGCTCTGCTAATGGAATAGCTTTACCATGGGTCTAATTGGCTGCTGGAAGTTTCATAACACTGTACTCCTCGTGAGAGAATATAGTCAGAGGAAGATTCAGACTATTGCAAATATAAAACGATACCAACCGAGAATGTCAGTTGCATGATAATAAAAAAAAGTATAGCTGCATTCTTGAAGAGGAATTGAATTATCAATTTGTCTATTTTTTGAATTTCTTCAGCAGATCTCAAAAACTATGGCCAAGGAATTTGCAGGCCAGTGCAAACGATCCCTGTGCATGATTACCTGATATTAGGCCTTGGCCTCATTTAAATAAAACTGGCAAGCTGTGTTCACTTGACAGGCATCCCCACGCAGTTTGGAAGCAAAGAACTTTTGAATTTCAGGGAGGTCATTAAAGGGGGAAATGATAGGATTGAGAGGGGAAGTGATGAGAAAAGGGAGAGTGATCAGGAAAGGGATGAATGGGAAAAGGATGGCAGTCTAGAAAATGTATAGAGCAGGGTTGTCCAACCTTTTCATGTGGGGGGGCCACATTACAATTTTTATCTTACATAGGGGGGCCGGTGAGACAATTTCGGAAAGATAAAGGCATTAAAATTTATTTTACTATTAATCAAAACAACAACAAATGGTCATTTTTGTGAAGAAGCTTTAAATATGAAGATTATTTTATTGACTTACTTTCTCATCACTATGTTGGACTCTGATTTAGTGAGAGACCTGGCAATTGTTTGCTTGCACAAGTAGTCGATGTTGCCCGCACACTAGTAGCAATGTAAAGTATTCCAGATAAATGTCCATCTGTCAGGAGTGCACTTGATCACACCCTCTCCTTCTCTTTCTCTGTCTCTGTCTGTCTGTCTTTCTCTGTCCCTCTGTTTTCCCCCCTCTCTATGTTGTTACCCCCCTCTCTGTGTCATCCTTGCTCTCTGTGTCACCCCCTCCCCCCTCTCTTTCTCAGCCCCCATCTCTCTCTACCCCCTCTTTCTTTCTGTGCCCTTATCTCTTTTGCTCCCTGTTCCTCTCTCTCTGCCTCCCCCACCCCCCCACCTCTCTGTCAGTGTCAGGGAGCAGGAGCGCTCAGCACAGCAGCTTTGTGGTTGGCCAGTTTAAAAAAAAAAATCATGCTGTCAGTTTCACAGCTGACAGGTGCTTGGAACGGGAACAGCAGTTTCTGAATTTTGGCCAGATTCAGAATTTTGCGGCGGGCTTTTAAACGAAAGGTCGGAACATGCCAGAAAACCCCTAAACCGTCCGAAGTTCAGAAACTGCTGTTCCCAATGTCAGCACCTGTCAGCTGTGAACCTTAGCGTGATTTTTTTTAAAAAGCCAATCTGAAAGAAGAAGACAATTGAAAATGTCTCATCTCTGAAATACATTCGTCGGCCGGAAGGAAAATTTTGGCAGGACAGATCCTGGCCCGTAGGCCATATGTTGGACAAACCTGGTGTAGAGACTCGAGCAGGGTTTGATTGAATGACCAGGAGAGGATTAATGAGTGATTGGGGTGGGAGTCATAATGGTGATCGGGTGGGGGCCTAAGTGGCAATTGGGACAGGGTGGTTGAGGCACCAATCAGGATGGGGGTGGGGAGTTGGTTTGAGACATCAATCGTGACGGAGGACAGGTTGGGTCAAGGGGCCAATCGACAGTGGCAGGATGGGAGATGGCCGGCCACAGCCTTCAGTTTTACTGTTCTCCTACTCTTTCCATTTCTACTTCCAGGTAAATATTTTTTTGCAAACTTAACTTTTTGGTAGCAGCCTGCAGCAATCTATTTAAGGATTGTCTGTTATGTTGCATGTGGATGTGGTTTTCTGAAAGCAGCCAGCCAGCACTGGCTACAATCAGGGTAAGCCAATTTTGAATAGCAAACTTCAACCAAGCTTTGACCCCCTTGTTTGAACATGCAAAGAGCTTATCGCCTATTTCAGGGATGGGCTCTGGCTGCCTTTTCTTCCCACACCAATATGACAGGTAGTGCGTTTACAGCCATGTTGGATACATAGGCTCACATTCATCGCCTGAAAAATGGGCACGTTGCCATCGAATTTCTAGGCCTAATACTGCTTTGCAACTTATTGGCCATTAATCATTGCATAATTAAATCTATGATCAAATCGATATCTTCTCTGATTATTCCAGTTCTTTTAGAATCAGATAAAGTTGAGGTATATTTAGGGAGAAAGGCCACCCTTCCATTTGTGGTGTAAATATTTATGAGGTTTTTAATTCGAGCACCAATTTAAATGTTGCTCACACAATTCTGGATTCAGCATCACTATAAATAATTGTGAAATTATGCCATGAAGGGGCGGTACAGTGGCGCAGTGGTTAGCACTGTAGCCTCACAGCTCCAGGGACCCGGGTTTGATTCTGGGTACTGCCTGTGCGGAGTTTGCAAGTTCTCCCTGTGACTGCATGGGTTTTCGCCGGGTGCTCCGGTTTTCTGCCACCGCCAATGACTTGCAGGTGATAGGTAAATTGGCTGTTGTAAATTGCCCCTAGTGCAGGTAGATGGTAGGGAATATGGGATTGCTGTCGGGTTAGTATAAATGGGTGGTTGTTGGTCGGCACAGACTTGGTGGGCCGAAGGGCCTGTTTCAGTGCTGTCTCTCTAAATAAATAAAAATAAATAAGTTGATAGCATTCATTCTGTTTGGTCATCAGTCCCATCATTGAAGCATTTCATACTTTTCTGTGCTTTTCAGAGAAAGTACTTCAGGGCTGTTTAGGTGTCCTAAAACTTAAGAATTACCTTATTTGTCATCAGTACAGAAACATTCTTCTGCAGACCTTTTAATTGGGTCATTAATCCCAATAATTTTCTATCTAAGGACAGGAAAAGGATTATTAACCTGTTTCACCCACCGCTGCAAAAATATATTGGATTGGATTAAAATAGTGAATATGGTGTAAAAAATGTTGTTATCTATTTATTATTATTGTTATCTGATTGTTTGGTGCTAATTCGTGAAAATTAACACTTAGAAATTTAGAATTAATTTTCACAATACACAAACCATAAAATTGGCAGAAAACTAACATTAGTACAGAGGAAAGCTTCTAAAAAATATTTGAATATTTAAATAATAACATTGATTAATGACAAAATGTGTAACATATAAAACAATTAAATATTTGAATGCATATAAATTTTCGCAGCAAAAAAAAAATCATTTTTTTTTCCTTTTGTGGTTTTCTTTTTTATCCCCTCACCAAATTTCTCCTTTCCTCTGAAGATGTTGGCTATTTGCTGGGGTACGATTCCACAGATGGTAGATATCCCCTGGGATTCCTCTCAAGCAGAGAACATTTGTAGACGTTCAGAAAGATGTGAGAGCTGTTAATCTATGTTTCTTAAATGTAATCCTCATTTTTTTTTCAAATTACTTTCAAGACTTCAATTTTATCTTGAGATCTGAGGAATGTGACTATGACACTTAGGACTGAATTTAGTCTGAAGAAATTGCTGACTGAAATAATATCCTTGATATTATCCCATTCCTCATCACAATGGGCAGTAAAAGGTAAAAGTTACGGAACTGGGAATGCATCCCTAACTGTTTATTTGGCAGGAGGTAGTGTGCCACATGGGTGTCCTGCCATTGAGAAGTGGAACATTTTGTTAACATTTTTAAATCAGGACAATTTAGGGGAATCTGGCAATGAAAGTGATGCAGGAGCTATTTGCTCAATGAGTTAAGTGTTTTCTCCAGCACTCCGTAGTGACAGGAGAAGCAGGAGTGTTGCCCTTGGCCCCTCATGAAGGCTTCAGCAACCACATCTCCGATCACGGCTTCTCTCTCTCCCCTTCTACTTTTTTGAAAGTTTCTCTGATGAACCATGTGGTAACAGAAGTTCAGTTGCTGACAACAATTGCAGATGTAACATGAAGAATAGGATAAATATAATGGTAGCAAATTTATTGCACGGAACAGCTGATTAAATGGAACCATTGCCCATACATTCTGGTAATATTTCCAACAGCTTCCCTGTTCATAAGACTTAGATGATGGACCTGCACTTTGTTACCAGTGGAGACATTGTTGGGGGTAATGTTAACTTTTAATATTGGATGAAGAACAAGCCCATTTTATACCCCAGCTGAACTCAGTGGAAAAGCAAATCAAGCAAAATGTAAAACAAGCAGTTGGCGATAAATGTTAAAATGATCCCCCTTAAATCGGCATTAGTCAGATTATCATTCACTCACATTAATATACCACCTCATGTTCTACCAGTGTTACAATCACCATTCTTCCAACATCCAAAGCTATGGCACATTTGTGACCCTCAATGAAGTACAAAGTACAACCATTGATAGATTGCAGCAGGCAGTGGACCTTAATCATTCTGCATGCTTTGGCTGGCAGTTTTTCATGCCCCCCACAAGCATGAAAATCTGAACTATTCGTTCAATGATGATGCATGCTATCCTGCATACTTGACTGTACCTCTGTTCTATGTGCTGGTTGAGCAATACCTTGTGAAACGTAGGCTAGGATTTTACCAGCCCCGGGGTGAGATGAGCAGATAAGATGTCAGGGAGCTGCGTCAGGACAGCTTCCTGACACAGTTACACCACTGGGGAGTTTCTCAGTGGTAGGCTGAGTGTTGTTGTGATATCACTTTAACAGTTTGAGTACCTCACACATCAGCACAGGAAGTGATGTCAACCAATATGTGACGGAGTAGTTGGAGTCGTGTTAACCACCTAGTCACAGGTGTATTACAGAACTCTCTTGTAAACTTGTTACTTCACAATAAAGAACCCACAGTTTAATTATCATTCAACTCAAGATTGTTTGGTACCTTATTGCTGAAATTAGCAATAACACAAGTGTTAAAATAACTGTCTGCCATTTGGAGGCGGGCACTCAATTTGAATAATCAACAGCACAATCAAGGACCATTTTCCCTGGCCTCCAGCATTTTGCCAGCAGCAGAGTGGCCAACCACTGAATGGGGAGGCTACCAACTGCGTGAAGCCGGCCTCCCATCAGCTTCCCGGCCGGGATGGGGGTGGTGGTGGATATCGGAGTCGGAAGCTCCTTGGCCCAGGGAGGGGGTAGCTGGCAACAAATGCCACCCCTGCAACCCCAACACTGCTGCTGGAGGGGTTTCCCCTCCAATTAGTGCGGCCTACCGCCCTCGGTCACCTGATTTTTTTTAACTTAAATCACCTTTTCCATGTTGAGGCCCCCTCATGTTCTCCAACAACGGTCACCTCTCCCAGTGTCTCTGCTGAGGCTGCAGAGACGCCAGCCCTCTGATTGAGCTGGCACCATGGAGAGCCCGCCTGCCATTCTTAATTGGATGGCCGGGCCCAGCAGTGGCCAATTAGGAGACTGTTTCTGGGAAAACTGCTGATGCAGTCCGCCTGCCTGCCCGTACAGGCTTGGGACCCGCGTATGGTCCCGATGTCACGACCTCCCTCCTGAAAAAATTCAGCCCATGCTTTCAGAATTAAATCAAAATGCCCTCAACTTGCTTTGCAGTCTGCTATCCTGATCAATGCTACATACACAGGCAATTGGCTGAGGATGAAGAAAACATGTATTGATACCAGAAATTGTGTATTATCAGTAGATTCTTTTGTGTGCATCACAAATGATTAATTGGAAGCCTTTGTTGTTCATCTAATTATAGGATTAACCTTGAGCATCCTAATACAGAAAAATACGCAGTCAACAAGTCCCAAGCATTGAGGAAGGCAGTAATTGAATTAAATCACTGTTGTGTGCGTAACTGCGGCTCTGCATCCCTCTAAATGAATCAGGCTTCTGTCCTTGCAGGTAGTCTATTAAACACGTCCTGAATCCAGTATTTATTGGAATGATCAAGTGACCAAAAAATGTTAAGGTAACTGTGACCTTCGCAGTTAGTGAAAGAGATCCTCAAGTTCTCTGTTATTATTTGATGTGTAATTTAGTAATTGGAGTCTTTGTCTCCTCAAACACGGTCTTTTATTAGTTCCAGGAGAGATATCATTGCCATGTAAACTCCTTCTCTGGGAAAGAATCTATTCCTGAGAGTTTTGTGCCTGTATCCCTTCACCTGCCATTTGTCCTATTCTTCATTTAATATGATGCTGGGAGTCACTGAAAGAAAATTCCACAGTTTTCACTTTCCTTACCCTTGACTCCAGGGAAAGCTTATTTTTTTCTGCAAATAAAAGTAAAGGGGACAGAGAACTATTTTGTGTTGCCTTGACACTTCTGAGGCTTTCTACAGTGCCCAGAGCTAGGCCGGCACTTGTAGTAGGCACACGATCTCTGTAGCATGGGAGGTTACAAGTTTTGTTCTATTGTCTGAGGAATTTGTTGGTGTTTGATGTTTGGATCAACAGATAATTCATTATGCATACAGGCATCTGGCATGCAGTTACAACATAACAGTGGATACACTTAACTACCTGATTGTCCATTTCCAGACTCTGGGATTTCTGAAGTTTGAACTTTTTACTTCTCAAGAAAGCTACCTGTTCCTCCATTTACATTCACAAATAAAAGCAATGAGATATTTTTAAAATACATTCTTGATTTTAAAATTTTCATCCTTGTTTTCAAATCCTTCCATGGCCTCGCCCCTCCCTATCTCTTAATCACCTCCAGCCACACAACCCTCCAAGATATCTGCACTCCTCTAATTCTGGTCTCTTGTGCATCCCTGATTTTAATTGCTCCACCATTGGTGGCCATGCCTTCAGTTGCCTAGGCCCTAAGCTCTGGAATACCCTCCCTACCCCTTTTCGCCCCTCCACCTCGCTTTCCTCCATTAACACACTCCTTCAAACCTACCTCGTTGACCAAGCTTTTGGTCATCTGACCTAATATCTCCTTATGTGGTTCGATGTAATATTTTGTTTTATAATGCTCCTGTGAAGTGCCTTGGAACATTTTATTCTGTTAAAAGCTCTGTATAAATATGAGTTGTTGTTGCATTCATTATTGTAGGTAGGTGCAACAGTCAATTTGCGCAAAGCAAGGTCCCACAAACAACAATGAGTTAAATTACCAGAGAATCTCTCTTGGTGATTTGGTTGAGGGATAAATATTGAAGAAGTTACCAGGACAACTCTTATTCTCATATTCAAATAGTGTCATAGCATCTTCTATGTCTATCTGAGAGGACAGATGAGGCTTTGGTTTAATGTGCCATCTAAAATATGTCACCTCTGACAGCAACACTCCCTTCGTATATTAGATATGATACTAAGCACTTCTCATCACTGTGGCAGATTTGTTTTCATTCCATGTGCCTGGCAGAAAACTTCAAACTGAACCCGAAGACAAGGAAAAGGGGGCACTGGTTCAAATTATGAAAAGGCAAATTTAGGACTGATATCAGAAGGTTATTCACATAAAGAATAATAAATACATGGGAAGGACTGCAAGTAGTAAATTATGCAAATTATCTGGCCTCGCAAAAGTCTGCAGTCAATGAAGATATTGTCTGATGCTGTGATGGGAGAACCATGGAGTCTTTCTACAAGTTGTGCTGACTGGCTTTCTGCTTCTGTGGCTATCTTGTGGTACTGAAAACCTTTATGTTCTTCCCTCTTTTAAGGACAAAGTTATCCATCAGGAAATAATCAAGCTGGTAACCTTTTTGACCACAGATTTAAGTTTCCCATCACAATCACTTTAATTGTAAGGTTTGTAATGGCATTGATCAACCTATGTACTACAGAGTGGATGAATCACTGGTCTTTCATCTGTGGGATCCGGAATAGAATCTACCCAGGTTTTTCTATGTGGCAAAGTTCCAAACTGAAATGAATTAGAGTTGAATACATGCCCATCTATGCATCCCAACTCTGACAATGGTGGGCCTTTCAGGGCCAGGCTAATTTGAATGTTGATGATGGGTTCCCAGTGCCACTTATGGGTCTGCCAGTTGTCCACCTCAAAAGGAGAAGAAGATGGCAGTGGCCATTTTGCAACATAGTCCTTTAAATTTGATTATTCCTCTCCTCCATCTCTTTAGCAATGCTGGTTGCTAGGACTGCAAAGGGTTTCCAATACAAGTGCTGCTGAGACATAAGTGATTGGAAATATGTCAGTTTATGTATCCCTTCCATTACCATACAATTTGCATGTACCTGCCCAAATCCTGATGAAAAATCCTAGAAGTGGCAGTGGGGGTTAGGAAAGAGCAGACCTGCTCCTGGCACATTTCCCAGTCCCATTCATCCAGAAATCATCTGACAACGAATGCTATTTTTGAGGGAAGTCCAACTCAAAGTCTACTCAACTTTTATTGTGAGGATGCCACCTGAAAGGAGTTAGGTTGGTCTCAATCCAGTTCCTAGTGATCAAGAGCCCACAGAACAAAACTGCTCTTAACTCTGCAATAGTTAGCATTAAGTTGAAACCACCACCCCCCAACCCCGGCCCTGCCCCTGAAGCTAGCAAGATGGTTGATGTGGAAAACTGCAACAGTGATGCAATCAGGGTATTATTCTGTGATTGGAACTGAGTGACGTTAATGAGTGCAAAATTAACAGAAAAATGCCAAATTGAAACACTTCCTAGGAGTTGCTTAATTTGTTACTATAAAAATTTGCAATCAGATTCTTTGATTGTCTGTGGTAATTATACACTATTTTAATTGCTTAGGAGTGTCTGTTAAAGGAGTTGCTTGTCTCTATTTCTAGCATCAAATTGCTCTGTCAAACCAGATCAACATCTATGCAGCAAGTACTTTTATAATTTTATAAGCAAACAGCCGTTCTTGTCTGTCATTCTTATTCGACAAAAACTCAACCTTTGAAATTACTATTACTAATATTTTGTCACTGTTAGTTTATACCTTTCCCATCAATGCATTCCTCCAGATGAAGTTTAGTTTCTCCGATCTAATGTGTTATCTATTGAAGATGATTACTATAAGCTCTCCTGTTGCTATCTCTTTATTCTCGTGTGCTCTGTTTCCTTTCAATAAACTCTACATTTTTCAAAATTAAATTAACTTCTGATGAGCAACTAGGATTTCTGAAGGCACAGGATATGCTAACTTTTAATAAATTTCACCCTCTTATCATCTTCCATTTTTCTAAAGAATCCCTGTTGTGTATGTGAAAATTAATCGTAGACCCTAGACTGGATCGTTACTTATCGGCAGACATGAACATAATGGGCCGAATGGCCTCCTTCTGTGCTGTAAATTTCTATGATTTTATGATTTCTTATCAAGTTGCCGTATCATTTCATTACTATTTAAATTTTTGTCTTGTACGCCCTTTCCTATCCTGAGTGGTGTGAAACAGGGCTGTGTTCTCGCACCCACACTTTTTGGGATTTTCTTCTCCCTGCTGCTTTCACATGCGTTCAAATCCTCTGAAGAAGGAATTTTCCTCCACACAAGATCAGGGGGCAGGTTGTTCAACCTTGCCCGTCTAAGAGCGAAGTCCAAAGTACGGAAAGTCCTCATCAGAGAACTCCTCTTTGCTGACGATGCTGCTTTAACATCTCACACTGAAGAATGCCTGCAGAGTCTCATCGACAGGTTTGCGTCTGCCTGCAATGAATTTGGCCTAACCATCAGCCTCAAGAAAACGAACATCATGGGGCAGGATGTCAGAAATGCTCCATCCATCAATATTGGCGACCACGCTCTGGAAGTGGTTCAAGAGTTCACCTACCTAGGCTCAACTATCACCAGTAACCTGTCTCTAGATGCAGAAATCAACAAGCGCATGGGTAAGGCTTCCACTGCTATGTCCAGACTGGCCAAGAGAGTGTGGGAAAATGGCGCACTGACACGGAACACAAAAGTCCGAGTGTATCAGGCCTGTGTCCTCAGTACCTTGCTCTACGGCAGCGAGGCCTGGACAACGTATGCCAGCCAAGAGCGACGTCTCAATTCATTCCATCTTCGCTGCCTTCGGAGAATAATTGGCATCAGGTGGCAGGACTATATCTCCAACACAGAAGTCCTTGAAGCGGCCAACACCCCCAGCTTATACACACTACTGAGTCAGCGGCGCTTGAGATGGCTTGGCCATGTGAGCCGCATGGAAGATGGCAGGATCCCCAAAGACACATTGTACAGCGAGCTCGCCACTGGTATCAGACCCACCGGCCGTCCATGTCTCCGTTATAAAGACGTCTGCAAACGCGACATGAAATCGTGTGACATTGATCACAAGTCGTGGGAGTCAGTTGCCAGCATTCGCCAGAGCTGGCGGGCAGCCATAAAGACAGGGCTAAATTGTGGCGAGTCGAAGAGACTTAGTAGTTGGCAGGAAAAAAGACAGAGGCGCAAGGGGAGAGCCAACTGTGCAACAGCCCCAACAAACAAATTTCTCTGCAGCACCTGTGGAAGAGCCTGTCACTCCAGAATTGGCCTTTATAGCCACTCCAGGCGCTGCTTCACAAACCACTGACCACCTCCAGGCGCGTATCCATTGTCTCTCGAGATAAGGAGGCCCAAAAGAACTGTTCTAATGCAACTTCTAGTGATATGACTGAGTAAAATTCTCTGTAACCTCGAACTACTGCTCGTAAAGTTATTGCACAAATGCTCACACAGTCGCATATGAACAGGAGTAAATCATTTAGCCCCTCAATCTAGTTTACCCATTCATTTAGCACAGTAGTTCTCAAATATGTTTGGTTGAAAGATCCCTTTTCAAATGAATTAGCAATCATGGACCAGACCCACACAAAACCCCATCTAAACTATAATACAGTAAAGTACCTACAATATGAAGTGCTGCATGTAAAGGGTGTTTTAATAATGCATTTAATAAAACAGGTATTTACTTTCATGCTGTTCTCAGCACTTCTCCATGCACATTCACTACCTAGGTGAGACAACCAGCCCACTCCACGCTGCACATATGGCCGTCACATTCTGCTTCTGCCTCCCGGTTCACATTTTTAAAGTATTATGTAGGCCCCCAGAAAGTCTCTGTGAACCCCAGTTTGAGAACCATTAAATTAGTGCATGGATGATTTGTCTGTACCTTGCTCAAATCCCTTCATCCTCATATTCAACAAAAATCTATTGTCTTGAAAATTCCGATAAACCCAGCATCCACACAGTTTTCCCTACTTTGTTTAGTCTGTCTATATCCCTTTGTAACTTCCTGCTCCCATCTACACAACTTAATGCCCCTCCTAATTTAGTATTATCTGCAAACTTGGATGTACAACTCTCTATTCTTTCATCAAACCCTTGAGGGGTTCACACCAAATTCTAATCTATTCTTTTACCTTGCATTATACTTAAGTGGGTTAACACCTTTCTTAAAATAGCAGTGAATAATTTGATTCAATGCATTAAACCATTTTACGATAATGCTGCCTTAATAATTTCCAGGTTCATATCTTCCTCGATTCCAGACAAATGCCCCCTAAAAAATGTTATGGTTAGGTTTTTCCCTTTAGCGATATATTGCTTATCCACTGTTGGGGGTCAGTTGGCTCAACAGCTAGCGTGAAATGCAGAAAGACACCAACAGCACAGGTTCAATCCCCGTCCTGGCAGTGGTAGTTCATGAAGGCTTGCCTCCTCACCTTGCTCCATGCTTGAGGAGTGTTGACCCTCAAGCTATACATCACCAACTATCTCTAATGTGGAGAGATGCCCATTGTCCTTTGGGACTATGGGTCGAGCAAGCAGGCTGATCTACTGTACAGGGGTATCAAATAGTTTTAATTTGATTTTTATTTTTTCCTTTATCTGATTTTCCTACTCTTTTGTATGACAGGGCCCTTACTCTAATTTCCAAGATATAGTTTTGATTCTGTGAAGATTGCTGACCTTATTGAATAATTAACAATAAGGTGCAAATTGAATTGAATTTTGTGAATTTTATAACAAGCTTTTCTATTGTTAATCTTCTCTTCAGCATCACATTTTCTTTTTGTCATTCAAAGACCCTGTTGTTATGTCAGTATTGTTTTGAAATTTACAAGTTGGTAAATTCTCTGTACATTACTGCTAACATAATGTTGATGTGCAATAATCTGGTGAGTTATCATCAAAGGGGAATTAATGTACTTTTGCCCTGCTCCCCAAAACTCCTCCCAGGCTTAAATTGGTTAACACTAAGCAGCCATTCACGTTTCTTTTACCTTAATAAGGACTTATTGAGCATCAATTAAAGCCAAAAATATAAGTGGGCTCATGCTTCTCTTCCAACTATATCACATTAATGGTCTCTACTCTAAAGGTGGCACTTAAGGAGCAAATAGAGTTACTATGCCTTCAGCATGGACAGAGCTAAATTAAGAATTATAGGAACCCTGGCACAGGTCCAGTACACTCAAGTATTAATCAGCCCTTAAGCATCGAGCAAAGTTAAAAACATTGTAAACAGTGTTACGATCAGGTGTGACAGGTGTCCAGGGGTCTCTTTCAGCCTTCACCTGATACAGGTCGTGCCCCATGCTAGCATGCATACATGATACGCACGTGCAAATAGAGACAGAATAGAGCAGAAGAAAAATAAAATGGAGAGGTTTGAGGCAATATCAGAAGAGTTTCGTGTTACTGTGCTTCGAGCTCACTGTAGTCCTTTTGTAGGTAATTCTTGCTTTTCGTTGGGGCCCAGTATTCTTCTTAAACCTTGTTCACTGTAGGAGACTTTTCTCTCTTGGGGTTCATATGCCTTCAATCGTTTCCAAACCTGGTGAAAGTGAGATGAAAGCAGATAGGAGAGAGGTCTTTTCAGTCCAGGAGCAAACAGCTTTCCGGTTCAAATTCTCTGTGGCCTGTTCCAGTTCAAAAAACTCCAACAGCCAGTTAGTCATGTGACTAAACTGGTCTGACTACATCTGTTTGTGTATTGGGGAAGCAGGGACTGGTTCCTTTGTTCCTACACTGTCTGCTAGTATGCAAAAAAGGTCTTTCTGGTGAGGGGCCTGGTAAATACTTGTGATAGGCCCTCTTTTCTTCCCAGCAACAATTTTAAATTTTAATGTTCACGTGGTGAAATAATGTGTGCCTCATTCTTGGCAGGTGGGGGCCTGCATGACAATAGAGGGAAAGAACGATTGCAGCGCTCACATTTGCATGATGTATCAGCATCTAATTTTCTATTTGGGAATATTTTTTGCCCATTTACACTTCATCCATCCTGTTTTAACTCTTCTGATATGCAGGGTCCATACGAACATGACATTTTCTTTATAGTAAAATGTTTATATAAAGTTTTAATTGTGATAATTTCTCTCCAGAAATGAAAGAAGATTAGCTCTTTGCATTTAAATTATGAATCACCTTTTAACAACTTGAAGCCATCTAGCACTTTGGACAAAAACTGCATCTAATCCATCATGCACTTTCTCATGACAGCTCAATGATAGCACATAACATGCTGACTGAATATTGATCCTGCAATTACTATTTTACTGAATATTTGTGTATCAAGTCTGCAAATAATTCCTAAGTAAATATGGGCATATCTCTCAAGAATCAGTACCTAAATCAAACTTTAAAGCAATTCGAAGTATTTTATGCAAGAAGATCAAAAGGTTTTTTAATTATAACATTTATTTTTGTTCAAGCCAATTAATCTTTCACATTCACCACCATGATTGAAATTCAGTGACTGAACAACCAGGTTAATTCTAAAGGACAGTGCTCTTATAGTCCAATTGAGAAAGTATGTACATACACAGAACTGCAACTGTATAACATTAATTATAACTCAGAGTTCATTGATGGAGGGATCAGTCTCACAAGTAATACAATTCAGAATCAATGTGACCCAATGTGATTTGGGGTGGGTGGCTAGCAAGGTGAGTTGGAAGCTCCAGAAATGAGTCTTGGCCCATTTGAACTAACATCCTCATTTCAATTCCACTGGCTGTTAAAATCATCCCTTTCAAAAGCATTTCCTACTCTCCCTCAATCCCAAGTTCACGATCCAAGAAGTCAACCCTTTGTGGGGATAATTTTAACCTTCACCGATGTCATAAAATTGGTGGCAGTGAATTGGCCGCTCATTATGATACAGACTGAATTCCACTCTGTTGAAGACTCAAGAAGCACTTTTTCACACAGAGGGTAGTGGGAATCTGGAACTCCCTTCCCTGAAATCTATGGATAATGTGTCAATTAAAATTTTCACAACTGAGTTCAATCGATTTTTGTTGAGTAGAGGATCAAAGGATATAAAGATGGATAAATAGATGGGCATGATCTGATTGATTAGTGGAACAGGATCAAGAGGCTGAATGGCTTAATTCTGTCCCTATGTTCCTATGCTGTCATTAGGTCCAGGCTGCTATGATAGTTAGTGGCCTAAGCGGCTCTTCTGCCAGGGAAGGGTTCTGAAGGATTAAAAGAGTACCTTCCAGCCCTTTGAGGAAAACTGTTGGCCTCCTCCCCCATGGGCTGGATTTTGTGTGCTCCCATGAGGCAGGAACGGAGGCGAAGGGGCACGGAACATCACGACGGGTGGTGGGAGCAGCAGGGCGGAGGGTCCGTCGCCTCCCCATCACCAAGCAATCTTCCCACCCAGAGGCCAACTGAGATCCTTAAGTGGCCTATTAATGGCCAATTAAGGGCCTTTTCCTGCCACCACTGGGATCTTATCAGCAGCTGGGGGAGCCTCCGCCATGAAGGGAGGTCGCCTTGTAACACGAGGTGCCCCTCCCTGCAGACTTGGGGAGGGGGTTCCTCCTCTGTGGGCAATCTGTGGCCCATGGATGACGCCTACTAGGAACAAATTCGCCTCTGGGACCGCCCCCCTCCCTATCGACTGAAAGACCACCTCCCAGCTGCACCTTGCCGGGGCTTTCCAGACTGGCCTTGGCGACCCCTCCTCACCTACCTCATGTCCAGGGTTCCAGTACTGGGCCTGTGTCTGAGGTCACTGCAGTACCGGCAGTGGCCACTGCTCTCAGTGACGCTGCCGATACTGCTGAGTTGCTGGCCCTCTGGTTGCCCGGCAGCACATGGACGCAGGATTCCTGTCTTTAAAGGGATGGGGATCCCGGCTCCTGAAACTTTGATTTGCAATGACTGGAGGATCACCCTGTGGGTGTGCCAAAAGGCAGAGATGGGGTTGTTCCCGCCTTTTCGGCCCGGCGCTGGGAGCTTCCCCTCCAGCACGAAATCCAGCCCCTCAACCTAAGGGAGTACTGGGGTCATTCCATTGGTCTCAGCCAGCAACTCCTGTCACCTGAAATTCCAGTCCCATCTACTGGCTAGCTACCGCTTCCCACAGGTTTCAGGTAGGTAATTGACCGGGCGCATGGAGATCAGACCCAGGAGTTAAAAATCACCTGGGCCTCACGCTGTAGCGGACAGAGGTATTTCCTGCTCACAGCAGCCTTCACACGCCTGATTTCCGTTCCGATTTACAATCAGGATTTCTGTGTCTCTTACCGTGAGTCCTGTCTGACAATAATTATTGCTTTACAAGTTAGGTTGCTCAAAAAGTCCTTGCATTGCACTTGGGAAGATATAACCATCAGGTCATGACAGATAAAATTAATTATGGACACAGTGTAAACAAGGTTTCAGCCAAAGTTAAAAATTTCCAGCACATATTTCTTAGGGAAAATGTGCATCAGTAAATTTCCAAGGAGGAGGAAAGACGGATTGGGAGAAAGAAAGATTAAAGTGATGGCGTAGGATAGGGATAAATTCAAAGGAACATCTTGAAAACAGTGAGGGAGAGGAGATACCATGGCAACCAAAGGATACCCTTACATTGTCTGAAGTGTCATTTTACTTTATCCTTTAGGTTGTTAGCAGTAATACAGCAATACTGTCTGAGCCAGGGTAGTGATTTTTCAAAACTGTGAAGAACCAGAAAAACAAGCTGTGACTCTGTGATTATCGATAATGCACTCACTAATACTATTAAAAGATTCTGAGAACAGGAGGTTAACTGAAGCATTTAATCTGTAATTTCAATCATTAAGTTAGCTTTCCAATCCTAAATTCCCAAATACAATGCAGGCAATTGTCCATTAATGCTTCATCAGTGCAATAATGATCAGGGAACTGGCATATGTTCAGATCAATTTCCATAGGAAACATAAGATCCTTTTACTATAGATAAACTGCTTTGTTTCAAACTGTAGGGAAGAATGTTAGATTGTGCCTATGGTTCTTTTGCTTTCAGCTTTAAACCTATGATACTCATGTTTAAGCTATGATCCTTAGTTTGTACTATCTCAATCCAGGCCAAATTTGAAAAATGTACCAAATGTACCATATAATTTAGGGATTAAAACATGGAGCTGAATTTTATACGGCCTTTGGAGATGGGGACAGAGGCAGGGGAGCGGTGGGGGAAGGGCATAAAATCAGAACTGGAGACCTTGACTGCAAGTCTGATGCTGTGATGTCCCATCCCAATTTAATGGATGGCGCCAATATGGTGGGCGGAGAGTAGACATTGGCACTGCAGGCGGGCAATTAAGGTAGATAAGAGGCCTACTGACAGAGATTTTATTCTTAGTTTTAAATTTTATTAATGGCACTTGGGAATCATGGAGCTTCAGAGCCTCGCCTCGTTGAGGAAAACAACATGGAGGCGGGAGCTCATTGCTGGCTATAAAGGGAGGCCATTGGGAGAGACAGCACTAGCTGTCAGGCAGGGTGAAGAAAGGAGGGCATTGGGAATCGTTTGAGGGGGGCAACAGTGTCAGCACTGTGGGGGTGCCATACTGGGGACAACGAGCATGTGCCACCTCATCAGAGTTAAAAAGTGGGGGGAAGGAGTGGGGCGTGTGCCATTGACAGTGAATGCCTTGAACTTAGGGCAAGACCATCTATCATGGGCCTCATTCATCCTGGCTTCAGGGAACCCATAGAAGAGCATGTGTAGCAGAGTGGGAGGGCGATCCAGCCACCAGCAGCAGCACTGCAAAGATCTGTGAGCCCACAGGAGGGTGAACTGCGGCCTCCAGACAGGGAAGAAAATCGCAGAGGGGAATGCCAGCTGCCTCCTCCATGCAGAAGAAGCTACCTGTAGTGTTTTGAAAATTGTATTGTGCATTTTGTTCACTTGAGGCTACTGTACACACACATAAGCCAGCAGAGGGGCTGGAAAGTGACAGTAAAAGGAATAAAGAATAATCCATTGTTTTCAACAGCATGCAGGCTCATATCTTTTGCTAAACTCGGCTGAATCTTACTTTAGTCCCGAGAATACCATACTACCCTCAAGAGATGGGTCTATCGGTCGAGTCTCAACTACCAACAGATGTCCGCGATCCAACGACGACTTTGCCTCTCCAGGGAGGCCATCACTGACCCCTGCACTAAGATGCAGGACGAGCTGAGTCCCAGGGACTTAGTGGAAATCCAATGCCAGTGGCGTTGAAGGTCACTGTGGCATTGAACTTCTACATCTCTGGATCATTCCAGTGATTCACTGGGAAAAATTGCAGGATCTCATAGTCAGTAGCCTGTCAGTGCATCAAAGAGGTCATCAACGCCCTTTTCAGGAGGGCTGGCAACTATGTGCGCTTCCGCATGTATCCCAACTCTGAGGTTAAAAGGCCCATTGGGTTTGGGGCCATCACTGGATTCCCCCAGGTGCAGGGTGTCATTGACTGCATACCTGGGGCCATCAAGGCTCCTGAACACCAGCCAGCAAGCTTCATCAACAGGAAGGGCTTCCACTTCCTCAATGTACAACTGGTCGGTGACCACCGTAAACGGATCCTGCAGGTCTGTGCACGCTTTCCGGAAAGTTGCTACAATGCCTACATTTTGAGTCAGTCCCAGGATCCAGAGCTTTTCCAGCCTCCCTCACGCCTACAGGGATGGATCCTTGAAGACAAGGGCTACCCACTGAGGACATGCCTTCTGATGCTTGTGAGAAACCCACACACAGATGTGGAGGAGAGGTACAACATCTGCCACGGGACAACGCATGTGACCATAGAACAGGCCATTGGTCTGCTGAAGAGATTTAGGTGCCTAGATCAGTCTGATGAAGCCCTCCAGTATGCCCTGGTGAGAGTCTCACATCAAATGGTGGTCTGCTATGCACTGCACAATCTGGCACTGAATAATGAGGATAGCGAGGAGAATGTTGCCTCCTTGGGCAACGTGGAGGAGGAAGCTGGCCAATATTGCCAGATGAAGGACCCCAGGGACAATATAAAAGATGCCATGAGATATGTGCAAGGAAGGCTTGTGATGCTCTTATACATTTGTGTTTCCTTTGATCCTTACTAGGTTGACCAATAAAGAATTACCTTTATGTAGCCTTGTTGTCACCTTCTTTCCTTCAGGAAGCAGTCGCTAAGTGCCCAGGTGCACAGTGCTCAGCTGGCGAGGCTCCAGACTTAACCTCTCACAGCATAATCCTTCGCATCGAGCCCCTTGACACAGGCAGGTTTAAAATGAGTCCCCAAAGGCCAAAATAAGAGGAAGGAGATCTTATGCGATAGAAGCATATCTCTGTTCTCTCTGACGACAAATGCTACCCTTTCTATTTTCATTGTACATTCACCCTGTGAAACTCCTGTGCTTCTAGGTGCTATTCTTTATTTTTTTGCATGCACTCCTATGTGGAGCCCCCATCTGCGCTGTCAGCTGAAATGGAGGCAGGTTGCTGGTCTTGCTGCCCCTTAGCTAGGGATGACCTTGGCCATTGTCCTCTGGATGACATAGGCCTGGAGGGCCCCAGCATGCTGATGGCCTTCTGCACAGAAGCAGCACCACCTTCTGTTGTCTGGATGAAGTAGGATCTGGTGTCACCGGCAGAGGGGCTGAGGAGTTGCTGCCTGCACAGGAGCACCTTGAGGAGCCCCCAGCTGTGGAAGCAGCGCTCCTCCTCCCTTGCAAGGTACCCTTGTGCCTCCCTGCTGACCAGAGAGGATAGAGGATAAAAGCAAAATACTGCAGATGCTGGAAATCTGAAATAAAAACATGAAATGCTGGAAATACTCAGCAGATCTGGCAGCATCTGTGGTGAGAGAAGCAGAGTTAACGTTTCAGGTCAGTGACACTTCATCAGAGGATCTGGTTGTGATTCCAGTTCCCCCATACCCCTGCTGCCGTGCCAATGCTGCCTTCAGTTCATGGTCAAGACGAGGCTATGCAGGTCTGCACAAATCTCCTGCAGGCACTGAGTGCTCTGCTGGATGTCTCTCCAGTAGTGCCACTAGTCTCTCAATGGAGCATGCCACTCATGCACCAGTCAGAGACAGTGCAGCATTCAAGGCCTGGATGGACTCCTCCATCATCCATGCTTTGGCATGTATAGTCTCTGGCATCTCTGCCAGATGTTGTCTGACTTCTCGCTGCATCTGCAGCATTTCCCGTGGTGCTGGCGACATCAAAGGCACATTTTGAGCAACTTTCATGTGCCTGGCCTCCCACTGTCCTCCGACTGTCAGAGGCCTGGCTGTCACAGCCTCTGTCAGCTGTTCGGGCATGCGTGTGCTGTGCCCACCAATTTATGTAACCAGATCTAATCACGGGCGCATGTGAGAGTATCAGCACTGGTGGAGGGTGCAGGGGTATCAGGTGATGATCCACCTTCTAAGGTTCTATTCTCCCCCTCAGGGGCAGCAGGCTCTCCCACAGTCTCGTGCAACACTTCTTCAAAATGTATTGTGACCACCCTTCCCACCCCCTGACTTTAGGAAGTTTCAGGGATTCCATGACATTACTCGCAAACAATGATTAACTTCTTGTGTCACATTAATCTCTGATTGTGCACATCATAGATCCCTTACAAAGTAAAGACATTCAACAAAACACTGGAGCAGTAAATTAAATATTGATTAACATTTAACAAAACAAATACATTGATCACTTAAAATACTGACTTTGTATCCTTAACACTGGAGGAAGATTCTCCATCGTCCTTGAATGTTTTTCAGCTGAAACTTTGTCCCATATTGATATAAAATCGAAGTACTTAGATGCAAACTAGATGCTCACTTTCAAGGCATTGATATTAGAAAAGCTTACTGCCAACCAATGCATATTATTTGTTTGATCATGTTAAAAGCTTGCATTGCTGTTCAAACTTTCAGTACATCACCAACTTGCTTATGATTATGCGAAAAAGAAGGCCATTGCAAAGAATTGATGAGGGCAACATGGCATGCATCCCTTACCCCAAATTTGACTTGCAGAAATGATCCTTAAAATACTGGGGGCAAATTATATTGAGGCAATTAGCAAGGGTCATGAACAAGTGTAGCATGCATCTACAGGCTAGTATCCATCATTGATACTTATTTTTTCTTTCACATTTGTTCATGGTAAGTGGAAGACACTGTCAAAGTCATAATAATTGTGCATTCCTAGTTGCCTGAAAAGATGATGGTAGGTCCCTAATCTTTCACACACTCAAGCACTTTGTCATTCACTAACTTAGCATGCAACGCACCAACATGTTACACCATATATCATTCGTTAGAAAAGTATGTTACTGTTTCCAATGTAATACCTGTTCCTGTTCCATTTCTACATGGATCCACAAGGAACTGCTGGCAACTGCCCTCCAAGAAGCAGATTTTACCACATCACGGCACACAGCTCCAATATGAAGACATCAGCACAGGTACATCTACTCCAGTCGATTTAAACTTAGACCGAGGAGTGAGCACTAATTGAAAAATGGAGCATGAATGGGGAGGAGTCGGAAGAAATGGTAGCAGAATAGCAGGGAAGTGTTGAGCATATAGCCAGCTCAGGGATGCTGTCAGATGCTAAGTCGCAAGCTTGATGCCACCCAGGGCCAGTGTTAGGCTCAGGTCTGTACCATGCCGGGCCTGAGGCAGCAACGTGGGTGGCAAGGTCGGCGTCAGCTGGCGCTGTTGCAGATGCTGGCATCATATTTAAAGAGCTGTCAGCCCTGCATTCATTACTGCCTAAACAAAGGATCTCTTCCTGTTCTTGTTGCCTTGAATTATCCTCCTAATGCTGCCTTGAACCATCCTGCAGCTGCTGCTGCTGCCCTCACCATCCAAAGAGCTCACCAAAAGGCAACACCGACAATGGTAGAAGGAAGACCCCAGGTGACCCCACACTTCAGCTATACCTCCCTGCTAGTTCTCTTGCAGGCTGCAAGAGCAAGGTGGGAGGTCCTCTTCCGAAGAAACAGGGGGAGGAGAGGTCCCCATCTGACTAAGCAAGCCTGGATGGAGCTTTTAGAGGAGGTCAGCAGCCATGGGGTAACCCCCCCAATCCTGGACCCAGTGCATCAAGCGCATCAATGACCTCATTCGGTCCACCAAAGTGAGTACTCCATACCTTTTTTCCCTTTGGGGCTTGTATGTGGTAACACGAGAGGGGTTGCTTGGTACCGAGGGAGTGACCACCCAGTCGGTGACAAGGGAGTGAGGCAGCAGCGTATCCTGTCAGAGGCCCGGCTGCCTTTCAGTGAGAGATATTTGTCTGTCATTGTTGACCCCCATAAAATACCATGAGATTGACCATGTGCACATGGCACTCATGTACCCCATCATGATCACTGGGCACCCACCAGTACAGGTGTTGTGCTTGACTCTGTGGGAAACTAAAACTGTCTTCCTTTTTGTGCTTGCAGGTAAAAATGGCACACAACAGTAAAGAGACGGCCAAGCACGCAAGGGGTGCCGTACTTCCACATCCTCACCCACCCATGAAGCAGGAGGCCTTGGAGTTTGCAAACCACCAGGGTGGCCATGCAATTGCTGATGGAGTTGACAGATTGTGCCAAGCCAAAAGGGTGAGAGAAGAGGTGCGGGTTGATAAGGGTGTATCTGGCTCACACAAGGCATTGTCCCCATGTGACCAATGCTGGACACATGGAGCTTCACAGCAAGCATGGCTGGGATGAGGAAATGGGAAGCCCTTAACCCTTACATGTTTATGATCTCTCATGCAGGTCAGGGTCAAGCTAAAGGAAGAAGATTTCGAGAGACATGGGGCAAGCATGCCACCTCTGAGGAGGAGGAGGGATCCTCAAAGAGTGCAGTAACACAAATTTCCCCCACACCCTCTGCCAGTGCAGATACTCTCACATCGGTGGATATACATTCACAAGTATATCTAGGGTGACAAGTTGGTGAACACACCACAGACACATCTGAGTAGCTGACGGAGACTGTGACAGCCGAGGGCACTGACAGTCAGAGGACTGTGGGAGGCTAGGCCTTTGCTGAGCCCCAGGCTGATGACCTGCTTCTTGAGTTGTCGGAAACATGACAACTGCTACAGCAAAAGGTGGTGGAACATCTGGCGGAGCTTCCAGAGGCTCTGCTCACCCATGCATGAATGATGGAGGAGTCCATCCAGGCAGTAAGTGCTGCCATGTTTCTGGGTGCATGCTTGGTTTCCTCCATCGAGAGGTTAGCAACCCTCATGAGAGCCAGATCCAGCAGACCACTCAATGAATGCTGGAGATGTGTGCAGATCTTGTTCATGAGCTCAATGCAGCAGTGGCAAGGTGAGAGGGGGACAAGGCACCGGGATTCTCCACCAAGTCCTTGTCCTTCCCAGGTCAGCAGGGAGGTACAAGTGTGCCTTGCAAAGGAGGAAGAGTGGCTGCCTTCCACTTCTGGGGGCTTCTCTCAGGACACTCCTGGTGTGGACAGCGGCTCCAGAACCCCTTTGCCAGTGACACCAATGCCTCAAAAAATCACCATCACAGAGGAAAATCCTGCACCTGTGCAGGAGTCCCTCAGCATGCCAGGGCCCTCCAGGCCTCATGCTGCCAGAGTACAGCTGTCATAGTCATCCTAAGCCATGGGGTGGCACAATCAGCAGCCTGCCTTCACCTCAGCTGCAGGCATATGGGTTGCACCTCGTAGGAGCACACGCAAGAAAATTAAGAACACCTAGCTGCACATGGGGGGTCATGAGTGATTACAATGTCCAGATATTTTGTTTTCTTTCTTGTGTGCTCCTCAATAAATCTTTCGCTTACTCTTCCTGCTTCTCATTCTAATTCTTGGTGACCTGTGAGATCCCATTTACACCCCTCCTCCCTCAATGGGCTTGAAGCAATAGACTAAGGCACATCCATTAAGCTCCTCAGATTTGCCACTGTGTTCTGTGGGCAGATACTGGGCAATGGTATGCCAATGAAGGGGGGTTACATCAGGACTGATTACCCCTAAGGCTTTATTGGAATCTTTCTGAAAGGACGCAAGGGTCCAGGAAACAGCTATGTGTTAGGGCATCCTGAGCCTCCCTTGTGAGTATCTCATTGTGCATTTCCCATGCTCACTGGGGTCCCTCAACTTGCATTGCCTGGTCAGCTGCCTCCTCCACATCCTCATCATCGGAGGAGGCATTGCAATTGATTTTCACTGTTCAACGCCTCCCTCCTCTGCAGCACCAGGTTGTGAGGTGCACAGCAGACTGCTATAATATATGAAATCCTTGCTGGGGTATATTGAAGGGCTCCACCGTATCGATCTAGGCAGCTGAATTGTATCTTCAGAAGGCCAATGGCCTGCTCGACAGTCACTCGAGTTAACCTGTGGCAGGCATTGTACCTCCTTTGCATCCATGCATGGGTTCCTCACAGGCTTAAGTAGCCATGTCTTAGTGACTAGCCCTTGTCTCCAAGTATCCATCACTGAAGGCGAGTGGAGAGCCCGATAAACTTGGGGCCTTGGACTGCCAAATTATGAATGCATTGTGGCTATTTCCTGGGAATCATGCGCACACTTGAAGGATCCACTATTGGTTAGATTAGATTAGATTAGAGATACAGCACTGAAACAGGCCCTTCGGCCCACCGAGTCTGTGACGACCATCAACCACCCATTTATACTAATCCTACACTAATCTCATATTCCTACCAAACATCCCCACCTGCCCCTGTATTTCCCTACCACCTACCTATACTAGTGACAATTTATAATGGCCAATTTACCTACCAACCTGCAAGTCTTTTGGTTTGTGGGAGGAAACCGGAGCACCCGGAGAAAACCCACGCAGACACAGGGAGAACTTGCAAACTCCACACAGGCAGTACCCGGAATCGAACCCGGGTCCCTGGAGCTGTGAGGCTGCGGTGCTAACCACTGCGCCACTGTGCCGCCCTAGTCACAGACTAGTTGAACATTAAGAGAGTGGAAACCTTTCATGTTGATGAAGGCTGCTGGCTGGTCAGTGGGAGCCTTGATGATCACATGCATGCAGTCGATAACAGCTTGCACCTGGGGGAATCTAGTAATTGCCCCAAAACCAACGGACCTCTCCGCCTGACTTTCCAGATCGGTGTGGTAGTGCACATAGTCGCCGGCCCTCTTGAGCATGGCATTGGTCACTTCCTTGATGCACTGATGGCGGACAGACTAGGAGATCCCACACATGTCCCCAGTGGATCCCTGGAATGAGCCAGAGCTGTAGAAGTTGAGAGTCACAGTGATCTTCAGGGCCACTGACATTGGGTGCCCACCAAACCCCGTGGGTCTCAGCTCATCCTGCCCCATTACATGGGTGTTAAATGGAGCAAATTGAAATGACTGGCTGCCTTAGGCTCTGCTTGGAAATCCAATTGATTGTTTAGTTGTCTGCGATAGTTTACCTTTACCTGTAAGGGCGCATCAGCATAGTTGTCCCGGCTCAACTCTGCCCACACCTCTAAGGCAGTGATGTCATGCCGCGCTGATTAAGTGATTTCCGAAGTCCAACTAGACAGAAGAATTTTTTTTTATGTTCACTGCTTTCAGTGCAGCCACTCTGAAGCTTAAGAAGGTAATTTATCCTGTCTATTAATGGGTACTAGTTTAGAGAGTAATGTCAAGGTGAGGTAATATACTGTGTAAGGTGTCCCGACAGCTTCTGATCTATGTCAATGACCTTTTCAATTCCAGAAAGCCAGTTGGTAAAGGATCATACTAGAACCAATTTTTAACTGAGCCTTACATTTCCTTCCAAAGTGAAACATTACACGTATCCACCTCCGAACTCAACTATACCACAGTTTCAACAAGGATCTCTTATATGTGCTCAAGTGAAACCCTAATTAATGCCCTCCACCTGCATATAATTGAACACAATTGATGTAGAATTAACAAGACCTGGGTTCAGAACCTCAGGACTGAATTTTCAGGCCCCCCTGAAATTAGAAACGGAGGGGGGAGACCCGGAAAATACCTGCACTGGGCATGTGCCAATTTCAGGGCACCGATCCTGGCACTGGCAATTATCACCAGCATAGGGGAAGGGTGGGACAGGAATCCCGCTGTCCTCCCAATGGGCCATTTAAGACAGTTTAAAAGCTTGTTCAGAGCTGGAAGGTTTTGAAGTTCTAATTTTTAAAGTGCTGAACAGGTTACCATACCTGCAGAAACAGTTCATCTGAAGGGAGGCAGGAAGAGAGTGGGCAACCAACCAGAACTTCACCGCGGCCCCATAAGAGGGTCTGCTGGGCAAAGGGGAACTGGGCATTCGGTCAGGTGGCACTCATGCCTGGGATTTGAATAGGATAAGTACCCTCTCCCCACTGGCATCACAGGCAGAAGAGCGGGAGGGGTGGGGGAGGAGAGGTTACCAAGGGCAATTAGGCAACCACCTGCCTAGAAGGAAGGCTCCAGCTGGCAATTGGGGCACAGCTCTCAGGTTTTAAGCCCAGTGGTACTGAGGAGCAACACTCTCTGCAGGAAGGGCAGAACCCCAGGCATCAGGAGACTGTGGGAGAGGAAAGAAGGCAACGGAAGCTCAATCCTCAACACAAGATCTACCACCGAAGAAGGAGCTACCTGAAGATGACTGAAACCCAGTGCCACTGGAGACTCTGACTCGCCAGGCAGATGGTCACAGATATCTGTGCCTTCATTGCCAAAGACCTTTTTCACTTCTGGCCCCTTCCAAGGATCAGCTGCAGACCTTAGTGGCATTTCAAAAAAGGCTGAACACCAAATTACAAAGAACAAAGAAAATTACAGCACAGGAACAGGCCCTTCGGCCCTCCAAGCCTGCGCCGATCCAGATCCTCTATCTAAACCTGTCGCCTATTTTCTAAGGGTCTGTATCTCTTTGCTTCCTGCCCATTCATGTATCTGTCTAGATACATCTTAAAAGACGCTATCGTGCCCTCGTCTACCACCTCCGCTGGCAACGCATTCCAGGCACCCACCACCTTCTGCGTAAAGAACTTTCCACGCATATCCCCCCTAAACTTTTCCCCTCTCACTTTGAACTCGTGACCCCTAGTAATTGAATCCCCCACTCTGGGAAAAAGCTTCTTGCTATCCACCCTGTCTATACCTCTCATGATTTTGTACACCTCAATCAGGCCACCCCTCAACCTCCGTCTTTCTAATGAAAATAATTCTAATCTACTCAACCTCTGTTCATAGCTAGCGCCCTCCATACCAGGCAACATCCTGGTGAACCTCCTCTGCACCCTCTCCAAAGCATCTACATCCTTTTGGTAATGTGGCGACCAGAACTGCACGCAGTATTCCAAATGTGGCCGAACCAAAGTCTTATACAACTGTAACATGACCTGCCAACTTTTATACTCAATACCCCATCCGATGAAGGAAAGCATGCCGTATGCCTTCTTGACCACTCTATTGACCTGCGTTGCCACCTTCAGGGAACAATGGACCTGAACACCCAAATCTCTCTGTACATCAATTTTCCCCAGCACTTTTCCATTTATTGTATAGTTCACTCTTGAATTGGATCTTCCAAAATGCATCACCTCGCATTTGCCCGGATTGAACTCCATCTGCCATTTCTCTGCCCAACTCTCCAATCTATCTATTTTCTGCTGTATTCTCTGACAGTCCCCTTCACTATCTGCTACTCCACCAATCTTATTGTCGTCCGCAAACTTGTGAATCAGACCACCTATACTTTCCTCCAAATCATTTATGTATATCACAAACAACAGTGGTCCCAGCACGGATCCCCGTGGAACACCACTGGTCACACGTCTCCATTTTGAGAAGCTCCCTTCCACTGCTACTCTCTGTCTCCTGTTGCCCAGCCAGTTCTTTATCCATCTAGCTAGTACACCCTGGACCCCATGCGACTTCACTTTCTCCATCAACCTACCATGGGGAACCTTATCAAACGCCTTACTGAAGTCCATGTATATGACATCGACAGCCCTTCCCTCATCAATCAACTTTGTCACTTCCTCAAAGAATTCTATTAAGTTGGTAAGACATGACCTTCCCCGCACAAAACCATGTTGCCCATCACTGATAAACCCATAACAAAAACAAGAAATGCTGGAATCACTCAGCAGGTCTGGCAGCATCTGTGGAAAGAGAAGCAGAGTTAACGTTTCGGGTCAGTGACCCTTCTTCGGAAGTTCCGAAGAAGGGTCACTGACCCGAAACGTTAACTCTGCTTCTCTTTCCACAGATGCTGCCAGACCTGCTGAGTGATTCCAGCATTTCTTGTTTTTGTTTCAGATTTCCAGCATCCGCAGTATTTTGCTTTTATATTACTGATAAACCCATTTTCTTCCAAATGGGAATAGATCCTATCACTCAGTATCTTCTCCAGCAGATTCCCTACCACGGACGTCAGGCTCACCGGTCGATAATTACCTGGATTATCCCTGCTACCCTTCTTAAACAAGGGGACAACATTAGCAATTCTCCAGTCCTCCGGGACCTCACCCGTGTTTAAGGATGCTGCAAAGATATCTGTTAAGGCCCCAGCTATTTCCTCTCTCACTTCCCTCAGTAACCTGGGATAGATCCCATCCGGACCTGGGGACTTATCCACCTTAATGCCTTTTAGAATACCCAACACTTCCTCCCTCCTTATGCAGACTTGACCGAGAGTAATCAAACATCTGTCCCTAACCTCAACATCCTTCATGTCCCTCTCCTCGGTGAATACCGATGCAAAGTACTCGTTTAGAATCTCACCCATTTTCTCTGACTCCACGCATAATTTTCCTCCTTTGTCCTTGAGTGGGCCAATCCTTTCTCTAGTTACCCTCTTGCTCCTTATATATGAATAAAAGGGTTTGGGATTTTCCTTAACCCTGTTTGCTAAAGATATTTCATGACCTCTTTTAGCCCTCTTAATTCCTCGTTTCCACTGCATCTCGTTGGTCACTCTTTGCCCGAGCTGGATAGTACATTCATGTCACAACACACACACAGCCTTGCAGGGATAGAGGGCATTAGGTTTTGTCTCCATCACTGGATTTCCCCCCGGTGCAGTACATCATCAGTTGCACCCATGTGGCCATCAAGGCACCCAGCAACCAGCCAGTGAGATCCATTAACAGGAAGGCCTTCCAATCTCTCAACATCCAACTGGTCTGTGACCATGACAAGAGCTTGCTCCATCTGTGCGCTCATTTTCCTGTCAGCTGCCATGACTCCTTCATTCTCCGCCAGTCCCGGCTGACTCAGGTCTTGATTCCAGCCCCCAAAGTCCATGGATGCATCCAGGACGACAAGGGAAATCCCTTGAAGAAATGGCTACTGCTCCTTCTACAGGAGCCCCAGAGAGAGGCGATACAACCAATGGAGCTGCTCAGTAGGCCGTTGGGCTTCTGAAGATGCTATTCCTATGCCTGGACCAGTTGGGTGATGCCCTCCAATATCCTCCTGAAAGGGTCTCGGTCATTGTGGTGCTCTCCATAACATGGCCTTCCAGATAGGTGTGGACCTGTAGGACAGTGAGGTCCTGGAAGGAGACAGCGCATCGAGGGAGGAGCAGGAAGTAAGGAAGAAGAGGCAGAGGGAGATAACACTGAACAGAGAGGTGCCCCTGCTGCATGATGAGGTGGCCTTTTTCTGCTACCCTCTAGGAAGAGGACCTCCTTCCTCTCCCTAACAGTCTTCAGCATTAGGTCCAGGTCAGCATCGTTGAAGCAAGGGTCTGCCCTGCCCCAGGTACCAGACCTCCAGCTGCTCTGTGACATCTCACTTCCCTCTGGTGCAGTGAAAAGTTTTGGCACAAACCACCGATTTTCCCCTCAGGACAGCCAGCAGCCTCAGTTATGGCTGCAGTGGGAGTCTAAGTGAGTTCCTGATTTCATTTGACCCACCTCTGTTCCCACTCCAACTGGCTCTATTTAGACAGAAAAGCTGTTCCATACCAGTTAAGAGCTCACCCCCACAAAAATCAGAACTTTAATCAGTTTCCTACCAGACGTGGGCTTCTGGCCTGCAGACAAGCCCAGCTCCTGTTTCCTGCCTCTGATGTGAAAATTCAGCTCGAGTGTAAGTTGGTCAAATTCACGGTTGATGCTAAAATGATTATAGGGCAGTGTAATCTCACGAAGAAGTTGAGGAATTATAGGAAAACCTAGATAATTCCTGCAAGTGGGCAGAACTATAGCAGATGGCATTTAACACAGTTAATGGTGTACACAGTGGAAGGAACAAAGGAAAACAGTCTTACTGAATGAACTAGCTAGTCAAATGAAAGACGTAAAAAGATGTGGGAGCAATAGTATTCTCCACAGTCATCATATCCAGTCATTGCAAAACTGTACAGATGATAAAAAATCTTCACCACGCAAAAATCATTTGTTAACTGCTTTTTAAGTAGCAATTAAGATGAAACATACAAAATTACCCATGATTTAGTTTATTCCCACATTACATTCATTTCTCCCACATGAAACTGTTAAAAACAAGTGTTGAAAAGGGATTGATAACTTGAAAGCCATCAATCTGTTCCTATGTTTTTGTTTGTTTGTCTCTATTGGTTGCCATTACTGGATACTGCATATTGGCTGCAGCCATTGCTCACCACTTGGTAAGAACATTGCACTGGTAATGAGGTATCCAAATCCCTCCTTGATGACTGTCTCTAATAGTTTCTAAAAATGTCAATAATGACATTTGTCGTGCTTTGGACTGTGAAATCCAACAAACCACATAATCAGTAGGAACATTCTTAAGAGCTGTTCCATAAGCACTCATTGCTTTAGTGCTTGAGGATTTCCTTGCTGATGGCACTGATGCTATGTAATGCCTTACATCATAATCTGTAAATCAATCCAGGCCCATTTAATTATGGGTATATTTTCGCTTTCACTGTCTGTGTGGTAATCTGGTTGGGTGGATTGTATGCCCTTTATGTAGTCCAGTTAATTTTTATTTCTCATGGAGGAGAATGGTCCCCAGGAGATTGGAGAGCTGCACGGATTGCATGATAAGTACCATATTGATCATACTGTGCACAAGAGTAGCATACAGAATGTAATTAAAACACAATATGGAATTTAATAAATATGCTTCAGTCCTAATACTGTTCTCTGTAGAGCTTGGTCTTCAAGATGGACAGTAGCATTTACCACAACACCAAGTGCTATTACCTAACCTGAATAAAATAGCAGACCAGATACAAACACTTTAACCTGCATTTTAACCAAACTCACCTGGTAGGAATGGGGTAGGTTTGGATTGGACATCTGTTTTTCACCCCATCCAATTTTACTCTTTGTTGATGTAATATAATTAAACCCCAAATATGACTGAGCGTGTAACTGAATTTTGATATGTATCTCTTCCTGTGCAAAGTTGCTCAAGTTTCTCTCGACAAGGATTTCAAAATCCCGGCTGATGATTGGATACATAAGAGTAGAACCAAGCAAGGTTTCAAAAGCATTTTTAGCCATCATTCATAAAGCATTTTAGAATAAAAGGAAGAATGTGAGTCTCAGTAAAACTGAGAAAAGTTTTTAGTCAGTCCTGCTCACCTGTTAGTTCACATTTGGTGCCCAACTCGTGGTTCCCCTAATTTTGCATGGCATCTGCAATCGATTGTCTCATTTGTGCTCCTGTCAAGCAAGACTGTGCAGCAGAAGATTCTCGGAAAATGTTCACTCTATTTTGTTGAACACTGCACACAAAAGTAAGTAAAGCCCTATGGGATAGATTTTATGAATTCACATTCATGGCACAGAGCTTTGTTCGCCAGCAGCACATATTAATCATTCAGGCACAGCGGTCAGCAAGCCCTGACAGATGTTCATCCATTAATCGTAATGGGTGGAAAATCTTGCAGGACCTACTGGCCCAAATTACCTTAACCTTATACTGAACCACAAATTGGTAAAAATATATCCTGATATGTAGAAATGTTATAGAATTACATTGACTGTACAGTATAAAAACAGGCCTTTTGGCCCAACTGATCCATCCCAGTGTTTGGGCTCTTCACAAGCTGGTTTATGCTCCAACTGAGGATCAGGGAAATAGTTATTATATTCACTGAATTCTTCATAATACTCTTCACAAAGGAAAACTCTTGCACCATTCCAGATCTTATAATTTTTTCCCCTGGAATCTATGGCGTACACAATAAAGCAAAAGTAAGCATGATCAGTAAAAAACAGTAACAGATTTTTTATCTGCTATTAATCTGCCAAAACAGCTCACTACTCCATGATCATCCTGGAATGCAAAGAAAACAGCCAGCTGCTTTCCTCCACTACCAACTATCACCTCTCTCTGCCTGCTCTCCCCTTGATTCCAACAACTAGTGTGAAGAATGCATGGACTTCTTTTGTCACTAAAATTGAAATCATTTGTTCAGGTGTTACTGCTTTCCCCTTGCCTAACAAGCCAAATCTCACTCAACATTCTCCCTGCACAGGCGTGAACCCTTGACTTCCTCTAGTTCCTTTCCTATTTTCCCTATGCCTTCTCTGAGCTTATCTTGTCCACAGATACACAGCCTGCTCTCTTGACCCTGTTCCTATTAAAGTGTTAACCAACTGAGTTCCCTTCCCGGTGCCTATGCTCATTAATATTGTAGTGGTTCCCTCTCTTCAGGTACTGACAACTCTGCCTTTATAAAGTATCGTCCCATCTCCAATTTCCCTTTACTCGCCAGTCTTTGGACATGTTGTCACCTCTCAAGTCTGTGCCCATCTTTCCTGCAGCTCTCCAGTCAGGGTTCTGCCTGTGCCATAACACTAAAACAGCACTACACAACTGTCAAAATGAAATGCTCCGTGACTGTAAACATGGTGCATGATCCCTTCATATTCTTCTCAATTTCTCTGCAACTTTTGGCATGGTCAACTATGCTATTCCCATCCAATACCTTACTCCATTAGCTAGTTAAATTAGACAGCCCTTGCTTGGTTCTACTCTTATGTAACCAATCATAGGCCGGGATTTTATGTGGCCCCATGAAGAGCAGAAAGCAAAGGTAGGGGTAAAATGAAGTTCTTCTGAATGGACAATTATTTGACTGGTGTTTCAGACATCTGTGTTGGAACCACCGTCATCTTTTTCCCTCTCTATATATAATGTTACGGCCACGTGGTGAGGAGTGTGGATGGTTCCCACTGTTCAGCTCCCACCTGACTGCAGCAAGTGTTTTTGTTATTACGGTTTAACCCCTTTGTGTTTTACTTGTCAAATGAACAGACAGTGACAGGTTTTCTTGAAGTTTTAAAATAGGAGATTAATTATTTATCGAGCAATACACCTTATCCCGAAATTGTTGTAACCGCGTCCCACTCATGCATTCATTGGCACACAAACACACACACATAGACACGACAGATAGAGAGGAAAAGGGGTAAGTGGTTTTCATGAGGTAGGGTTTCAGGGTTCACAGTAAACCTGTTTAATTCTCTCAGAAATCAAGTTCTCATTGGTTGCAAGCCTGAGGTGCTTGTAGGTTTCTTTCTTGGTGGAAAGTTCAGTTTGAAGACAGGGGATCACGTTCAATTCACTGCTGCGTAAGACGCTTTGATCTCTCACCATTGGCGATCACACAATGGCCCAGGATGAGAATAATCTGGTTATGATGTTTCCACTTTATACCTTCTTTATTTCAGTGGAACCAATTCAATTTAGGAATGTTTCAGGATGGGTGTAATTGACACCTCTCAACCTACTTAGGCACCCTTTGTTCTAAACAGATTTTGTGCCAATGTCCGAATACACATACAGCCATCTTTTGCGGCATTGTACATTTTTTAAAAAAGGTAAAGTCAGCTTTTATAAATCTTCAGTTTCAGTATTTTTTTCTTGTAAGCATGACAATATACTCGAACTGGGGACAGTATTAAAATTTGCTGATCATACCAAAATTGTGCTACAGTCGATTGGGAGGAGAATTGTGAAAAACAGTAGGAGGACTTAGATAGGCTGGTGGATTAGACAGATCAGGGATCGATGCAGTTCCATTTTAAAAATAATAAAAGTAATGTCTTTTAGAAGTAAAATGAGGTGAAAGAAAATACATCTTAAATTGTAAGATTTTAAACAGAGTAGAGGAGCAAATGAACCTTGGGCCAGAATTTTACTGGGCCACTGAGAGCAGGGTCAGTGGTGGGGGCAGGGGTGGGGGGCTGTAAAATGCAGTTGGGCTGCATTTGCCTGGAGGTCAGAGGTCATGACATCACTTCTGCATTTTACATGTGGCAGGAACAATGGAGGGCAGACTTCTGACCACAACTCAGTCGGAGATCAGTTAGGGTAGTTAAAACAGCAATTAACTCGAATTTTTCAGTGCTTTTAGAACTTTATGAATGGTACACGTGAACCACTGGGCTTCAGAGCCCCGCCTGATTAAAATAGATGATATGGAGTCAAAACTTCAGTGGTGTCTCTGCCAGCCATCCATCTGGCGAGCCAATGTGCGATGGAAGGAAGAGTAGGGAATGGAGGCCATTACCAGGTGACAGCAGAAGGTAGATGAAGGTGGCAGCACCAACAAGGTGGTGGTGGAGGGGGGGTGGTGGTTGGTGCTTGTGAACGGAGGGTAAGTGCTGCAAGGGTGACAGAGGGGCAGAGGGGAAGTGGCACTTGCTCCCAAGGGGCCAACCAGGGAATGGTGACCTACAAAGAACACACAGTATTGGAAGGAGCCCATCTATGCAGAGGTAGGGAGGTCCAGGCCCCTGCGGGAGCACAGCATGAACACTAGGAGCAGAAAGAGGGCTAGCCTCCAGGTGCACACACCAGGGAAAGGCACAAGAGGCACACCAACAGCCTCACACGTGGCCTATTCCCAGGACAGAGTCTACCATACATGGCTAAATTATCACCAGATGTCCGAGTGGCAGTGTCAGCACAGACTGAGGTTCCCCAGGGAGGTGGTCACTGATATGTATGCACCATGCTTCAGTAGGGATTACTGAGACCTGCATAAAAGAACACTCATATTTCGGGGTTAACGGCTTCACATCTCCTCATCTCAACCATGTTTGATTTGGAACTCCATGTGTCCAGTCATGGACCAGATGCACTCTTGTGCCCCCTGCACTCATTCACTCACTCTCCTGTGAGTGAACTCCTGGTTCACCATCAGCAATCACGCAGCCACCCTAAGACCCAGCCAGTTCCAGAGCCTGCTCCTATGCCAGTGTCAGGATACGCCGGTGCGGGAGGCCTCCACCGGTCTTGGCCATATTTTTAATCATTGTGTGCCCGTTTCTCCTGCAAACAGAGGAGGAACATGAAGATACCCCACGAAAACTAGCATATCACTTATGCTGGTGGCAGCCCTCTGGTCCATGATGGGGGCTCATGAATGCTTCCTCCTTGTCGGAGTCAACAGTAACAGATGGCCGCTTCTCACCAAGATGCAGCCATGAATCTGATAAGATCTGCTGCTGCCTGAGCCCCCTCACAACAACTGGGTGGTCACTGCCTCCCCACCTAGTGAATCCTTTCACATTGCCACATGTGAGCCCCAAATAGGAAAGCGGCATGGATCCTTGATCCACCTGATCTCGTGGGTTTCTTACCCAGTAAGTTCCGTTAAAATTGCACCCCAAGGATGGAATTAGACTTGATGGCTAATGTGGAGAAAATCACTGGTACAACCCAATAGAGAATGGAATTTTGTATTGCGATATTCTATGGTTCTATAATTTGAATGGAATAAAAACGATGGTGCTCTGTTCCACCAGATTACTGCTCAAGACCAATATCTACCCAACATCATGCGATCAACCTCTTCCACCACAGCACACAGCAGTCCTGGAGCCACTTTTCAGGCCCATATTGTCAGCCCCATAAATTGAACCTTTGAAGAAAAATATCAGTGGACAAAGATTTGGAAATTTGGTTCTTGCAGGATTTTTTTCTGCATTAGCAGTGTATAGTATCAGAGTTTCATCGAAATAAAACATTTATCTGCTCATCGCAGATGCATTGAAATTACTGAAGTCCTTTCTCTGTTATTTGTCCAGAGGAATGTATTACCAGAAAGACTTTTACTGGAAAATTGCTTATTGTCAACCTTTGACATCACATCTTCTGAAAGTAAACCTATCAAAGACTCTGTGAATTATGTCAAATTAATTGAAATATTAACAGCACAGTTTGACTAAATTATTAAAATACATGCTTCAGGATTAAAACAGCAGTGTTCTTCAACAGATTTAACAAATATTTGAGAACTTTGACAAGGTTAAATTGATTCTATTGACACAAACACACTGAATTATTAGATATCATCTATAATATCAAGCAAGCTCTCATGAATTCAAATTTGCAATGCAATAACACACACAGGTTTATTCAAGAACCAGGAGCTATTGCAAAGCAACCCAAAAGTAAATCACATTTGAATTATATTTGATCTTGGAAAAAGGAACGTGATTATAGAAATCTCTCGTCTTTCATGCACCCTTTTTCCTTAGTCTGTTATAATAGACATGTTGTCAAGGAACAGGTACAAAATAGTTGAGATAGAAACTAATAGTTTAAGACTTAAGCTTTAATGTCTATGGGGGATATTTTCACAATGTTACATCCACATATGTAAAACTACTAAAGTGCTGCTTAACTAATATAACCAATGAACAATCTGGTAATCCAGCTGTGGATTTGGGCTGGATTTAGTGGAGCCCGTGGGGCTGCCGCCACTGGGCCGAAAAAGCAGTGGGAAATCCATCTTGGCGATTCAGAGCCCTCCGCCCAGCTCTATTTTACGGCGCCCGGGCAATTAATTGCCCTGTGCTGGGATCCCAGTCCCTTCAAAGATGGGGATCCTGCCTCCAAAGCTGCTGGCCAATCAGAGGGCCGGCAGCTCAGTAGTATTGGCAGCGCCACCAGGAGCGATGGCCAGTGCTGGTACTGCAAGAAGCCTGGGCGTAGGCCCAGTGCTGGAGAGCTGAACTAAAGGTGAGTGAGGCGAGGTCGCCGGGGCCAGTCTGGCAGATCCTGACAATAGGGGGAGGGTAGGTGGGCGTTGAGTCCGGTTGGGGGCGGGGGAGGTTCTGGGAGGTGGGTTGTTTTCTGCCAAAGGCACTCTGTGGGCCACAGATTGCCAATGAAGGAGGGCCCTCCCCCAAACCCTGGGGAGGTCGCCTCATTTTACTGGGCAACCTTCCTGCGTGGCAGTGGCCCCCCTGCTGCTGGCTTAATTCCAGCGGTGGTGGAAAGAGACCCTTAAGTAGCTTATATTAGGCTTCTTAAGGCCTCAGTTGACCTCTGGGTGGGAAGGCCATCATTGGCCTATCCCGCCCCCAACTTAATTGCAGTGTGACAGGAAGGTGACGGGCCCTCCGCCCCTGCCTTCTGTCACAATTTTATGGGCCCTTCCCCGCCAGCCCATCTCCAGGGGACCCATTAAATCCAGCCCATTCACAAAAAGGAACAAAATCCCAATCTAGCCACAAGGCTCTGCATCAGTGCCAGAACTCCCGAGAAAAGTGTGCTCAAAATACAGACGGTTATGTCACATAAGCATATCAGGAGACAAAGCCAGTTTATTAGCTCTGTGGCAGTTCTTTTCAAACTATTCCACCAATCAGTTATTCATTTTTCTCCACAACATCATATATACTTGTATTTGTGCCAAGAAATTTATGTCAGCCTTTGCAGCTTGAAAGCACACTGGCCATCAGCGCATAGGGATTAAGTGAATTTTCAAAGCCATCATCCAGGAATTAAAATTGAAATATTCAAATTTTCCATGCTTCAGGGAGCATGGTGACTGATGTGGCAGTTCTTTGGAATGTAGGAAATATAAATCTGTTGTTGTGTCAAAGAGCTTAAGCAATTGGTTATGAATGCAAACTCCACTCTCATAACATAGCTCAGCTTACGACACTGTTTTTGGAGTCAGGAATCTGAACTATTGGCAGAAACCAGGGGTCAGAGAGAAAGAGGACCGTTATCAAAGGAATTTACTACCGCAAATTACAACACCTTGAACAGTGCAGACTACTGGCTGAGTCCAACTCACCAAACTGTGGTGTTACATCTGCTGCTCAAAATAGCCAGATCTGATTTAAGTTTACTTATCGTTAACTCTGCTTTCTGTTTATGCCATATGTTTTTTCTTTTCTTTTGTAACATTAAAATTCTCATTAATCCTTTAAAATAGGTTTGAAAAAATTTAGAATCGTGCTCTCAGATCTGTTTTGTTCAGGCATCAGGGGATCAGTTTAACTAAATAGCTGGGACTGATAAAGTGATTGATAGACATTAATTGTTGTGAATTGTTTTTTAATCTAAGATACAACCAGGCTTAAAACGTGCCTGAAACAAGGACGTGAATAAGCATGGAACCAGCATAAAGAGAAAAGATTAAGGTTTGGAGTTTGTTTTAATTTGGCAAACCAGGATCAAGTTAGCTTAGTATACATCAGTCAGAATGTGTTGATAGATTTCCTTCAAATAAGTTATGTGGACAAATTTTCATTGTATAGGGTACATTATAATTAATGTTCTTGCTTAGTCAAATTTTTCCATGAAACTGTTTTGTTTAAATTAGGGCTTTAAAAAATGTCTATAGTTTGTTGGAAATAATTGATAAAAATGATGAGGGCTGTGAATTGGGCCCAAACCCTATTTCAGAATGTTTTCCAAATGTACAGAGTTCTGTGTCAGGAGGACAAGAAGTAAGGATGCTTGCTATAGCCCTAAGAATTTTGAGCTTAGGATTTTAAAATAGTAGAGGTGAACATATTTATATACAGATGAAGCATGGGGATTGATTTTAATTGTTGCTGCTGATATATTTCAACTTATAAAGTTGAGCAGTTGTGCTGGGGCGGCACAGTGGCGCAGTGGTTAGCACCGCAGCCTCACAGCTCCAGCGACCCGGGTTCAATTCTGGATACTGCCTGTGTGGAGTTTGCAAGTTCTCCCTGTGTCTGCGTGGGTTTTCTCCGGGTGCTCCGGTTTCCTCCCACAAGCCAAAAGACTTGTAGGTTGGTAGGTAAATTGGCCATTATAAATTGCCCCTAGTGTAGGTAGGTGGTAGGGAAATATAGGGACAGGTGGGGATGTGGTAGGAATATGGGATTAGTGTAGGATTAGTATAAAAAAAAATGGGTGGTTGATGGTCGGCACAGACTCGGTGGGCCGAAGGGCCTGTTTCAGTGCTGTATCTCTAAATAAATAACTTGAAGTTAAAATTTGAGTAGAGAACGAAATGGGCGACCTATCCACTTACACCCATTCTCTCCCCTCAACCAGCCTGCCAATTCCCAGATGGAAACTGATAAGATCAACCCCATGGAAACAAATTTCCTTTGCTTCACCAATTTTGATACTTGCTGTGCAGACATAAAACTGGCATTGCAGATTGGGTGCCCATTATTGAAGCCACCAGATTATTTTTCTATTGAAATCAATGGTTATGATAATGCAACAGTTTCTATAATGTCCGATCACAATGTCATATCTCCTCAAAGGCAAGTTGAGAATCTAGCCTACTTTTTTTTAAATTTTTTACTAGGAACAATACGGGAATGAAATAGTACTTTGAGGGCAAAATAACTAATAAAGTACAAGTTAAAGTGGAATAAAGTAAATTAAAAAAACAGCTCTCGTTAATTCAGTATGTGATAAAGACTGTGAAATAATTAATGAAACAATTATCAGGTTAATAATAAAAATTAACTCAGAATTGTTCCTTTAACACTTCTACTATAAATTAAACCAAGCCCTGAGCAATGCTCTTCCACTTGTATGCAATACCTACCCAATAAAGGCTTATAGGCAGGACATTTTAAAACTATTAAGGATTAAGATGTATGCACCATGTTTTTTAATCATCTTAGTCTTTTGTAGATGATCCTTCAGCAAGAACACGTTCTACTTAAAGGGAGCCAACATTTTAAATTCAAGCGACTGCACAGCAAAAAGGCCATTTGTAATGGACAATTGTCAGAAATTGGCCAAGTTTCACATCCCAGGATCCCATGAGACTTTGTAGCTCAATTTTTTGAAAAAAACAAGCTGGGAATTGAAATGAAACACAGACACAATGGACTGACTTCATGAATATACTAGTCAAGAGATCGTTGATGCAATCAGACCACTCAATGGTGTCTATCCAGATTTAAGTGATTTACCTCAATCATTGAACTCCTGTAGCCAAACTGTAAATAGCACTTACAAGCTAACGGGCTGTGGGTTTCTGTATATCTGGGTGGACACCCACATCCCTTGTAAATGCTAATCCCAAAAGCTGTTTCATTAGGGTGAAAGTTATTCATCAGCCTGATGATGCTGATAAGCCAGAATCTTCCCCATCAAAACATCTTCATACGTTAATGGACTATTCAGGATCTAAGATGGAGAATTTTTGCAAGATTTAAGAAGTTACAGTCAAAAGTGGAAGGGGTTGTGTCAGTCATTGTCATGGGTGTGATGTTTGTACTATGAGAAACAGGTGTTCAGGGACAAGAGCAGCAACTTCCAAGGATAATTGCAGGCGTACTTGATCATCTGCACAGATGGGAACATACTCCTTTGAGTGATTGACAATGTGAGTGCAGTTTGGAAATTAAGGGACAACGATTGTGAGGGTTGATTGAACTTGAAGGGAGCAAGGTACTAAAGTTTGTAAGTTATCGGTGGTACGATAAACTATTAAAAGAATACTGAGTGTACTGAGTTGTGAGCCTTGACCATTTTCCCCACGCAGATGGGTTTGGGTCAGACTTTAGACTTAAGGGTATAAAAGGATAGGTGCGGGTTCACTTACCTACACTTTCAATTAAGTTTGAAGTTTATATTAAACGCTAACATTGTGATAATCAGACTGAGTCGAGCTTCTGACCATATATTCGTGCCATCACTCAGTCTATTTCCACCTGAGTGGAACATTGTCTGACTTCACCCTGTCTCAGCTTATCTGCTGCTGAAACCCTCATCCATGCCTTTGTTACCTCTAGACGTGACTATTCCAATGCACTCCTGGTTGGTCTCACATCTTCCACCCTCCATAGATTTATGCTCCAACAAAATTCTGCTGCCCATATCCTAAGTTACACCATGCCCTGTTAATCAACACCCCTGTGTTTGCTGACATACATTGGTTCCTGGTTAAACAATGCTTCAATTTTAAAATCCTCATCCCCATTTTCAAATTCTTCCATGCGCTTAAGCTTCTCTGTCTCTGTAACATCCTCCAGTCCAACAACCCACCGAGATAACAGTGCTCCTCCAATTCTGGCCTCTTGCATATCCCCAATTTTAATTGTACCACATCAGCTGTCGAGGCTCTAAGTTCTGGAATTCCCTCCCATAATCAAAACCTACTTCTTTGATCAAGTTTTTGGTCATCTGTCTGAATATTCCATGACATGGCCCAGAATCAAATTTTGTCTTATAATGCTCCTGTGAAGCACCTTGGGATATTTTACTACCTTAAAAGTGCTATATAAATGCAAGCTATTGTTGTTAATTTACATATCTAAACTTCTGAATCTGTCCATTATCTGATAGAATATATGGAAGCATCTCAGCGTACTTATTATTACATCTTATTAATTGCATTGCTATCTCAATCCCTTCTTTGGTGTTGTGTAAAACTACATCTAGGATAATTTGATTGCCTGAAGTTTTTTCAGCTTTTAACAGGTGTTAAGTATACCCTCATAATAATTACATATGAATTCTTTTATAAGGCAGTGTATCCAAAATATCCTTGTAATTTGTATATTTTTATATGCAGATAGTAAATTTCATGGAATGAAAATGATAAATTCCTGATTGTCTTTTGATGATAGAATATTGCATTAATAAGGACTATGCTGGTTCCAATCACTAAACTGTTGAACTATCTTATCAACATTTCTTTAAAGAGTTAGATTTAACAATTTAGGTTGTTACTAACTTTAAATCTAACAATTGTATCATTCAGCACCGAGCAAGGTTTTAGCTCCAGAGCTGAATAGTGACTTTGATATTTTATTCTACTACTCATCCATTTTCAATGAATGTTGTGCTTTTTAAGGTTGCAGATGTTCTGGGAACAGATTCTATTAATTTTTTGTACCCATTGTCAAGATCAAATAAAATTATCAATTTGATGCCCCAAACAGGTTTTTGATCATAACATTATGAGAAACCATCAATTGTATCTGCCATTCTTGTGAACTCTCTGAATTATTCTGCTTGTTCCCTCTTAAAGGTTGCAAAATAATTTATTTAACATGTGTCCTGTTGCGAAAGAGAGATTTTCTATGTTGGGAGTCAGAAGCTGTCTGTGGACTGATCTCCTATTTGGAAACAATTTAGTTGAATGACACATTCGGCAGGGTTGCCATTAACCAGTTTCTATTACACTGACTAAGAATTGGCACACTTCTAATCCTCATTACTGGAACTGGTGCAACAATGCAAGTGGAACGTTCAATCTGGACATCATTCATGGGATGTCGCCATCGCTGGCAAGACCAATATTTATTGCCCATTCCTAACTGCCCTTGAGAAGGTGGTGGTGAGCTACCTTTTTACAGTCCATGTGGTGTATGTATACCCACATGGTATATCACATAAACTGGTAGAATTTCTTGTAAAAACAGAATACATTACTCACGTTATAGGAAATAAAAAACTTGGATAAAACTACATAAAGTCACTATCAGAAACTGAAGCCATTAATTACAGTATTTCGACAAGAAACCTGCACCTGTGCTTTAAAGCACTTCTCCCCAGACAATGCCATTCTTCAGTTGAGCAGACAATTTGGTTTATGGCCTGTGCCAATGTCAGGAGACGCTAAAGTAGAAGGGAACAACGCTGGAGCCAGGGAGCAAAGGATTGAATACAAGTTAATTTCAGAAATTATTGAATTTTAGTCACTGGAATTATTGCACTATTTGGAAAATAATGAACATAATTCATAAATTATGATGAAAACTGTGTTGTCGCACTGCTGCTAAACGAAAAGTGTCATAGTGACACTGAAAATATCCATATTAGTGCACCAACTGTGCTGTTCGGTAGGGAGTTCCAGGATATTGACCTAGCAACAGTGAGGAAGTGACAATATATTTCCAAGTCAGGATGATGTGTGACATAGAGGGGAACTTGCAGGTTGTGGTGCACTCATGCACCTGCTGCCCTTGTCATTCTAGGCTGTAGAGATCGTGGGTTTAGAAGCTGCTGTCAGAGAAACCTTGGCAAGTTGCTGCAGTACATCTTGTGGATAGCACACACTGTTGTCACTGTGCACTTGTGGTGGAGGGAGTGAATGTTTAAGGTGGTGAATGGGGTGCCAAACAAGCAGGCTACTTTGTCCTGGGTGGTGTCTAACTTCTTGAGTGTTGGAGCTTCGCTATCCAGGCAAGTGGGGAGAAAGGTTCCCTCTCAGCTGTGCAGTTACCTGGAGGACAAGCGTAGGTCCTCCCCATTCAGTTGCCACTTGTGCGTGACTCCGCAAAAAACAATTAAACTGCCTGTTCACTTAAATAAATAGGCAATGCACAACAAAAAATAATTAGAGGGAATGTTGTTGGGGAGTATTCCATTACACTCTTTACTTGTGCCTTGTATATAGTAGACAGGCTCTGGGAGTTAGGAGGTGAGTTACTCAAATATAGTAGACAGGCCCTGGGGAGTTAGGAGGTGAGTTACTCACTGCAGAATTCCCAGTGTCTGACCTGATCTTGTAGCCACAGTATTTATGTGGCTGGTCCAGTTAAGTACCTGGTCAATAGTAACTCAGAAGATGTTGATGGTGGGGCTTTCAGTGATGGTAATGTCATTGAATGTCAAAATGGAGATAGTTAGATTCTCTCTTGTTGAAGATGGTCATTGCCTGACACTTGTGTGGTGCAAATATGGTCACTGACCAGCACAAGCCTTAATGTTGACCAAGTCTTGTTGCATGCGGGCATGGACTGCTTCAGTATCTGAGGAGTTGTGAATGTAACTGAACATTATGCAATGGCCAGCGAACATCCTCATATCTGACCTTATGATGGAGGGAGGGTCATTGATAAATCAGCTGAAGATGGTTGGGCCGAGGACACTGCCTTTAGGAACTCCTGCAGCAATGAGATGATTGGCCGCCAACAACCACATCATTATCCTTTGTGCTGGTATGACTTTAGCCAGTTGTGAGTTTTCCCCCGATTCCCATTGACTTCAATTTTACGAGGACTGCTTGATGCCACACTCGGTCAAATGCTGCACTGATGACAAGGACAGTCATTCTCACATCATCTCTGGAATTCAACTCTTTTGTTCACATTTGGACCAAGGTTGTAATGTGGTCAAGAGCCGTGCAGTCCTGGTTGAATCCAAACTCAGCATTGGTGAGCAGGTTATTGGTGAGCAAGTGCCATGTGATAGCACTGCCAAAGACACCTTCTGTCACTTTGCTGATGATTAAGAGTAGACTGATAGGTTGGTAATTAGCCGGGTTAGCTATGTCCTGCCTTTTATGGACAGGACAAATCTGGGCAATTTTCCACTTTGTCAGGTAGATGCCAGTGTTGTAGCTGTACTGAAATAGCTTGGCGAGGGGCATGGCAGGTAGTGGACGTATGTCTTTAGTATGACAGCTGGGCTGCTGTCGGGACACATAACTTTGCTGCATCCAATGTGATGAGCTGTTTTTTGAGGTCACGTGGAGTAAATTGAATTAGCAGAAGACTGGAATCTGTGATGCTGGGAATCTCAGGTGGAGGCCAAGAGGGATCATCCACTCGGCACTTCTGGCAGAAGATGGTTTCAAAAGCTTTAACCTTGCCTTTTGCACTGACATGCTTGGCTCCACCCATCATTGAGGATGGGTTTGTTTATGGATCCTCCTCCTCCTGTTTGTTGTTTCAATATCCACATTGGTTCATGATTTGTCGTGGCAGGACTGCAGAGCTTTGATCTGATCCATTGGTTGTGGAATCGCTTAAGTCTCTTGTTATGAGCGCTGGACTTTGTAGCATGCTTATGTTTTAAAAACTGTGATTTTTAATGTAGTGTAAAGATGGAGTCAGAAGAGACATGTGACCTCACATCAACTCTCCTTAAAGACAAGACAGGAATCTTGGTTACCAGGAGAACAAGGAACCCATTTCAAAGAAACTTTTGAAAAGCAGAATGTAAGGTAATAACACCTGATGGACAATGGGTTTCACTTTCCCAGACTCAGATTGTAAGCAAGGAGCCAGTGGCTCTGAAAATGCAAATGCGAGTTGCAATTTCTAACGCCTGGAACCAAAGGAAGCCCAGATGGTTTTGCCGTGGCCAAACCTGTGAGCTCTGTATATTGAAAAGCAAATAACTATTGACTTTTGATTCTGGATAAATTCTACAGACTTGGAGACATCGTCAGGCTGTCAGAAGACAAAGGTCAATGGTAGAAGCATCAGAAGAATAGAGAGAGAGAGAAGGAAGAGCTGCTCTCAGAACATTGATACAGTGAAAGGCTGCAAAGTCTTGAAACTAATTTGAAAGTTGAGTTTTGCGGAGAAAAACAGAGCAACAGGATCATCAGAGATCGCGTTATTCACAGCAGTCCAGGACAAAAGTGCTCAGAAGAAGTGAGTAAAGAGGACATTGACTTTGAGAAGGTCTGGGAGATCCAACCCATTGCAACTGGAGGACTGTGTAACATATAAATGTGAGATTTTCAAGTGTTAAATAAATGAAGGAAAAATACCTTTCTCTGTAATTTTGAGCATTAGCTACCTATAAAGTACTGTTCAGTTAATGGCGATTTTTAGTTTAGTCGTTATAATAAAAGTCTTAAAACATGAAATCTTGTCGGGAGTTTGCAAGTTCTCCCTGTGTCTGTGTGGGTTTCTGCCGGGTGCTCCGGTTTCCTCCCACAGCCAAATACTTGCAGGTTGATAGGTAAATTGGCCATTGTAAATTGCCCCTAGGGTAGGTAGGTGGTAGGAGAATGGTGGGGATGTGGTAGAGAATAAGGGGTTAATGTAGGATTAGTGTAAATGGGTGGTTGTTAGTCGTCACAGACTCAGTGGGACGAAGGGCCTGTTTCAGTGCTGTATCTCTAAATAAATAAATAAATCCTTTAAATTGGTCTGTCCATTTGGCAAAGATGCAGCTCACAGTGTTTTCCAACAATTTAATCCAAAGCAGTGAGGGAGGGGTATTCATATGTGGAACTTGGGTAAACTAAATCTTTCATTATGAAGTATTAATTCAGTTAAATGTTTTGAAATTTAATAGTAATATAGAGACAGCAGAAGACAGGAGTTTTCATATGGACATAGACATAGAATGCATTATGGAGCCAATACAGTCTGGTTTACATAAGCAGTAACAGAACAGGCAAAATTCTATTTTCTTCTTTCTGAACTACAATTTAATCCTTACCTTTGGGTAGTCTGAAGGCTTTTATATTGACACTCGTTGTTATAAATATCATTTATGTGTCAGATAACATACTCATATTTACTCATTATTCAGATTTGGTGTTTATTGCTGGTCTTGACGAACTCTTAAATGTTAGTCATTTGTATCAGAAAGAGCATTAGGGCTTCAGTGTTCGAAATGTGAAAATCTGTATTTTATTAATAAAGAAGCTGTGAGCTACAGAGGTAAGATTAATTCATATTGCGATTATTGAGGTTTGCAGATAAAGTGTATTTATATTACAGCATTATGTTCATAATCTTTATATGTGATAATTGGCAGTTAATTCGTACTAATGCAATCATGCCTTGATTCCAATAATTTAATTGTCGCTAATGCCTGTCAATTTGTATTTACAATATATTGCCATGCAAATGATGCCAGGTAAATTTGACTTGAGCAAGTGAGAAAATGCATGAGTGAAAATTCCTGTACCAACAATTAATAGAACAACACTTGTATCCGAATGCATATGTATTGATTGAATTGATTCACCTGATACTTGGTGTATTTTGAACAATTGGACTTCAGCAACTTCATAAATAAACCATTCTACCTTCTAATCACCCTCTCCATAGCTCACATTATAATATTTGAGAATTAAAAAGTATTTTTTCATGGTAAATTTCCAAATTAATTTTATTGCTTAAATGTATTTTCTAGTCTTAGTTTTAAATAAACTGGATGCTGTGATTATCACAATTGCTTTCTGAAAATATTTAGTCTTCCGCTGAAATTTTCCCTGCCCATGGTTCCGGCTTGTCCTGATAACATTTGTCTCATAAGGAGTGGACAGAGGGTCCATCTCTTGAGGTATGTTGGAAACTCCAGAAGATAGTGTTTTCTATGGGACTCCCGTGGTCTCCTGCTGGAGTTGTGGACTTTTAGCCTCGCTGTGTTCACTAATATTGTAGCATATTACTTAAGGAGAACTACCTTTGTTTTAATTGGCACCAGGTTGAAAAGCTTCGAACAAAACAAAATATTAGAACAATTTTAAGAGTGTTAATCAAGCATAACGATTGCAGAAGGTAAAGAAAACAATTTCATTTATATGGCACCTTTCATGACTGCAGGATATTTTAGTTTTATAAAAATCTGCTGAAATATCATCTAATATGCTAATGGGTGCTACTTTAGTCATTTTGCACAAAATTTAGCATACCTTAATTTATGGATCGATAGAGAACACAAAAAGGAATAACTTGATTTTTATAGGAATCAGGACACATAAAAAATAAAGCAAACAATAATGTTGCTTCCATCACAAAGTGTAGATGAGAGAATAAATTTTGAAACCACAAGGAATATTCAAAGCAAAAATTCTCATGCATTGTAGTTACAAATCAAGTATGAGCCAGCCATCAGAAACCTGTATAGAGTGGTTTAGAAATGTAATTAAATATAGCCGAATGCAATAATCAGGTTAATACCTCAAGAAAAATGTCCAAATTCAAATAAAGCTTTCAAATCATTTTGAGGCATAAGCGCCTCTACTTGTCAGGTAGGTATCGCTAATAAGAAATTAATACAAAACTTCCAGAAGTAAAAATAGTGCTTTTAAGTTGCACAGTGTTTGCTGTGCAATGGTGCCTCACCCACTGCTGCGTTGAGCTCATGGCCAAGGCGATGGTGTGCAGGTCTGTGCGCATCTGTGGATCTCCCGATGGAGAAAGTCATGTATTCACATGCCTGAGACATGGCAGCATTCATGGCATGAATTGACTCCTCCATCATCTGCTTATGGCTGCCATTGGCCTCTGGCAGCTCCGCCAGATATTGCCTTACCTCTCTCTGAAACTCCAGCATGCTCTGTGTTGCCCACACCAGAAGCTCGTCATTGGCCTGGGGCTCAGCATGGGTCTGGCCACCCACAGTCCTCCGACCATCAGTGACCTCGGCTGTCACAGCCTCCATCTGCTGCTTGGGCACAGTGTGGTGCTCTCACCAGCTCGTGACCCTGAAACTAAGCCCGAGTGCATTCCCACCGACATGAAAGTATCTGTGCTGGTGGAGGGAGCAGCGGAATGATGTGACAGGGCATCCTCTGACTGCTCCTCCTCCTCCTCAGAGGTTGATGGTCCTGTACCAGTGGCTGAGCTTACTCCGACCTGCCATGGCCTGCATGAGAGAACACAAACCTTTGTGGGTTAGGTTGTTGATCTCCTCATGCCAATCATGCATAATGTTGATCTCCAGAAGTGTGGTGGAGGACACAGGAACACAATGTCTCCACATTCTCTTATGCAGATACTCAAGACTCACAATCCACAATTGCACGGCCACACTGGGCACCCATTAGCTCCAGAGCCTCCTCCTCTGCTGACATCAGAGGATGCGCATCAGGGATCCCACCGCCAGTCCTCAATGTCTCCCTGGTGTTATGGGCCCGTTTCTCTTTTGCATGAAGAGCAATGGAACATCTATGCTAGTGGCAGCCCCTCGTCCCAAATGGCTCCTCCCCACATCTGCTCTCAAGGGATGTAGTGGGGGTGGGCTCTGAAAGAAGACAGCCTGTCACCAGCCATGCAGCTACCAGGATGTGATGATGCCTCACCCCCTTACCAACACTCCCTCCCCATAGTCACATGCAAGTCCCGTCGAAGAGAGAGGTATGGAGGACTCATCTTGATGGAGTGAAGGAGGTCACTGACCCTTTTGCAACACTAGACCCAGTTCTGTGGGGTGACCCCACAGCTGCTGACTTCCTCAGTGATTTCCATCCAGACTCTCTTGGTCAGGTGGGAGGATCTCTTCTTGCCATTCTTTGGAAGGAGGACCTCCCACCTTTCCTTTGCAGCCTGGAAGGGAATCTCCAGAGTAGCATTGCTAAACCGTGAGGCCACCCGGTATCTTGCCTCAGACATGGTCCCAATTCGCTTCCGATCCATCGGACAGTCCTCTGTCCTGGTACAGGGGCGCAGGGAGGTGCAACAGCAGCAGCAGTGGTGGAGGGGGCTCTAGGCATTAGAGACAACAGTAGCAGCGATGGTGGAGGGATGTCCAGGAGTTGAGACAGCAGCAGCAATAGTGGTGAAGGGGTCCAGGAGTTACTGCAGCAGCAGAAAGGTCCAGCAGCACTCCAGATTCACTACATCCGTGAAAGGCAGCTGTACAAGCAGGGCTGGCAGCACTTTAAAGATGGTGCCAGCACCTAGATTCAAGTCCTCTCATTCCACCATCAGTGCCTTGGAGCCGCCCCTGTCCTGCAATAGGATGGGCCCTGTGCCTCAAATATATTAATTGGCTGGCCGCTGCGACACGTGATATACGGCACCTGCTACCAGTGCTGCTCCCGGGACCCGCGAGGGGCTGGCACAATTCAGCCCATACTGTGCTGACAGAGCTGGTCAATGGGGATGCTCCATAATTTAAGATTCCCTCTTCTGTTTCTGCCCATCTGCTGCTGAAACCATCATCCATGCCTTTGATACCTCCAGCCTCGACAATGCTCTCCTCGCTGAACTCAAATCTTCCATCCTCTGTAAATTTGAGCTCATCCAAAACTTTTCCGTCTGTCTCCTAGCTCACACCAAGTCCTGTTCACCCATCACCCCTGTGCTCATTGACTTACATTGCCTCCTGGTTGAACAACAACTCAAATGTTGGTTTGAAAACCCTTCATGGCCTTACCCCTATCTATTTTTGTAGCTTTCTCCAGCCCTACAAACCTCAGACAACTCTGCACTCCACCAATTCTCACCTCTTGTGCATTCCCAGTTTTCTTTGCCCCATCATTGGCAGCCATGCTTTCAGCTGTCTAGGTCCCAAGCACAGAAATTCCCTCGCTAAACCTCCCCACCTTTCTACCTCTCTCCTCCTTTAAGAGACTCCTTAAAACCTATCTCTTTGACCAAGCTTATGGTCAATTGTCCAAATATCTCTAATTATGGATTGGTGTCAAATTTTGCGTATTAACATTCCTGTGAAACATATTGAGACATTTAACTATGTTAAAGGCACTATATAAATGCAAGTTGCTGTTGTTGTTGTATGAATTTCTGCCAACCCATTTTGCAACAGGATGAGATTTCCATCTGTCATTTTGGCCTTGCTAAAACCATATCTATTTATTTTGCAGAGACCCCTAAAGTATAAAATAATAAAAATGATCTTCAGAAACTAGGTTATGGGAGGGTTGAAGTTGTGGAGCTGTGAAGGGGAGGGGTAAATATGTAGATAAGGCAAAACTTAGGTGATTCTGTAGAGAGAGGGGGAGCTAACTGAGTGGTAATGCTGTTGCTTACTTGGATCATTTTTATTATGAAATGTACTCTGCATGATAATGCTTAGATATTTGAAGAAGTTGTAGACCCTTTTTGGTTGTGTATTTTGTTATGGGTATTCAGAATACTCGAATTTCTTAAATTTTGTTGAAAAACTGCTGTACTGTAGAAACTAAGAATAAATCAAAATAGTGCAAGTTGAAAAAAGCAAAGTTGAAAGTTATCTTGAAAAGTAGGTTCAACCATTTTATTTTAACCCAGAATAGTGGTGCGTAATAGGACCACACAATAACACACAAGAAGATTGGAGGTAAAATAGGCTTTGCCTGACCAAGAAACAAATGCAAAAGATGCATCATTAATTAACCAACTTGGTACAAAAATGTGACAAATATAAAAAATCCAATATGATTTTGAGCTGTTAGCCTTGACTTGTGGCCACACTATCTCCTATGAGTCAAAGTTCCACTTCAGAGACTTGAGTCCATAATCGAGACTGGTATTTCAGTGCAACACTGAGGGAGTGCTGTACTATTGAAAAAGAACAGTGTGTTCTGGCCAACATTTCTCCCTTAACCAACATCACCAAAACAGATTATCTGGTCACATTTCTCACTGCTGTTTGTGCGACCTTACTCAGTGCAGATTGGCTGCCGTGCTTAACTACCATACTAAAATGACTACACTTTAAAAGTAAAAGCAAAATAATACTGATGATGTAAATCTGAAATAAAAACAAGAAATGCTGGAAATACTCAGCAGGTCTGGCAGCTTCTGTGGAGAGATAAGCAGAGTTAACATTTCAGGTCAGTGACCTTTCATCAGAACTGGCAAAGGTTAGAAATGTAATCGGTTTTCGGCAAATAAAGTGGGGGTGGGACATGAGATAACAAAAGGGAAAATGTTGCTAGGACAGGGTCACAGAGAATAACTGACCAGAAGGTCATAGAGCAAAGGCAAACGGTATGTTAATGGTGTGTTGAAAGACAAAGCGTTAGTGCAGAGAGGGTGTTAATTGACAGAAAAATTAACAGCCCTGGCCCAAAGCACAAACATGAAAAAAGTGATTTAAAAAATGAATGATGAAACAAATTAAACTAAAATAAACAAATCAAAAAGAAAAAAAGAAAAAATAGCTAAAAATAAATAGGTGGGGGGGGGGGGGGGGTGCCGTCATGCACTGAAGTTATTGAACTCAATGTTCAGTCCGGCAGGCTGTAGTGTGTCTATTCGGTAAATGAGATGCTGTTCCTCAAGCTTGCGTTGATGTTCACTGGAACACTGCAGCAAGCCCAGGACAGAGATGTGAGCATGAGAGCAGGGGGGTGTATTGAAATGGCAAGCAACCGGAAGCTCGTGCTTTGGACTGAGCGGAGGTGTTCAGCAAAGCGGTTACCCAATCTGCGTTTGGTCTCCCCACTGTAGAGGAGACCACATTGTGAGTAGCGAATACAGTATATTAAATTGAAAGAAGTAAATTGCTGCTTCACCTGAAACGAGTGTTTAGGGCCTTGGATAGTGAGGAGAGAGGAGATAAAAGGGCAGGTATTACACCTCCTGCGATTGCATGGGAAGGTGCAGTGGGAAGGGGATGAGGTATTGGGGGTAATGTAGGAGTGGACTAGGGTGTTGCGGAGAGAATGATCCCTTCGGAATGCTGACTGGAGAGGGGAGGGGAAGATGCGTTTGGTACTGGCATCATGCTGGAGGTGGCAGAAATGGTGGAGGATGATCCTTTGAATGTGGAGGCTGATGGGGTGGAAAGTGAGGACAATGGGAACCCTGTTACGGTTCTGGGAGGGAGGGGAAGGTGTGAGGGTAGAGGTGCGAAAAATGGGCCAGACACGGTTGAAGGCCCTGTCAACCACAGTGGGGGGAAATTCTCGGTTGAGGAAAAAGGAAGCGCTGTCGCGGAAGGTTGCATCATCAGAGCATATGCATCGGTGACAGAAAAACTGGGAGAATAGAATGGAATCCTTACAGGAGGCAGGGTGTGAAAAAGTGTAGCTGATGTAGCTGTGGGAGTCGGTGGGCTGAAAAAGAATATTAGTAGACAGCCTATCCCCAGAGATGGAGACAGAGAAGTCGAGGAAGGGAAGGGAAGTGACAGAGATGGACCATGTGAATGTGAGAGAGGGGTGGAAATTAGAATCAAAGTTGATAAAGTTTCCTAGTTCGGGGCAGGAGCAGGAAACTGCACCGATACAGTCATCAATGTACCGGAAAAGAGTTGGGGGAGGGGACCTGAGTAGGACTGGAACAAGGAATGTTCGACATATCCCATAAAAAGACAGGCATACCTCGGCCCCATGGGGGTCCCCATAGCAACACCTTTTACTTGAATGAGGTGAGTGGAGTTGAAGGAGAAGTTGTTCAATGTGAGAACAAATTCAGCCAGGTGGAGGAGGGTGGTGGTGGATGGGAACTGGTTGGGCCTCTGTTCAAGGAAGAAGCGGAGAGCCCTCAAACTGTCCTGGTAGGGGATGGAGGTGTAGAGAGATTGGACATCCATAGTGAAGAGGAAGTAATTGGGGACAGGAAACTGGAAATTGTCAAAATGACATAGGGCTTCAGAAGAGTCGTGGATGTAGGTGGGAAGAGACTGGACCGGGGAGAAAAGATAGAGTCAAGATAGGAAGAAATAAGTTCAGTGGGGCAGGAACAGACTGAAACAATGGGTCTGCCGGGACAGTCCCGTTTGTGGATTTTAGAAAGGAGGTAGCAGCGGGCGATCCAGGGGTTACGGGGCTATGAGGTCGGAAGCTGTAGAGAGAAGATCTTCAGAGGAGATGAGGTCAGTGACAGTCCTGTGGACAGTAGCTTGATGTTCGGTGATGGGATTATGATCCAGGGGGAAGTAGGAAGAAGTGTCTGAGAGTTGCCGCTCAGCCTCTGCAAGGTAGAGGTCGGTACACCAGACAACAACAGCAGCACCCTTGTCTACAAATTTGATGACAATGTCGGGGTTAGACCTGAGAGAACAGAGTGCAGCAAGTTCAGAGGGGGACAGGTTAGAGTGAGTGAGGGGGGCAGAGAAATTGAGATGGCCGATGGCTCGCCATCGTTTTCAATTAAAAGATCAATAGTGGGTAAGAGGCCAGAGAGAGGGGTCCAGGTGGAGGGGGAATGCTGGAGGTGGGTGAGTGGGTCTCCTGGTCGGGGGAGGACTCCTGGTCAAAGAAGTGGGCCCAGAGGCAAAGACGACGGAAGAAGAGCTCAACGCTCAATGTCATGCCGAGCACGAAATTCATTGAGGTGGGAGCATAAGGGGATAAAACTGAATCTTTTGCTGAGTACAGAATGTTCAGCGTCTGAGAGGGGGAGGTCAGAGGGTATAGTGAATACAAAAAGGGTCAGATCAGAAGAGGTAGGATCAGAGGGAAGTGAAGGGCAAGAAGGATCTTGAGGGGCATTAGTCCCCATCAGCTGCAGGAGCTTGCATTCCTTAACACCTGAAAGGAAGTTTTTTGTTACTGTGCCAGATAAGACAAAGGACGAAATGAGACTGCGGAGTAGAGTAGCTTTGAGATAAGGTGAGGCGGTACTTCTGGAGAGCGAGGTCCAGTGTGCACATGTTATTTTTTCTTTTTTCCTTTTTTCCTTTTTATTTTTGATTTTATTTTCGTTTGTTTCATCATTCATTTTTTTTACCACTTTTTTTCATGTTTGTGCTTTGGGCCAGGGCTGTTCATTTCACCGTCAATTAATACCCTCTCTGCACTAATGCTTTGTCTTTCAGCACACCATTAACATAACATTTGCCTTTGCTCCATGACCTTCTGGTCAGTTATTCTCCATGACCCTGTCCTATCAACACCTTCCTTTTTGTTATCTCTTGCGCCACCCCTGCTTTATTTGCTTAAAACCTATTATATTTCTAACCTTTGCCAGTTCTGATGAAAGGTCACTGAGCTGAAACATTAACTCTGTTTCTCTCTCCACTGCTGCTGCCAGACATACACTTTAGAACATAGAACAGTACGGCACAGTACAGGCCCTTCGGCCCACGATGTTGTGCCGAACCTTTAACCTACTCTAAGATCAAACTACCTACCTACCCTTCATTTAAAAGTACCTAATTGGCTGTGAAATGCTTTGGGATGCCCTGTGGTCATAAAAGGTGCCATATAAATGAAAGTTCTTTCTTTACTTTCTGCAATCGTTATGCTTGATTAACACTCTTAAAATTGTTCTACTATTTTGTATTGTTAGAAGCTTTTCAACCTGGTGCCAATTAAAACAAAGGTAGTGTTCCTTAAGTAAAACGCTCGATTATTAGTAAATACAGGGAGGCTCAAAGTTCACAGAGGTAGCGATGTTCTCCAGCCACAACTCTGGCAGGAGACCACGGGTGCCCCATAGAAGACACTATCTTCCGGAGTTTCCAACAGACCTCAAGAGAAGGAACCCTCTGTCCACTCCTTATGACAAGCCAGAACCATGGACAGGGAAAATTTCAGTGGAAGACTAAATATTTTCAGAAAGCAATTGTGATAATTACAGCATCCAGTTTATTTAAAACTAAGACAAGAAAATACATCTAAGCAATAAAATTAATTTGGAAATTTACCATGAAAAAATACTTTTTAATTCTCAAAAATGATGATAATGTGAGCTGTGGAGAGGGTGATTAGACGGCAGAATGGTTTATTTATGAAGTTGCTGAAGCCCAGTAGTTTGAAATATGTCATGTATAATGTGAATCAATTCAAACAATACATTTGCATTAATATACAGTTGTTATTCCATTAATTGTTGGTATAGGAATTTTCTCTCGTGCATTTTGTTACTTATTCAGGTCAAATTAACTTGGAATCATTTGCATGGCAATATATTGTAAATACAAATTGATAGGCATTAGTGACAATTAAATTATTGGAATCAAGGCATAATTGCATTAGTACTAAGTACCTGCCAATTATCACATATAAAGATTATGAACATAATGCTGTAATATAAATACACTTTATCTGTAAAGCTCAATAATTGCTATATGAATTAATCTTACCTCTGTAGCTCACAGCTTCTTTATTAATGAAATACAGTTTTTCCACATTTCGAACACGGAAGCCCTAATGCTCTTTTTGATACAATTGACTAACATTTAAGAGTTCATCGACACCAGTAATAAACACCATCTCTGAATAATGAGTATATTTGAGTATGTTATCTGACACTAGTGTCAATACAAAAGCCTTCAAACTACCCACAGGTAAAGATTATATTGTAGATCAGAAAGAAGAAAATAGAATTTTGCCTGTTCTGCTGCTGCTTATGTAAACCAGACTGTATTGGCTCCATAATGCATTCCATGTCTATGATACCTCCTGTCTTCTGCCGTCTCTATATTACTATTAAATTTCAAAACATTTAACTGAATTAATACTTCATAGTAAAAGGTTTAGTTTACCCGAGTTCCACATATGAATACCGCTCCCTCACTGCTTTGGATTAAATTGTTGGAAAACACTGTCAGTTGATCTTTGCCAAATGGACAGACTAATTTAAAGGATTACCTGACAAGATTTCATGTTTTAAGACTTTTAATGTAACAACTAAACTAAAAATCGGCATTAACTGAACAGTACCTTGTTGGTAGCTAATGCTCAAAATTACAGAGAAAGGTATTTTTCCTTCACTTATTTAACACTTGAAAATCTTACACTGCATTTATATGTTATACAGTCCTCCCTGAAGCAATATTTTCGCAACTCCTCCCAGTTACAATGGGTTGGATCTCCCAGACCTTCTCAAAGTCAATGTCCTCTTTACTCACTTCTTCTGAGCACTTTTGACCTGGACTGCCAGGAATAACGCAATCTCTGGTGATCCTGTTGCTCTTTTTTTCTCCGCAAGCCTCAACTTTCAAATTAGTTTCAAAACTTTGCAGCTTTTCACTGTATCAATGTTCTGAGAGCAGGTGTTACCTCTCTCTCTCTCTCTCTATTCTTCTGATGCTTCTACTATTGGCCTTTGTCTTCTGGTCTTCTTTACAGCCTGACGATGTCTCCAAGTCTGTAGAATTTATCCAGAATCAGAAGTCAATAGTTATTTGCTTTTTTAATATATGGAGCCTACAGGTTTGGCCACGGCAGAACCATTTGGGCTTCCTTTGGTTCTTGGTGTTAGAAATTGCAACTCACATTTGCATTTTCAGAGCCGCTGGCTCTTTGTTTACAATCTGAGTCTGGGAAAGTGAAACCCATTGTCCATCAGGTGTTATTACCTTACATTCTGCTTTTCAAAAGTTTCTTTGAAATGGGTTCCTTGTTCTCCTGGTAACCAAGATTCCTGTCTTGTCTTTAAGGAGAGTTGATATGAGGTCACATGTCTCCTCTGACTCCATTTTTACACTACATTAAAAATCACAGTTTTTAAAACATAAGCATGCTATAAAGTCCAGCGCTCATAACAAGAGACTTAAGCGATTCCACAACCAATGGATTAGATCAAAGCTCTGCAGTCCTGCCACTACAAATCGTGAACCATGGTGGACATTGAAACAACTAAGGGCAGGAGGAGGCTCCACAAACAACCCCATCCTCAATGATGGGTGGAGCCAAGCATGTCAGTGCAAAAGACAGGGTTAAAGCTTTTGAAGCCATCTTCCGCCAGAAGTGCCGAGTGGATGATCCATCTCAGCCTCCACCTGAGGTTTCCAGCATCACAGATGTCAATCTTCAGCCAATTCAATTCACTCCATGTGACTTCAAAAAACAACTGAACACACTGGATGCAGCAAAGGTTCTGGGTCTCGACAACATCCCAGCTGTCATACTGAAGACTTGTAGCCCAGTACCTGCTGTTATTCCTAGCCAAGTTATTCCAGTACAGTTACAACACTGGCATCTACCTGACAAAATGGAAAATTGGCCAGGTATGTCCTGTCCATAAAAGTCAGGACATAACTAACTCGGCCAATTACCACCATCTCAGTCTGCTCTCAATCATCAGCAAAGCGATAGCAGTTGTTGACAGTGCTATCATAGGGCACTTACTCACCAATAGCCTGCTCTGACGTGCTATGGGGTGAGGACCCGGAAATATTTCAGGTGTCAGGTTCCCAAAGCACCCCTGCTCCTCCCAGCTCCAGATTCAAGTAGGTATTTTTTTTAAGTTATCTTTTTACTCCAACACTCCTTTTAAGGACTGCTTGTTAGACCTCTTGTCGGCCTGGTTATTCCGAACACAACAGGCTAGTCACAGGCAATATTCTGTGTAAACCAATTTCTGGTTTGTGTTCTAAAACAGGAATTAGGTTCCTTATTAGCATATTCAAGAGGCTTAACAAATATTTTAGTTGGCTACTAGGAATGCCTCCACAGTGCCTGAACAAATAGGTTATCTCATATTTCACTGATGCTGTATAGGCTTCATGGTTCCCCTTTAAATTGGATTTCTGTGCATAGATTCTTTTGTTCAGAAAATAGGTGCAGCAAGGTATAATGTCATCTTCAATGTGTTAAATGACCTCACTCATTTTGAAGCTGGGGATGGTAGTGGCTTCCTTATTTTTCAGCTTGACTGGCCAATCACTGGACAAGAAAATGGTCAGAGGTCAAGCTTTCAACTTTCTTTCCAGAGGGGAAACAAAAGAAAAGAGAAAGACAATTTCTAGGTCGGTTGGTAAGATCTGATTAGTGAGGCAGGTAAGGACCTAGACCGGTTTACCTTAAAACGAGAACTAACCAGACTGAGAGTAAGCCTTAGTCTGAAGCAGTGTGAAAGAGTGATTCAGTCCACCTATAGGGACAGCATGGCATTTCTAATATTTTCTTTGTTATACTGAGGAACTAAAATTAAGTTAAGGAGAAGTAAGGTATGCCGACTGAAAAATAAAGCACCTTAATTATTTGTTTCTGATTTCATCTTAATCAGTCCACATTTTAGAACATTGGAGAAGCTTAGAAGGGGGCTCATGAACATTATAGTATACAGTTCATATGACAAAGGGATCTCATGGTTACAATTTCCACATTGCTAAATATGGGGCTGTATGAATGAACTCCTGATTAGAACGAATAGGAGGTTTGATTACGGGAGCAATGCTGAACCCAAGAAAATATTAAGTGTAGGCCTAAAATTTACAATCGGCATATTTTTCTCTGTGTATAAAATTTAGGAAAAAGGCACAGGTGAGTGAAACCAGTAGAATGAGACAAGGAATTTTTCCTCCATTTTTACTAATGCTTAGAGTCTCACTACCATGCTACAATGTGTTCGTGAATATTAGCTCACAAAAATATATGTCCCTAAATTATCTGTAGCTTTCTCCAGTCTCCTTCTTTAACTCCAGTGGGAGACTAGTGGAACCCATAAACCCAGCAAAGTCATGGACAGCATTTCTGGGAGTTTTCTAGTTGCCTTGTAATGGATGAAACCTCCATCCAACCCTCACAAGGCAAATTATAGCCAGGATCTGGAGCCAATTTGGTTCCCTGCGTCTTTGACTGGGACTCAGCTTAACAGTTGAAGCCAATATGCTGAATGTGTTGAAGTATATTAGGCTCCAGATAAAGACATGTGAGCCTTAATGGTAGTCTAGTCTCCATTAGAGATTTGTTTTTACATTAAAAGACAAATCAGCTCCCTTACCAAGAGGGCTGAGCAGATTGTAGCTGGGATAAGGTGGCAGTGAAGCAACCACTAGAGATTTAGCGCCCATGGGCAGATGGACGCCAGAGATCCCACTGTTGCTGTTGCACTTACCTATCTCATAAAAATTGGGAATTGTTTGTCTGACCCCACAAACTCTGGAGAGTCAGCACTTGAGCGTACATTCAGACTGCAACCCATGGAGTTTGATCTCTTGATTATTAAGGGTTATTACGTATTTGTTAAAGAACAATCCAGAGAAACTCAAATGAAGTTTTATTTGGAGACATGGTGAATAGTTTTAACAAAGCTGTGACAAAAGTGAATAGCACATCAGAGTTACATCTGACAACATGGGTGTTGCTGGTTATCTTTCAATGTAGCAGGCGCGCAATAAGCCACTGGGAGAATAAACAAACAAAGGCAGATGGTCTATCACAACAGATGCAGCTACGTGGACCTCTTGAAGATGTAGTGCATGAATGTTCCTCAGGCTCAGCCTGCCTCAGATGTGCTATCTCAGTCAGAGTGATGAGCTGGGACAATTCATTATCAGCGGCAGCAAACAACATCATAACTTTTATGTCACAGAGTCCTTCCAGGCACTTCCAGATGAGACATTCGGGTGGTTCAGGAAAATACCAAGGGCTCCATAGTGTAATTTGATAAAACAAACATTGATTTTTTTTTAGAATCCATTCTGTACAAAATAGCTATTGGTCTGGAGTTTCCGTTAAGTTGCACTGTTTCTTCAGTGCAATTCGCCCAAAATCTGCCAAACCAGCACAAATGATCATTGAGTTTCATGTATAAATTACAACCAGTGTGCATATGGAGATTCTGCAATTGTTAACGCTAGTTTAAAAACATTCTGCCAGATACCTGCCCTGCCCACAAAACTGGCCATACCCCAGGATGAATTAATCACCACTGTGTGTTTTCACTAATTGCACTCATTTGCAGGCCTTTGAGCAGATTCTAAAAATAAACTGTTTCTTTTGCATGCAAGGGCATGAATAAGCACCATTTAAAAGCTTTTAATTTTATTTTTAATTTATGAAGAAACTGATTACTGTACACCAATATAACTAGCAAATGGCTCTGTATATGTTTTAAAAATTTCATTTTCAGTAATTTAAAATTGAGTTACTCACAGGTGCTGGACCAGACACTCTGATTAAAATGTTTTTTTTGTGTGAAAAAACAATTTTCAACAGTATTACTCAAACTGCAATAAGTTACCACTCTTAAATATATCAAGGACTATCTTATAAAGTAAAAGGTTTTTTTTCCCATTACTTTCTAAAGCAACAGAACTGGTTCATGGCAGAGTTTACGTTTGTTGATATGTAAATAAGTTTAAGCAGAAACTGGAGAAACAAAAAATACTTTTAAAACAGGAGTCATTTTGGGCACAATTTCTCCCAGTTTGCTGATTGCACCCAAAGTGAAAACTCCTACATTTGCCTATGTAACAGTAACTACACTTTAAAGCAATTGACCCGAAGGATGGAATTTTCTTCCCATGGTGGGGCATCTGCGCTGGGCTGAACAGGTAGGGGGAATCCCACCTCAGCCAGCTGGAGGACCCCTGAGTGATTCTACAGCACCAGGCCAATTAACAGCCCGGCATCGGGAGCCCCGTCCCTTGAAAGATGGGGATCCCGCTTTCAAGAGCTGCCGGGCAATCACAGGGCTGATAGCTCAGTCATGACAGCAGCATCAGGGGAACAGTGGCCACTTCCGGTACTGCAGAGGCCGAGGACCCAGGCCCAGCACTGGAGACCCAGACATCAGGTAAGAGAAGCCAAGTCGCCGCAGCCAATCCAGGAGGCCCCGGAAATGTGGGGGGGTGGGAGTTAGAGGGTGGGCATTGAGTACAGGGGAGGAAGTTAGAGGGAGGTGTTTTGTTTGCTAGTGGGCCCCTCCTTGGGCCACAGTTTGCCCATGGAGGAGGAACCACCCCCCTCTCCAAGCCCACAGGGAGGTCACCTTGCTTTACTGGGTGATCTCCCTGCATGGCGGAGGCCTGGCTTAATGTCTCGGGGTCCATAAAATTCACCCTAAGTGACTTGACTTAAGATATTTGTGAGAGATAAGTCTTTCACCGACAAAGGGCATCTCAGGAGACAGTCACGATATCATTTATTGCACATTTTCAATCCGGGCTTGGGAACCCGACGCCAGAAACATATCTGGTTCCTGACCCCGTGCCGCATCAGTGATATGACATGATTTTCAAATGCAATGGAAGTGGCCCGAGTGCAACACGGAGCTTCCTGGAGGCAGAAGCAAGAAACAGAGGGCCCTTTGAAAAGGCAGGGGGCAGCTATGACAGAGCACTGCCGTTTGCTGAGAAGATGGCACAGTTGGGTTCGCAGAGGGCCAGCATTGGCACAGGCAGGTGTCCACAGGCAGCCCCAACGTTCTCAGATGCCTCTTTTGTTTTAACCAGGGCAGTTGCTGAGAGGCGAGAGATATTTTTCCCAGTATTCAGCAGAAAAAATCCACCGAGAGACACCAAAAGAGACTGGATGGTGGTGGCAAAAGAGGTTGGCTATAGAGGAGTGACCAGAAGGATGTGGGTTCAGTGTTGGAAAAGATTCCAGACATGGTAAGGTCTGGAAAGGTGAGTGGAAAATGACATCCAGTTGCTAGGGCTCTAACTCTGTATGCAGCAGCATGCACATGAGCTGAGCAGACTCATAGTTGGCCCTAACATTGGCAGATCAAATGACCTGTTGCATCACTGAGAAGTCAGCCATCCTCCCATATGGGATGCAATTGATAAATGGGTATCATTGGGGAGCACGACAGCTCTTGTCAACGTCATACTAGGGCAGGGAGGCCAGGCCAGTCATACATCATTTTCTCCTCTTCCTGAAGGAACAGATACCTCACAAAAGTTGTGAGATGTTTCATGTGGGTGGTGGTGTGAGGAACCTGCACAATCTGACACCGATTGGGGAGGCGGTGTTGGACATTCCAAGGGTGCCATCGCGGCAGCCCATGGGCGATGGGGAGATGGGAATCCATGAAGAGCAGGGTCACTTCATTGTTCTGCATTCAGGTGAAAGGCATGGAGGACATTCCTGTCCAATGAGGACTGTAGCTTTTCAACTGCTGTCATCTATTGGGTTGGTTATGCTGATGCACCTGCTGAGTAGCCTGAGTTCTCATTACCACCTTCTTGTGCATCCCACAGGACCAGTAGTGGAGTGAGAGCAGATTGTCCCTGCACTGTCATCGCTGGCTGCCTCGGCTAGGAGAGATGTTCCAGCACCTGCACAGTCATTTCATTCCTCTGCACCTTCCACCAGCGCAGACACACTCACCTCAGCTGGACCTAAATCAAGATTAGAACAGGAAGCACTGGGTGTTCAGCACATCACAAGTGAGCAGGAGGAGGAGAGTGAGCCAGAGTCAGCTGTAGGCAGTCTCCTTCAGAGGACAGAGACAGCCATGCTTCACTGGGTGAAGTTGCTGTACTCGGGTGTCACACACCTGGAGGGTTTTACTGGGGCATCAGAGGCAGATAATTTCCCATATGTTGGAGATCCCTGACACATTGCAGTGCCATGGGCAGAAAATGGAGGTGTGCAAGCAGTGTAAGCACACTATCATGACTCTAGGATTGGAGCACATGAGCTCCTCCATTGAGTGGCCAACCTCTTGGAGAGCCATATGCAGCACCACTCCGAGTGGATGCAGGAGTAGCACACTGATATGCACTTGAAGAGTGAGACGCGATGTAGTGTCACTGATGGTGCAGAGATGCTCTGATGGATGCCAGCTGCATCCTGTTTGGTGGCTTCATCCAGCATCCAAGGGTGCTATGATAGGGCTGAGGCAATTGAGGAGGCTGATGACGGGGCCATCCCGTGCCTCTGTGGTCCTTCTGACTGAGGAAGCATCCATGCCGCAAGGCCCTGTGACAGAGGCTGCCGCTGCAATGATGCACAAGCACCTCCATGATGAGAATGGAAGCCACGGGCATCGCAGCTGCCTGCACAAACAATGGAGCAGGCTGCCTCCACCTCATCCTGTGCTACAGGGGGAGCAGCTTGTAGGAATGAGCGTGAGCGCAAGGCTCCATGTCGTTAGTTGCACTTTTTGGGTCATCTGGGTGAAGATTTCTCAATTTGTTTGGCCATTTAGTTCTCCTCTAATAATAATAATTGCCTGTGATCTTGAACCAACTTGTGTCTTAGTCATTCTTGATGAAAATGTAGGTTGGTGGGTGCAGGAAGGGTTGTCCTGGGTCTAGTGCAGCTCCACGGTCTGTGATGTGGGAGAATATTGGTGGTGGAGACTCTATTCTCAAACTTTTTTGATGGTAATGAGATTCCCAAGATACGTATGCTTGCTGTGTAATCTCTCTCTCTCTGATGGAAGTTGAGTTTGAGTCATCTGTCATAAGGGCTGAGAGGTGCTCAAGTGAAACGTTGCAGAATCAGTGTCGCCCTTGTGGCTAAGCCAACCTGCCAAATGCCGTGAGGCCTGGGACTGCCTCCGCGGTCTTCGTCCAATGCCTGAGGTCTGGGCTCCTCTGCAGCAGCCCCTTCATCCTCCTCTTCCTCTTCTTCTTCCTCCTCTCCATCCTCCTTTGAGGGTCTCCTCTTCATCCAGCTCCAGTGCTCTCTTTGCAAAGCCATGTTGCATGGCGCGCAGCAAGCAACCACAATACGAGACACTCTGGCTGGCTTACGCTGGGGAGCATCACCCGAGTGGTCCAGGCAATGGAAGTGCATCTTCAAGATGCCAATGGTCTGTTCAGTGTAGGTCCATGTTAGCAGATGATTCTGGTTGTGATACCTCTCTCCATCCATGTCTGGATATTGGACAGGTATGAGAAGCTACCTCTTCAGGGGATAACTCTTATCTCCTAGCAGCGATCCACAGAGTCTGAGTGTTGGCCTGAAGAGGTTTGGCACCTGGGACTTTTGCAGGATGAAAGAATCATGGCAGCTGCCCGGGAACTGTCGCACACCTGCAAGATTTACTTCCTGTAATCACAGACCAGCTGGACATTCAATGAGTGGAATCTGGCTGGCTGATCTGTAAGGGCCTTGATGGCTATGTGGGTGTAATTGATGACACCCTGGACCTGAGGGAATCCATCAATGGTGGCAAAGCCCAATACCCTCTGTGCCTGCATTGGCCCATCTGTCTCGAAATGGATGTATTCCTCCTGCCCTCTAGAAGAGGGCACCTGTGACCAGCCTGATGGCCTGATGAGCTGCCGACTGTGAGATGCCACCCAGGTCCGCAGCTAACCCCTGGAATGACCTGAAATTCAGAGAGATGGTGGCCTTGATGGCTGCAGGTAGGGGGGCTGCCATGGGATCCATCAGGCTTCAGATCATTGTGGACCAGAGCACAAATGTCCGAGAACAACTGCCTGAATAGGCGCAGTCTCTTATGGCAGTGGTGCTCTGTCATTTCCAGGTAGCTAACTCTTGGGCGGTACACCCGATATCTTGGGTAGTGCCTTCTTCCCAATGCAGCCCCTCACAGTGCTCCTCTGGCATCCTCCTGTCCAGGAGGATGCATCTGGTAAAGCTCCTCCTCACTACTATGTCCAATGTCAGGGTAGTCTGCTCCCATGTTAACTCTCTCAGCTGGAGCTTGTTGCTTCCCCAGGGCTTCCTCTGCCAGCCTCTGCTGCCCAAGTGATGCCAGCAGCCTTACATCCCTCTCAGGAATCCTACGACTCAATATTTAAGAATGCAAGTCTCTCAATACCAGTGATGGCAACTGTGTGCCACTTGTCGACCAACTGAGCATTATTCTCTGCTTCTTAATTTTGTTGAGCAGTGCATCCATTAGCCTTCATGGCTCCCCACTGTATTCAGGACACCTGCACCCTAAAGTGTCCCAGACACTACATGTTCCCAGTACCTCCCGATTAAAAATTTCAAACTGATCCTCTGAGGCCTCTTAATAAGCTCAACAATGAGTTCGACAACCAGAAAATTGGAGGCAATCCAGTGTTCCCTGTTCCTTCCCTACCGCTCTGCCTTTGAAACTGTGTTACTTCTGGTGGTATCCAGTGTTGCCCTCCAGGAACGCGATTATCAAGTCGCGTCTGCACATGGTCCCGACCCCAATAACATTTGAAAATCCAGCCTCCTGACTTACTGCAAACCCACCTACATATACTTCAGCAGAGACCATCAACAGCAGCATGAAAGCCAGCTATTGGTGTAACACCAGGCTTGCTTCCCTATGATACAAGCTGTACGTAGCCATTTGTATTGTCTGTCAATAATCATGTGGCATCCATACAAAGGGAAGGACACAAGGGATGATTTTATGAACAGATTCTCCTGGCATGGAGTTTCACGCAGTAGAAAAGCGCATCAAGATTCTACAAAGCTCGAGGCGCTCTGGAAAGTCTCCACAGGGAGAATTTTACCAGCACGCAGATGGCTGGCTGGGAGGCGGGCGAAACCGGTAAAATAGCGGGGAGCCACATCGGGATGGCTCCCTTGATGCAGTCCCACCGCTGGGGCATTTTCCAGTGGCGGACTGCAATGCAGATTGGCTGCCCGCTCCCAAGGAGGCGGGCATAAGGGCCATTTTATGAAGCCTCTGGTGTTTTGCCAATGGCAGGGCAGCCAACCGACACTTAATGGAGATGGCCTCCCTGAGGCAGATGGGAGGCCATCAAAGCCAATGGCTCCATGGCAAAGAGGGAGGTGAAGGCAGGGAAAGCAGCCACTGGGACTGTAATAATCTCCCCCAGAGGGGTTTCCTCTCCAATCCTTGACGCTCTGATTTTTCAATTTTTATTTTACTTACCTGAAAGCTCCTCTATTTTGGTCTCCTGCAGACCTCAGCAGTGACTACCTCTCCCACTGGCACTACTGAGGCTTCAGAGCAGCCGACTCTCTGATTGGGCCAGCAGTATTAGGAGTTTCCTGCCATTCTTTATTGGATACAAATAAAGTATTAAAAGCTGCAAAAGGAGTACAAAAAAATTACAAGGGATATCAAGGCCAACATTAAAAGTATTTATAAATCTATCATGAGAGAGTGGCCAAGGGAAATGTAACCCATTAAAGATGTAGTTGATACTGCAATCAAAAATAAGGAAATGAAGGATTTGTTAAATGAACATATTGCATCTGTCTTCACAGCAGAGGAGAGGACAAAATACCAACAGCACAAGTGAAGCTAAAAAGAAATCATTGGGAATAACTGATTAGATGCAATAGAAGTAGAAAATAGGAAATGGAAATAGAATGAGACTTAAAATAGATAACTCTGGGGGCTGAATTCTCCAGCCACACTTTCCCCTGCCAAAGTCAGAAATGAAAGTGTGTCAGTATCAGGATGCTATTCCCCAGTGCTGGTCATTTTGAGGGGTGGGTGGGGGGGGATGAAATTTGGGGCTTGGGAGGCAACGAGAGTCATTAAGAGCCTTTTTAAAGGTAAGTTTAGGAGGCTGACTGGGATTTTCCAGTTGGCTTCCAGTTTTCCAATGCAATGGCCAGTGACAGGCTGGGGAGCCAGTGTTCCTGGCAAGCCTACAGGCCCCCTCTTCCTGCCTGGGTGGATACAGCCAAGGACCACCCAATAGAGCCCCTGCCCCCCCCCCCCCCCCCACACTACTGTTGTGGTCTGGGTGATTTTTATGTTTTTTAACTAAAGTTTTTGAGAAGTGGCTGAGACAGCACCTTATTTCTGAAGTGCCCTTCCAGTTACGGCTTGTACTACAGCCAGATGCTTCTCTGAAACTGGAAGGCCTCTGATTGGCCCTCCAGCTTTGAGACTCCATCCGCCAGCCTCCATGGCAATTTTGGAATTGAAAGCTAGTCTCAGTAATGGTACAGTGAAACTATCATTGATCATCATAAAAACCCATCTGGTTCACTCATGGGAAGGAAATCTGCCATCCTTACTTGGTCTGGCCTACATGTGACTCCAGACCCACAGCAATGTGGTTGACTCTTAAGTGCCTTCTGAAGTGGCCTAGCAAGCCACACAGTTGTCAAGCACAATTCAGGAAGGGCAACAAATGCTAGCCTTGACAGTGATGCTAACATCCCAGGAATTAAAAGAAAAATTTGAAAATCTTCGCTTTGTCGGTCTGCGAGATACAGGCCACATCTTGCTGGTGGCGGCCAATTAATTGGCTGGTTCTGGTGCAGCTGTTCCTATTTAGGACGGCCGGTTGCTCCCAGGAGCTGCTGGCCAATCGGATGGCTGGCAGCTCATCAACCTCAGCAGTGTCACCGGGAGTGGTGGCCACTGCTGGATCTGCAGCTGGAAGAAGAGTACACCATGGATGGACAGCACCCTCATATTATGACCAGATGAGAAAGAGGTCCAGGGTTCCCTTTCAGCCTTCACCTGGTCTTACTGTAACAGGGTTTAATTTTATACACACTGTTTTTAGCTCCCCTTGGTGAATCCTTGTTCACCGCTTTCCAATTATAAGGCAAAGAAACCAGCAAAACAGGCTTTCTTAGGTTTAAAGAAGAAAAGTTGAAATTTATTAAACTTAAACTCTAATTCAGTTAACACCTATGGATACACACTGCACCCCACGCTAGCTAGCGATACACACATGCAAATAGAGACAGAAAAGAGCAGAAGAAAAATAAAGTGGAAATGTTTGATGCAATATCTGAAGAGTTATTGTTACTGTTCTTCGAGCTCACTGTAGAGTCCTTGATTGTAGGGAGATCTTGCTTTTCGTTGTGGCCCAGTATTCTTCTTAAACCTTGTTTGCTGTAGGAGACTTTAATCTCTTGGGGTTCATGTGTCTTCAGTGGATTCAGAGGCTTGTGAGAAAGAGATGGGAGCAGACAGGAGAGAGATCTTTCAGTCAAAGATCAAACAGCTTTCTGCCCAAACTATTTGTACAAATTCAAAAATCTCAGCAGGTTAGTCATGTGACTAGCTGGTTTGACCATTTCCATTTGTGTATTCGGCCATCTTAGCAGTCAACCTGGAATGCGAGATCACGCACCTTCAACATCTGGTGATCAAACGTCCATTGTGGGTTGAATGTCATAGAATGGCTGCTTTGTCCTTCCAAACACCATCTGCCAGTATACAAACATCCCTTCCAGCCATGGCTGATCTGTTCAACAAGTCCTCCCCTCACTCCAGTAACAGTTTAAAATCAATGTTCATGACAAAATTAATGTCCCTCATTCTTGGCAGGTGGGGGCCTAACATGACACTCACAACCAGGTAATGGAGGTGTGAAGGCGCCGGGGCTAGTCAAGCAGGCCTGGTGGGGGGTGGGCGAGTAATTGGTGAGGGCAGGCGCATCACTGCCATGGGGATGGCCATTACCGCTGAGGGGCCCGTCTGATGGCCAAAGAGTGCCCGAATAGGAGGGCCCCCCTGAGCCCGATGGGGAGCTGCCAGGGTTTATCTGATGGCTTCCCCATTTGGAGGAGGGGCCCCCACCACTGATAAAATCCCAGCTTGGGTGAAGGGGCCCTTAATTGGCCACTTATGTAGCTCAACTTGCCTCTGCGCAGGAGGCACGTCTGCCACCTTCCCTGCTTCTGGAAAGATGTCTTGGTGGTGGGAAGACCATGAGCACTCCATCCCCTGCCTATCCTCTCCATTTTATGCCCTCCCACACCTCCCAGCCAATTCCCAGAGGGGTGGTAAAATTTAGCCTTCGATAACTACAGAACTGTCAATCTACCGTCAGTTATGGGGAAGTTACTAGAATCTGACATTAGGGACAAACTGAATGAGCACTTGGATAAATTTGAGCTGATTTATGAAGGGTAAGTCATGTCAGACTAATTTAGTTGAATTTTTTATGAGGTTACCTACAAGGTGGATAAAGGACATATAGATGTCATATATATGGACTTCAAGAAGGCATTTGATAAAGTTTCACCCAAGAAACTATTAGCAAAAATTAAAGCACACAGAAATGGAGGCAAGTTTGCAACATGAGAAGGAAATCTGTTGGTAGGTTGGAGACGGAGATTAGGCAGAAAGGGTACATACTCCGATCGGCAGGATATGACAAGTGGCATCTCTCAGGGATATGTACTGGGGCCTCAACTTTTCAGGACAATAACTTGGATGACAGAATAGAGAAGCGTGTATCCAAAATTGCAGGTGACACTAAGTTAGGAGGCACAAAAAATTGTGCAGATGGGAATAGAAGTTACAAAGGATTATAGACAGATGGCAAATAAAGTTTAATGTGGGGAAATGTGAGGTCATCCACTTTGGATCCAAGAATTGGAGTATTTTCAAATGATAAGAAGTTAGGAACTGTGAAGGATTAGAGAGATTTAAGTGTACTTGTACACTCTTTCTGATCAGCTCAAATTTGTTCACGTGTTCTGTCACTCTGCCTCTGGTAGCAGATTCTAGTAACTTTCCCCCAACTGATAGACTGGCAGGTCTGTAATTACCTAGTTTCTCTCTCCCACCCTTCTTAAATAATTGACTTGTCGTTAGTAATTTTGCAATCCAACAGCACAATTCCCAAAACACAAATCACTAAAAGCTCGTGTGTAGGTGCAAAAGTTAATTTAAAAAAGGCTAGTGGAATGTTAGCTTTTATCTAAGTGGGTCTCGAATACAAAGGGGAAGAAGTTATAAGATTGTATAGAACCTCGAGTCAGATGCCATCTGGAGTACTGTGGTAAGTTGTGGGCACCTAACCTCAGGCAGGTTATATTGACTTCGGAGGAGCTGCAGCACAAATTCACCAGAATGATACTGGGGCTTAAGGGGTTATTTTATGAGGGCAGGCTGCATAATCTTGGCTTGCATTTGCCTTGTATTCCCTTGAGTACATAAAATTGAGGTGTGATCTAATTATATTGCTAGAATGATAAAAAGGTTCAATAGGGTAGGTGAAGGGAAATTATTTCCTCTGGTGTGGGAATCCAGCAGAACAGGGCACAATCGTAAAATAAGCGATAAGCCATCAAGGAGTGAAATTAGGAATCAATGAAATCCCGAAAATGCTTTGAAGGCTGGGACAATTGAAGCTTTTAAGAATGAGATCATGGATTTTTTTAGTAAGGGCATGAAGGGATCATGGAGCAAGGATCAGCCCTGATCAAATTGAATGACATTACAGGCTCAAGGGACTGAATTGCCTAATGACCTAATCTTGTTCCCATGTGTACATCTTCCACTGTGTACATGTGTGGCCTTGAAAGCCCATGACCCACATTATCAATCTGGTTGTATTTGAATGAGGACGGTGTAAGGGTAGAGCGAGATAGATTTTTGTCCTTAGCACTTGAAGATTAAGTATTACCTAGATTGAGAAGAGAACAGAAAGGAAAATTTAGGATGGAGGTTTGCATACAAGTAACACTACCTGCTTAATGTTCCTTCTATTGAAGATGAAAATCTACCCCAATATGTTTTTCTGAGGTGCTTTGATTAATGCACTTTATGCATCTTTGTGTTCGTGCCCTGCTCCTAAATAGCTTCCCACCATCTCAGCTGATATAGCAGTACTGATGTTAGACTACTACGTAACGTTTGTTTTTGATGAAGGAAGCTTACTACCTGCATGCACTTCCAGACCTCCTGCCAGGCCCTCAAAATACTCAATCCCAAATTGAGCCAGTGTTACCTGCCACTTTACGCTTTATGTTGATCCAGTTTGTGGGGCAACACTCAGCTTAAAAAATTCTATATACATTTCAAGAACACTATAAAGAATTCTATATTCCCGATATTTTAATCAGGTTTAATGTGCTCCACAGTTGGATGAATACTATACCAAATTAACTGCAATTCAGATAATTCAGAAATGTGGCAGGATGTAATTGTTCAGTTTTCTTTCGTTCCTATGACATTTATGACATTTGGACTGTTCCAACACTTGGGCAGTAAAATCACACACCCCCACAATCTTGATTTAGATTAGTTAATTTCTACTAAAAAAGGCAATTTGCCCTTTGTTTGAAAATGATGCCTCTGACTCATTTAGGGCACAGAGATTTAAGAAAATATTATATTTTTGTATTTCAAAACCAGTAATGCTTATCATCTAAAATAACTTCATTATTCGTGTTCCCAATGTGATTAATTATCATTGTTAAGGAACTGCCCTTCCAGACTCAAAAAAATTCTGAAAACATCTCAGAATCTCTCATTAAATGAAAGAAAGAATGAGGCTATGTGAAGAACATCACAACTCAGAGTATTTATAATCTAGGTCAATGTAATATGGGTGCAATTGCTTTCAGATGAAACTATTTAAACTGTTTCTTATTCTTCAGTTAATGTTATGGAACAACTCAGTTGCTCTTTGCAGTTGGAAGGTACCAATGCTAAGGGTTTCCCTAAATTTTGATTGTAAATGATTCAATGTGCATTGAAAATTATAAGATATAAGCTTATCCAGTTGCTAATGACAGTTATTTACAGCCAGAGTACTCAAGGAACATAATCTCATTTATGCAACAAAATCAAGGGGTTGATCCACCCCGACAGGGTTGGGGTGAAACATCCCGCTGTCCCAACCCCGTCATGTTCCAGATCTAATTCCTGGTTTGGGGGGGCGTTATATATTCATGCCAAGCACCAGACAATATTCATGCCAGTAAGCGGAAACCTGCCAGTGGCCCTGAGGGTAGGCAGTAAGGCAGCAGCAGAAGACGCCTTAAAGAGACTACAAGACTTCAAAGACTGGGCCAAGCATTCCATCAAAACCCTTCAGCAGCTAAGGCATTGAAAAAAACACCAATTACTGTATGTCAGGCTTTCAGTGGTGTAGCATGAAAGAACATAAATAGGAAACATAACCTGTTTGGGTGCAACTGGCAAGAATCCACTAACAATATCTGCAAACCCCTGCACATCTTCCTGGTAAAGACCATGATAATTAGTTATCACGTCGTCCAGTTGGCAGACAGTCAGATGCAGATTTGTGTCACCTACTGTAAGCTCACCTGCCGCGTTGGGCTGCACAACCAGTGACGGTAATGGTCATAGGTGGCCAAAAATTTGGCTCCATCTTCAAGCAGCTGTGATTCAATGCTGACCTATGGGGATAGTGTCCTGGAATGGCACAATGGACAAACAAGTCAAGTAGGCGTCAAATCCACTGTCAGCAGCCATTACAGATAAAGTTGGGTGCTAGGTTCCTCCATCATCTACCTACAGACTCTTGGGGCTGGATTTTTGTTATGGAGGCGAGAAACAGGAATCAGGTCTGGTTTGGGTCAGAAACCATCTCTTGTGGGAAACTGATTCAGATTGTAATATTCAAATGGAAAAGCCCTTAATTGGGATGAATATGGGTTTCCTGTCCACTTCGAGCCAGTGGGATTGAAAATGGATGTGGGTCAGATGAAGTGTGGGACCCTACGGCATCCATCATTGAGGCTGTTGGCTGTCCTGAGGGAGAGATCTGCATTTTGTGCCAAAACCTTCCACTGCACCAGAAGAAAGTGAGATGTCACAGGGGAGCTGGAGGCCTGGCACTAGGGGCAGGACAGCCCCTCGCTTCATCGATGCCGACCTGGATCTAATGCTAGATGCTGTGAGGGAGTGGAGGGAGGTCCTCTTCCCGGAGGGTGGTAGGAGGAGGCCACCTCATCATGCAGCAGGGATACCTCTCTGTTCAGTGTTATTCCCTTCCACCCCCTCTTCCTTACTTCCTGCTCCTCCCCCGATGAACTGTCTCCTTCCAGGACCTCACTGTCCTCAAGGTCCACACCTCTCTGGAGGGCCATGTTATGGACAGCACAGCAGACCACTACAATGACACAGACCCTTTCAGGAGGCTATTGGAGAGCACCACCTGACCGATCCAGGCACTGGAATCACATCTTCAGAAACCCGATGGCCTGCTAAATTAGTAGGTGACATTGCTTCTTTCGCCTCTGTCCCTCTGTCTGGGGCTCAGATAGAGGGGTCAGTAGCCATCCTTCAAAGGATATCCCTTGTCCCCTTGGATCCATCCTTGCACTTTGGGGGATGGAATGACAATCCAAAGCAGCCTCGACTGGTGGAGGATGAAGGAGTCATGACAGCTGCCAGGTTGCGGACCAGTTGGACATTGAGGGAGTGGAAGCCCTTCCCGTTGATAGATCTCACTAGCTGGTCACTGGGTGTCTTGATGGCCACATGGGCACAAGCGATGATGCCCTGCACCTGGGGAAATCCAGCGATAGAGGCTGAATCCAATATCCTCAGTGCCTACGCAGGCCCATCTGTGGCAAAGTGGATGTAGTCACCTGCCCTCCGGAAAATGGCATCCGGGACCAGCCTAATGGCATGATGTGCTGCTGACTGCGAGATGCCACCAACTTCCACAGCTGATCCTTGGAAGTTGCATAGAACAAAGAACAAAGAACAGTACAGCACAGGAACAGGCCATTTGGCCCTCCAAACCAGCGCCGATCTTGATGCTTGCCGAAACTAAAACCTTCTGCACTTCCGGTGCCCATATCCCTTCCTATTCATGTATTTGTCAAGATGCCTCTTTAACATCGCTATCGTATCTGCTTCCACCACCTCCCCCGGCAGCAAGTTCCAGGCACTCACCACCCTCTGTGTAAAGAACTTGCTTCGCACATCCCCTCTAAACTTTGCCCCTCTCACCTTAAACCTATGTCCCCTAGTAACTGACTCTTCCACCCTGGGAAAAAGCTTCTGACTATCCACTCTGTCCATGCCGCTCATAACTTTGTAAATCACGATCATGTCGCCCCTCCACCTCCGTCGTTCCAGTGAAAACAATCAGAATTTTTCCAACCTCTCCTCATAGCTAATGCCCTCCAGACCAGGAAACATCCTGGTAAACTTCCTCTGTACCCTCTCCAAAGCCTCCACGTCCTTCTGATAGTGGGACGACCAGACTTGCACGCAATATTCTAAGTGTGGCCGACCTAAGGTTCTGTACAGCTGCAGCATGACTTGCCAATTTTTATACTCTATGCCCCAACCGATGAAGGCAAGCATGCCATATGCCTTCTTGACTACCTTATCCACCTGCGTTGCCACTTACAGTGACCTGTGGACCTGTACGCCCAGATCTCTCTGCCTGTCAATATTCTGAAGGGTTCGGTCATTTACTGTATACCTCCCACCTGCATTAGACCTTCCAAAATGCATTACCTCACATTTGTCCGGATTAAACTCCATCTGCCATTTCTCCGCCCAAGTTTCCAACCGATCTATATCCTGCTGTATCCTCTGACAATCCTCATCATTATCCGCAACTCCACCAACCTTTGTGTCGTCCGCAAACTTACTAATCAGACCAGCTACATTTTCCTCAAAATCATTTATATATACTACAAACAGCAAAGGTCCCAGCACTGATCCCTGTGGAACACCACGAGTCACATCCCTCCATTCAGAGAAACACCCATCCACTGATACCCTCTGTCTTCTATGACCGAGCCAGTTCTGTATCCATCTTGCCAGCTCACCTCTGATCCCGTGTAACTTCACCTTTTGTACCAGTCTGTCATGAGGGACCTTGTCAAAGGCTTTACTGAAGTCCATATTGATAACATCCACTGCCCTTCCTTCATCAATCATCTTCGTCACTTCCTCAAAAAACTCAATCAAATTAGTAAGACACGACCTCCCCTTCACAAAACCATGCTGTCTCTTGCTAATAAGTTCATTTGTTTCCAAATGGGAGTAATTCCTGTCCCGAATAATCCTCTCTAATAGTTTCCCTACCACTGACATAAGGCTCACCGGTCTATAATTTCCTGGATTATCCTTGCCACCCTTCTTAAACAAAGGCACAACATTGGCTATTCTCCAGTCCTCTGGGACCTCACCTGTAGCCAATGAGGATGCAAAGATTTCTGTCAAGGCCCCAGCAATTTCCTCTCTTGCCTCCCTCAGTATTCTAGGGTAGATCCCATCAGGCCCTGGGGACTTATCTACCTTAATGCTTTGCAAGACACCCAACACCTCCTCCTTTTTGATAATGAGATGACTGAGACTATCTGCACACCCTTCCCTAGGCTCATCATCCACCAAGTCCTTCTCTTTGGTGAATACTGATGCAAAGTACTCATTTAGCACTTCGCCCATTTCCTCTGGCTCCACACATAGATTCCCATCTCTGTCTTTGAGTGGGCCAACCCTTTCCCTGGATACCTTCTTGCTCTTTATATACGTATAAAAAGCCTTGGGACTTTCCTTAATCCTGTTTGCCAATTATTTTTCATGACCCCTTTTAGTCCTCCTAACTCCTTGCTTAAGTTCCTTCCTACTGTCTTTATATTCCTCAAGTGCTTCATCTGTTCCTAGCCTTCCAGCCATTACAAATGCTTCCTTTTTCTTTTTGACTCGGCTCACAATATCCCGCGTTATCCAAGCTTCCCGAAACTTGCCAAACTTGTCTTTCTTCCTCACAGGAACATGCTGGTCCTGGATTCTAATCAGCTGACATTTGAAAGACTCCCACATGTCAGATGTTGATTTACCCTCAAACAGCTGCCCCCAATCTAAATTTCTCAGTTCCTGCCTAATATTGTTATAATTAGCCTTCCCCCAATTTAGCACCTTCACCCGAGGACTACTCTTATCCTTATCCACAAGTACCTTAAAACTTATGGAATTATGGTCACTGCTCCCGAAATGCTCCCCCACTGAAACTTCGACCACCTGGCCAGGCTCATTCCCCAATACCAGGTCCAGAATGGCCCCATCCCTAGTTGGACTATCTGCATACTGTTTCAAGAAGCCCTCCTGGATGTTCCTTACAAATTCTGCCCCATCCAAGCCCCGAGCACTAAGTGAGTCCCAGTCAATATAGGGGAAGTTAAAATCACCCACCACCACAACCCTGTTACCTTTGCATCTTTCCAAACTCTGTCTACATATCTGCTCCTCTACCTCCCATTGGCTGTTGGGAGGCCTGTAGTAAACCCCCAACATCGTGACTGCACCCTTCCTACTCCTGAGCTCCACCCATATTGCCTCGCTGCATGACCCCTCTGAGGTGTCCTCCCGCAGTACAGCTGTGATATTCTCCTTAACCAGTAATGCAACCCCCCCCACCCCTTTTTAGATCCCCCTCTATCCCGCCTGAAGCTTCTAAATCCTGGAACATTTAGCTGCCAATCCTGCCCTTCCCTCAACCAAGTCTCTGTAATAGCAACAACGTCATATTTCCAAGTACTAATCCAAGCTCTAAGTTCATCTGCCTTACCTGTTATACTTCTCGCATTGAAACAGATGCACTTCAGACCACCAGTCCCGCTGTGCTCAGCAACATCTCCCTGCCTGCTCTTCCTCTTCGTCCTACTGGCCTTATTTACTATGTCCTCCTCATTTATTTCATGAGCTGTCCTACTGCTCTGGTTCCCACCCCCCTGCCACACTAGTTTAAACCCTCCCGAGTGACGCTAGCAAACCTCGCAGCCAGGATATTTGTGCCCCTCCAGTTGAGATGCAACCCGTCCTTCTTGTACAGGTCCCATCCGTCCCTGAAGAGAGCCCAATGGTCTAGATATCTGAAACCCTCCCTTCTACACCAGCTGCTCAGCCGCTTGTTTAGCTGCACTGGAAGATAGGGCAGTGGGGACCTTGACGACGATAGGCAAGGGATTGCCATTGGGGTCACGGGGCCTCAGCACACAAGTCCAAGATCATCTGCCTGGATAGGTGCAGCCTCCTACTGCACTGGTGCTCTGTCATTTGTAGGCAGCTGACTCTTGGGCTATGTGCCCATTGTTTTGGGTAGCGCCTTCCTCCCATTGCAGCCCCTTGCAGTTCTCCTTTGGCAACCTGCTGTCCAGGATGTTGCATCTGCTGCAGCTCATCCTGGCTGCTCTGTCCAATGTCAGAGTAGCCTGCTCCTATCTGAACTCCCTCAGCTGGGCTTTGTGCAATCACCAGGCCTTCCTCTGCCAACCCTCGCTGCCCAAGTGATGCCAGTGGCTTCACGTCCCTCTCCAGGTTCCTGCCATTCACCAATGAGAAAAGTAAGTCTTACAGCTACAGCAATGGCCACTCTGTGGCACTTTTGAAGCTGCTGAGCTTTATTTTGTGCCTCGACCATATTTTAATCAGCCCTTCCCATGGCCCCCGCAGTATTCACGATCTGAATGTCCTGCTGTGTTCCACACATAACATCCTCCATGCTCCCAGCCTTTGAAAATTCAAACCTGCTGCTGACAAGCCTGTTAATGAGCTTTTCAATGAGCTCAACAGACATTTAATTGGATGCGTGAGCCCGACCTGTTCTTTCCCTTCCGGCATCCCTTTAAAAATGGCATCATGTTCCAGAGGTAGTGGGACCCAGTGCCGACCTCCAAGAACATGATCTTCATAATCATGTCCATACACTCAACACCTTTGGTTACCTCTTTTATTTCTTTTTGTTAATTCTTGTAACTTCCTAGTTCCCTTCCCTTGGATCCTTGGCCAAAGGCTGCAAATGGTTAACATGATTTCTGAGGTTTTCTAATTGCTTTCAGTATTTTTGTATCTCGATTTTGACACTTTCCACTTAATTGGAACCTGCCCTTTAAATTTCACTTATATGCAATTTTCTGCACCCACCACAAGTGATTCACCTATTCAAATCTAGATTTGGAGCTGAAGCTGAGTAAACAGCTAAACTTACAAAATTGGGTGCAAGCAGAACACTTTCATTTGAGTCTCTCTAAAATCCATCACTAACCACTTGGGACTAAGCTTTGATAATAAAAACAATCTAGGCTTAGATATCTACAACCAACAATGTTTCCTAATTAGGTGTGCATCGAAATTCAGGAGCTTCCATTTTTCAGCACTTGCATAGGAGAGGTACTTCTACTGGCTGCCGCAGGGTAAAGTGATCTTACAGTGGGGATCTCAAACAGGTGTTAGGCCCCTTATTTGAATATGCAAAGGCCTAGTACCTGCTTCAGGCCTGGGTAAAGACATCTCTTGCTCATTGTTACTCAATATGGTGAGCAGCGCACTTTCAGTCAGAAGTGTGCACAGCTTCCTGCTGTCATCTTGGGAACTTAGGAGGCCAAGTAGTACCTGAAAAACGGGTGCTACATGACCCAATTTCTCGTCCAAAGTGTAACAATAAGAATATTAAATGGCCTCACCAGAATACATAGGGAACAATTTTCAACCGCTGCTCAAAATGAGGACAAGAATGGCAAGAATATCCTTCCTCAGATAAGGAGACCAAAACTGCACACAATACTCCAGATGTGGTCTCACCAAGGCCCTGTATAACTACAGTAAGACACCCTTGCTCCTGTACTTAAATCCTCTTGCAATGAAGGCCAACATACCATTCACCTTCCTAACTGCTTGCTGCACCTGAATGCTTGCTGGTGTACAAGGACACCCAGGTCTCGTCGCACCTCCCCCTTTCCCAATCTATTACCATTCAGATACTAATCTGCCTTTCTGTTTTTACAACCAAAGTGGATAACCTCACATTTATCCACGTTATACTGCATCTGCCATGCATTTGCCCACTCACCCAACTTGTCCAAATCACATTGAAGCCTCTTTCCATCCTCCTCACTGCTCATATTCCCCCCAGCTTTGTGTCATCTGTAAATGTTTCTTCTGATGATCAGTAAGTATTTTAAGCAGTCACCAACAGTTTAATTAGCCACTGATAGTGAAAAATATTGCACATATATTTTATAGAAAGACATAAAGTGAAATAAGGTCAATGTTGGCCTTAAATGCTAACTAACTAATTATACTATTGCTAACACTCCTTTCTCTGAGTCAAAAGGTTCGAATCTTAAGGCAGGAATGAGCAAATAATCCAAACTGGAAAAGCTGCATTTTCTGAGGTGTGGTTCATCGAATGAGATGCTAAACAGAGCTCTGTCTGCAAGTTCCAGTTGTGCATGTGTATATCAAAATCCTCCACCTGGAAGGATAAGGCCATCGGGTGCAGGGGAACACCACCAGCTGCAAGTTCCCCTCCAAGTCACTTGCCATCCTGACTTGGAACTATATTGCCATTCCTTCACTATCGCTTAGTCAAAATCCTGAAACTCCCTTCCGAACAGTACTACATAAGAATATAAGAAATAGGAACAAGAGTAGGCCATTTGGCCCCTCAAGCCTGCTCCGCCTTTCAATAGAATCACGACTGATCTGATCGTGGCCTCAACTCCACTTTCCTGCTTGTCCCCCATAACCCATATTCCCTTGTGGATCAAAAATCTGTCTGGCTCAGCCTTGAATGTATTCCTTGACCCAGCCCCCACTGCACACTGCAATAGAGAATTCCAAAGAATAATGACCCTTTGAGAGAAGAAGTTCCTCCTCATTTCCACCTTAATGGGAGACCCCTAATTCTGAAGCTGTGCCCCCTAGTTCTAGATTCCCCCAAGAGGGGAATCACATCAACTGCAGTGGCTCAAGCAGGTGGCTCACCACTATCTTCTCAAGGGCAATTAGGTATGCGCAGTAGATGCTGGCCAGTCTTGCTCACCTCAAAGAATAAATTTTAAAAGATCACTGAGTAGGATACGGAGTTCTCCTGATATCCTGACTAATATTCCTTCATCAATCAACAGTACCCAAAACAGAAAACTAGTCATTCATCTCATTTTCTGATTGAGTCCTTGCAGAGCATCGTAGCTACATTTATCAACATTATGACTGTGACTGCACAACAATTCATTGTGAAGCATCCGAAGAGATATGATGAAGTACTATATAAGTTCAAGTTCTGTCTAAAGTGAAGTAATCAGATCTTGGTTTAGTAATTCAGTTTGGATGACCCAAACCAACCCAAATCCAAAGCATAATAAGTGAGTTAACATTTTAGCTCTTGATCTACATCAGAACGAAAGGTCCCCACCTGAAACAAAGAACAAACAAAGAACAAAGAACAGTACAGCACAGGAACAGGCCTTTCGGCCCTCCAAGCCTGTGCCGATCTTGATGCCTGCCTAAACTAAAACCTTCTGCACTTCTAGGGACCGTATACCTCTATTCCCTTCCTATTCATGTATTTGTCAAGATGCTTCTTAAACGTCGCTATCGTACCTGCTTCCACCACCTCCCCCGGCAACAAGTTCCAGGCACTCACCACCCTCTGTGTAAAGAACTTGCCTCGCACATCCCCTCTAAACTTTGCCCCTCTCACCTTAACCTATGTCCCCTAGTAACTGACTCTTCCACCCTGGGAAAAAGCTTCTGACTATCCACTCTGTCCATGCCGCTCATAACTTTGTAAATCTCTATCATGTCGCCCCTCCACCTCCGTTGTTCCAGTGAAAACAATTCGGGTTTATCCAACCTCTCCTCATAGCTAATGCCCTCCAGACCAGGCAACATCCTAGTAAACCTCTTCTGTACCCTCTCCAAAGCCTCCACGTCCTTCTGGTAGTATGGTGACCAGAATTGTACGCAATATTCCAACTGACATGTTTAGACATGTTTGTTTTCTCCAGAAATGTTGTCTGACCTGCTGAGAGTTTCCCATATTTTCAGCTTTTATTTACCTATTAAGTGAGATGTGAAATTCTATTATGGTTACTGAAATTGAAATTAACAGGCATGAAGACTTAATTTAATTTAATTTAATTATTTAGCTAATGAATGCAAAATGACCAAAACTTGCTTTTGGAAAGCTAATCTGAATTTAATATCATTTCGATCTGTGGCTTAGATCCTCCCATTTCTAATAATGCCGGTGGAAGTTTGTTCAGATAAACGTCACAGCATATATTGACAAGGTAGAATTAAACAGTGGCATGTACAGAACATTAAAGAAAATCTACGACAAAACTGAATCAATTCAGAAATTCAGCTATTCACATTTATGAGATAACAAGCAGACATACAAAAATATCAATCTACAGTGTGACAGCAATTTTACCGAATTAGCTTGTCCACAAATATTTGTGTTATGAATCAACATATTTCATGGAAGGATGAATCTGATAGCAAATTACTCACACAAATCATTAACTTAAGTGTAAGGTGCACCTATTCCACTTGACAGTATCTTGGTCTATTGCTTTATCTTATTAATATCTACGGATTGTCACTCATTATTCCAGGCTCTTTGTAAAGCTGCTTCATCAACTTTTCACGAGAACAAATTTAGCATTTGCAAGGACATCACACTCACTTATCATTATAAACCATGCATAGTTTCTGACTCCAACATGAGAAAATGCCCTTCAAGAGATGGGCCTCATGGTATACTAAGTTGTAAGCGGTTCAATGTAAGTAACAGTCAAAATTCAATTAAATCTCCAGTTTTCTCTGATTCTTCTCTGGACTGTTTCAAAGGTGATGGCGTTACATTTGCTCTCAAGGACTGCCACATTAGTTCCTCAAAAACCCCTAGGGGACTAATTAACACAATTGAACTTGTGTCATAAACCAGATCAATCTCCAGTAGCAACTCAATAAGTGCAGCAGGGTAGTAGAAAGTCTGGCACAACTACTGACCAGTAACATGGAGCAATTATAAACAAGGTTGGTCATGTCCTGGCACATGCTATCTGGGGAATCAGGCTGAGTACGGTATTTCTGTTCACTTAGAAATGGTCGTGTAACATAATTCCTAGGTCCTAAACCCTGAAATTAGATATTTTGTACAGGAAATTTGTTCATATTGCCAGGCTGGTGTGAAAATTGCAGGGAATGATCCTTGCACTCGAACAGGCAGTCCTGAAGCCTGATTGATACTGTCCCTCATCCCTTATTTTAGTAAGTTGAGCTACCTGGTGCCTCTGTAAGTGCCCAATCAGTTTACTGGTGAAGAGGATGTCAACTTCAGGCCATGGTAACAGCCAGTAGTGGCCTTTGGATATATCCTAGGAGGATCTGGAGCCAATCAGGGGAGCAGGAATGAGGAAGGAGCCTGGACCAGCAGTGGTCTACAGCATTGATGTGAAGAAAGGAGGAGTTTTTCTTCAGTGGACAACAGCAGTCCCTTTAGAGACCACTGATTGTGCTGCTGTACTAACTAGTAAAACTAGCTTGCATGTGTGGTGCATGCTCCACCTATTTTTTTTTTAACAATTTTGGAAAGGAGTCTAAAAATTGAACCCTTAATAGAAAATTCAAGAGGCATAATGTCTGTTTCAGGCCAGGGATACCTCTGGAGCAGGCAACCCAAAATGTTGTTGGATTTGTTTCTGACACTGTTCAGTTTCGAGGTTAGCTCCCTAAATTAGACCTCTGTGCATTTTATTCTACCTAGAAGACAGGTGCAGCAAGGTCCGTGACCTTGAGCACATCAATTTCCTTCAAAGGTGATTGACAGATTAATGGCAGAGCTGCAATTCACTCAGATAAATAAAAGAAAAGTGCTGTGGATGCAGGAAATCTTAAATAAAAACAGAAAGTGCTGGAAATACTCAACAGGTCTGGCAGCATTTGTGGAGAGAGAAGCAGAGTTAATATTTCAGTTCTGTGACCTTTCATCAGAATTCACTCAGCTGGATAAGCTGCTTAGGTTTCTATAAAACTCACTTCTTCCATTGGAGAAGGCCCCAAAAGGTAGGTAATTGTATGTTTGGTCCTTCAACAGTTTTTATGTCATAGGATGGCCAGGTTCATGCACTGACTCTTTGTAATTTCACTGCGACAATGAGGGACAATATTCCTTGCTTTGCTACGAAGTAGCACTCAAAAATAGGTGGAATGTAAAGATTGTGGGTTTGACGTGAGCCGGAAGGTGCAGGAGGCAGATCCTGACTCTACAGCACACCTGAGGGCTGCTGCCGATGTGGGGTTGTCTCCGTCCCGTTTTTCTCTAGCAGTCTGGGATAGATACCCCTCCTGTCATTTACCTTATACAGCAGGATGTACAGGATTTGATCACATGGAGTAGAATTATTTTAATGGCACTTTAGGATTTGATACTAGTCCAACTGGTTGGCTTTTTTAACTCTTGTCCTTCAGTTTTCACAACTATGATTTTGTCCCTGGGTTTCAGGGATAGATATTGACCTGAAGACAAGGAAATAAAAATCGGAAGATATGGTAAATGGGCTGCTGATTTGTTATCACCCATTTCACACTATGGCATAAGGTCAAAATCTACTCCTCAGTATTTCCTATGACATAAGTTTAATCTCGGTTATGTTTTCCCACTTGCCATTGGACCTCTTCCTATAAGTATTCAAGACCAGCTAAATATGAGTTTCAGGTAGAGAACACAGCCTAAAAATTGGATTGTGCCAGAATCTTGGACATTGCATATGCCTAATGAGACCAGCAGCAAGACTGCAACAATTTAGTCCAACACCTTCATTAATATCATACTGTGGCTCTTTTAAGCTTCTGTTGCTTTTAAGGCACAGGGAGCTCCTTGGACTTATTCTTCAGTGATTCAATATTCTGAGGGCAAGGTCCACATAAATACTCCCTGATTCCCAAAGATAATCATGCAAAATCCAATGTATTTTTTCCAACCGTGCTTGTCCATTATTCAACCTGGCTTGCTGACCCGAACAGACAACACCCACCCTCCAACCCCAGCAACAGAAATGCAGGGTATAAAATTCCCAGTGCACTAGTACTATATGCAGTAAAGCACTGGCAGCAATAGTCAGAGTGAGGTATTTGCAATTTAACGAGCAATGCTGTTAACATATTTTGTGCAGGGGAAAGCATTAACCTTGGATCAGGAAATGCTATTGCTGCAGCTGGAAGCATACAAAAAAATCCATTCACCAGCAGTATCATCATTAAAGAATACCACAAAATAGGTGGCACAGTATATAATTTGCAATCATCGAGTTTCAGGAGAGTTCGCACATAGTTTGCTGCAACTAATCATCACAATTCAGTCACATGATGCAATTTGCTAGCCACTTCCAATTTATGCCTGTTCACAAGCAATTCAATACCTTAACATGGGTGTGGTAGTGTAATGTTTATGTTACTAGTAATCTACAGGCCTGAGTTAATTATCGAGAGATTATGAGATCAAATCCCACCATAGCTATCTGAGAATATAAATTCAGTTTTTGAAAAGCAGGAAATAAGAAACTGGTATCAGTGTAAGCAACCATGAAGCTGTTGGAATGTTGTAAAAACCTAACTGGTGTAATAAAAACCTAACTGGTTCCAATGAAGGAAACCTGCTGTATATGCTGGTCTCCAAGACTGGTGACTCCAGTTGCAAACCAATGTGGTTGATTTTTAACTGCCCTCTGAAGTGGCCGAGCTACCCAGTAATATTGAACTTCTCATGATTGCAGCCATTCAAGATGATGGCCTAATATCTTCTTAGGACAGCCAGGGATAGGCAATAAATGTCAGCCTTGCCAGTAAAGCTCACATCTTTAGAATAAAAAAATCCCAATTAGAAAAATAAACACAAGAACCAGATGTACTTGGACCAAATCTCAGCTGGTGCCAGTAGCTATCTGTTACAATCTGAAAAAGATTGGCCGTGTGGTAGATAGCGAGGAGGGTAGCTGTAGGCTGCAAGAAGATATTGATGGTATAGTCAGATGAGCAGAAAAGTGGCAAATGGAATTCAACCTGGAGAAATGTGAGGTGATTCATTTGGGGAGGTCAAACAAGGCAAAGGAATACACGATTCATGGGAAAATACTGAGAAGTGTAGGGGAAATGGGGGACTTTGGAATGAATGTCCACAGATCCCTGAAGGTAGCAGGACAGGTCGATAAGGTGGTTAAGAAGGCATATGGAATCCTTTCCTTTATTAGCTGAAGTAGAGAATATAAGAGCAGGGAGGTTATGCTGGAACTGTATAACTCATTAGTTAGGCCACAATTTGAGTACTGTGTGCAGTTTTGGTCACCTCATTACAGAAAGGATGCAATTGCACTAGAGAGGGTATGGAGGAGATTTACGAGGATGTTGCCAGGACTGGAAAAATGAAGCTATGAGGAAAGATTGGATAGGCTGGGGTTCTCCTTGGAACAGAGAAGGCTGAGGGGAGATCTAATTGAAATGTACAAAATTTTGAGGGGCCTGGATAGAGTGGAGGTGAAGGACCTATTCACCTTAGCAGAGAGGTCAGTGACAAGGGGGCATAGATTTAAAGTGATTGGTAGAAAAATTAGAGGGGAGATGAGGAAAAACTTATTCACCCAGAGGGTGGTGGGGGTCTGAAACTCACTGCCTGAAAGGGTAGTCAAAGCAGAAGCCCTCAACTCATTCAAAAGGAGTCTGGATATGCACCTCAAGTACCGTAATCTGCAGGGCTACGGACCAAATGCTGGAAGGTGGGATTAGAATGGGTGGATCATTTTTCGGCCGGCACAGACACGATGGGTCAAGTGGCCTCTTTCTGTGCCTTAAACTTTCTATGATTCTATGAAAAGCACTTTAAGTGGGATCAACAGATAGGCAGTTTTGTTATTACTGTATATGTCAAGTTGGTTACATTTTCAGTTTCACATCACAGAATGGTTGGATACAAGTCTGTCGCAGGATATAGTGAATTTTAGTTGAATCTTCAAGGGAAACACATTTCAGAGGTGAGGAGCTTCGGCTATGTGGGGAAATTTAAGGGCATCCTTTGCCGCGGTGATGTTTAATCAGCATACAGATGTTGCTCTTGGAAGAAAGTTGGGAGCAGATTGCCTAGCCATTCTCTCAGTCTGGGAATAGTGAACAGCATATAAATACCTGAAAATGTAAGGAAGCACAGTCAAACAATGGAGAATGAAAATACATTTTGAAATGGTCATGAATCGTAAGAAGGATTGTTATCCTTTGTATACCTTCTACTTTGATACAGCACACAATCTATCTGCATTTGTTTTTAGTGAACTCAAAGGACAAACACAGGAAAGGTATAGATCACAGTTGCTGAGAGCATATTTAAGGTTTCAAGTAAAGAGCGTACAGTTTTTAAAAATGTACAGAATTCCAGTCAGGAAGTTGTCTGTGAGAAATTGTCTTCGGGAGAAAACATACTGCTGTTTCAGAGGCAGATAAGGATAGGAAGTGAAGTTTCATATTTATTATTTTTGCACTGTGCACTGATTTTTAACAAAGATTCCATTTCCATTCAAGTTTGTTTCTCAAGGGTGTACTCTTTAACTAATTTTAAAATCATTGTCAAATAAGTGGCATGCAATTAATTTTGGCAATGTGAGCTGCAGATTCCCAATAACAAGAGGAAAAACAAGGTACTGAAGTTTAAGAGTTTTGTGTGGAAGGAGAGGAGAGATGAAATTATTTACTTCAGATTTCATACATTTGCAGTTATTCTTTTATTTCTACAGTCTCCTTACGTTACCTAAAATAGTCAATAAATTTTACAATCTGTCATTCTTTCATTGTGCAGAAAAGGAAGTGTCAGCTTTCCAAAGGTCAAGGAAGCAAACTGACTGACTCCTCTAATTTCCCCTGTGGCTGCTTGGAAAGATCCCTGTGGCATAAAAGATGAGGGCAATAGTTGACTGTCCCTTGAGGTCTGGGGTTTTCAAACACTTCGATCTAGAAAAGCCTACAAAGATTGTGATGCTTCCAAGCATCCTCTACAAATATTGAGATGCTAAAAGGAACTGTAATTACTTTTAAAAGACAGTGGGGTGAATATTCCTTTTAATGCCTTTGGTTTAGTGTTCCTGACACTTGGACATACAATATGGCAAATTCATGAGCCTCTGATTTAATATCATTAATTTTAATGGATGGAAAACAATGGGCCTGTAAATGGGGTGCATGCCTGAAGTCCCAATATGCACTCCTGAAACTCTGCACCAGGAATGCTAAGTATGAAAATTAATCTAGGTTGTTAATTACCTAAAGGAAAATACTGTTAGCACTACAAAAGACAATGGGCTGGATTTTGTTAGCTGCAATGGTTGCGCAAAATGGCGGCAGTCCTGCCTGTGATGTTTTCAGCTGCATCGCTGCAATTATGCGGCAGGCGGTCACTTAACATAATGATGGCAGCCATTCTGCACCCCCCTCCCCACACCATTACGTGGCAGGGCGGCATTGGCGATGCCGTTTACAGCGTCTCCTGATATTGGATTGCACAGTTCAACCCTGTCCCCTCTCCACAGTATCCACTTGCAGAGCTCCCCCGTTCCCCCACCCCACCCCCCAGTTGCAGAGCCCCCCCACTTCCCTCACATCTGTAGATTGAGCTTAGTGGCAATGTCCGATGCTGAAAATAATTCATGATGATAACAACGCATAACTCACCTAACCTTTGCAGGCACCAAGGACTCCCACCTCAGTGGCACCAGCTTTTCAGAGATGGGAAAGTGAAGGCAAGTGAGTGCCGCACGTCATGCAGAAGATTGCAAATGCCTGGTAGGATCCCGGTTAATTATATACTAATGCATGCAAAACAGTATTTAACATATTTAAACTACAATCCCATCGCTGCCATGGAACTTTGCCGCCTCCAACAAAATCAGAACCCGGCGTAATGGTATCTGTTTCCATGGTGGACGAATCTGCGCCGATTCTCTGTCCTGTCACACCAGAAAACCCACCTTCCAATGGCGCATAAAACCCAGCCCAATATTTTCTTAGTATATAGCAGCAGAAATAGTGGGGAAATTTTAATAGAAGTTCCCGTTCATCCATCACCCCTGTGCTCGCTGACCTACATTGGCTCCCAGTTAAGAAAAGCCTCAATTTTAAAGTCCTTGTTTTTAAATCCTACCGTGGCCTTACCCCTTGCTAGTTCTGTAATCTCCTCCAGTTCTTTATCCCTCCGAGACATCTGCGCTCCTCTAATTCTGGCACTTGAGCATCCCCGATTTTATTTACTCCATATAGGTGACTATGTCTTCTACTACCAAGGCCCTAAGCTCTGGAATTTTCTCCTTAAATCTCTTGTCCTCGCTACCTCTCCCTCATCCTTTAAGGTGCTCCTTAAAAGTTACGTCTTTGACCAAGATTTTGGTCATCCACGCTAATATCTCATTTTATGGCCGGATGTCACATTTTGCTTTATAACACTCCTGCGAAGTTCCTTGGGATGTTTTACTACATTGAAGGCACTATATAAACACAAGCTGTTGCTGTTGTAGCAAAGAGCATGTGCATTTGTATTTGTAAGGCTTGTTCAAATCAACGAAAATGTCAGTGCATCTGGAAGCCGGCTCCAACGCCTTGATTTCAGGGTTCAACTCAGACACATTTCAATGCATGCGCATAAACCCCTCTGGAAAGTTGGGTTACTGCTTATGTTATGACCCACCATTCAAGTCAAAGCCCCCAATCAAAATATATGATTCTGATTGTGGTGGGAGAAACGCATTGTTGATTCATTCCCGCCCCTCCACAGATTGCCTAACATATCATTTTAAACTTTCCAAATGAAAGAAAACCACAGCCAGATTGGCTATCTATTAACTCCCGAATGAGGCAAACCAAACCAGGTGTCTTTAGATCAACAAATTAACTGTTTAATTAGAAAAACTAAATTCTTAAACATGACTAAGATATAAACAACATTTAAAATAGAACAAATTAGCGTCCTTGCATATTTACATTCCTGCCGAAGTGAAATCTTCCAATGTGGAACAGTTCAAAATTGCTTGAAGTTCTCACAGCCGTTCAATGGGGGGAAAAAAGGTTCTTCAACAGTAGAACTAATTTAGCAGTTGAATTGATGCTCTTCTTTTCCAGCGATGAATTTCAGCAATTACAGTTCAGTAGTTAAAGGAATTTGGTTATTTTCTTTGAAGAAATGAATCTGGCTTGACATCAGAATTCTGAGAGCATAATAAATAAGGTTTAAATAAACCGAGAGAGAGCTCTCTTTTCTTTCAGTATATGCTGGCAGACAGTCTGTGTGTATCTGTTAACTGTATCTCAAAAGCCAGTTGTTCAGCTAGATTCAAGCGTCAATCGGCAACACTGTATCTTATGTCCTTGGTCCTGAGTGGCTCTATCTTACGGCAACAAGAATGCATCCTTTGACTCAGTCCCTGGAGCTTGCTGTCTTAAAGCAGTATTGATCCTGTTACAGCCTTAAAGGCATACTGCATAGTTCCCGGAAAAGAATAAAAAACTACAGGATCATAACACTTATAATATTTAGGTGAGGCAATTAGAATGAGATTTTCACTGGGATTTAAACTTAACATAACATGCTTGGGTTTCTATGGCTCCCTGAAGCTCGTCATTGAAATAAAGGCAAGGAGACTGAAAGGCAACTCTTAGAGCTCATTAAAAGTCAGACATGAGGGCTTCAATAAATACTCAGTGCTCACAGCTGCTTTCTTACCTCTCACAGGGAAAGGGTTTGTTGAGAGTCCTTGTATTTAGAGGCTAATTTGTACATTTCAGAGGTATTGGGTCTCAAGATAAGGATGGGTGGTGACATGGATGCCTTAGTTTGGGCCTTGGATGAAGACCAAGATGACCATCAGAGGCAGCAACAGTCTGCAATGGAGAGACCAGCAAGTGGTCAACATAGAGGGGAGCAGCAGAGGGATCAAAGTCAAAGGAGGCATGACCCATGTCACACATGCATAGGCAGAGGCTGAGTTTCCTTGACATGTCAGGACAACAGTGCTTCAAGAGGCTCAGGTTGTCACATCAGGTGGTGGCGGACATCTGCAGACTCCTAAAAGAAGACTTGCTCCCTCCTTAACCAAGTGGCCGTACATTACCAGTGGCTGTGAAAGCAATCACTGCCATCAATGTTTTGCCATGGCCCCTTCCAGAGCTCTACTGGAGACCTATCAAGGGTCTCCCAGCCAGCTGCACATATATACATAATGCACCTCTGATGGATTCCTTGCAAGGACTGGCAATTATGTCAACTTTACCTGTGATGACATAGGTAGGAATGATTTGGTACTCAGGTTTGCATCTCTGGCTGGCTTCCCATGGGTGTAAGATGTTATCGACAGCACACATGTGGCAATCCGTACACCCCAGATGAACTAGGAGGAGATTCATAAACCACAAGGGATTCCATTTGATCAAAGCCCATTTGATGAGCAATCACAAGAAAAAATGTATGCAATTTTGTATCAGACTCTAAGGGAGCAGTCATGATGGTTTCCTCCTGCAGCATGTTAGCTGTGCTATTGATTCCCATGGCCTCTTCCTCTCTTGATGTCAACTGCAATATCTGTGGTGGCCCACCTCCAGTCCCCTCCATTTTCCTTGTATTCTGTGCTCACTTCTCCTGCAATGGAGGGACAATGGTCCTTTGAATGACTGTAAGGCATGTGTTCACACGATTGATGCAATGCATTCAGTGAGGTAACTATCAGGCAGGTGTACAAAATTATATATAGGAGTGGGGAAGGTAGCAGTGGGTTGATAGATAAATGGAGAGGTGATGAACTGTATAGAAAATGACTGATGGGTGGTCTTCAAACGTAAGTAGATGTGTGTGAGGAGTGATGTTATGAAGTACGCTTGACAAGTCAGAGTGATGGGGTGGGGTGGTGTGCACCACAGGATTTAGATGAATCTGTAACTGTATTCACCTTTACTGACCTGGTTAGGTCATTAAAGCACTTTCTGCACTGGATCCAGCTATGGGGCACAATAATCCAGCTGCTGATCTCCTCAGCCACATCTAACCATGTCATTTAGTGGCAGCAGCAGGTTTCTTCTTCTTGTTGACGGAGTAGATTATCTTCTTCCTACTACACCCGTCAATGCATCAAGCAAGGCATTGTTAAAACGCTGTACTGCCTTTACATATCCTGAGTCCATCTTATTTTACTACATTAAAGGTGCTATTTAAACGCAAGATGTTGTTGTGCAATTGTCATCTCTATTCAAAACCTACTAATTGTTCCAAGATCCATCTTTAATGTATTTGAATATTCTATATGTTTCTTTCCCTATAATTTATAATCTTTGTAGTATGACTCACTTTATTTTATCTCCAATTCTCTCTTTACTTCTCTCCTCACATATCTAATTGCATTTGTCTTCCATAATTCCCTTGTACATAAGATAATGATCTGGAAATTACAAAACGCATACAGCCACCTAAGGCCCAATAATGGCCAACCAGAAGTGTGCCACATGTTACATTGGGTACAAAGGCGCCTAATGCCTGCTTGAAGTCACCTTTGCAATATCTATTTGCCCTGAGGCAACCAGAGCAATTGTGAGCTGCAGTCAGGAAACCAGGCCTAGGGATTGCCTGCAACACAGAAGATCTGTAATTTTTCCTGAAAATGGAGCAGGGAGGAGCAGACATGTTCCTTCATTTAATGAATGTGGACTACTGGTGGCTACCACTAATTCCCCGACGGTCACCATCACTACCCCATACCCCTCTGCTGGCCCTCCGTCCAATCTCTACCCTCCATCCTGATTTCTAGCCCTTGTACCCAATCTCTTCTTAGCATGATGCTCCGGCTGGTTCTGTAGCCCCCAAGCCCATGATCTATCTACCCCTGGCCTGCGATTGCTCTCCACTCCCTGGCCTCCATTGCTTCCCCCACCTCAGGCATCGATATTACAACCCCACCCTCACCTCCGATTTATTCCCATCTGGGCACTGCTGCCCCAACCTGGACCTCACTTACTCAATTGCTAACAGCGATCTGATCTTCAATCCATTATCTACCAGTGGGCTCTTAGCACCTTGTCAGTTTGATGTTAATTGGATCTGAGGACCAAAATCACCTCTGATCTCTCCAGTCAGGTGCAGGCATTGCACCCCGTACCCCACCCCCCCCCCCCCCCCCCCATGTGCCCACACCCAAATTTCTAGGACCACATTTTTTAATATGTGAAGATGATATTTGTTTCCTTTATTAATATTTTATTGTTTTTCCACTTGCATAGTAGGTCTGAACTTGCTTAATAAACTCTTAGATGTAGCTGTAGAATATTGTATATGGGTGTACATCATACAGTGCTGCAATCATACATTCACAGAATGCGTTGGAGTGGCTTACACAAGCACAAGATGTTATTGAATGAGACATGAAAAGTGTGCTTTGTGAAAAATGTCACATGCCTGAGAATAGAGAACTTAGTTTATCTGTTCCTAAGTGGAAGATTAGATGTCACACATATATTAACCTATCTCAATTAACTATGAAATAGAACCTGTACAATGTTGTATGTTGCAAGGGTCCTCATAAATCACTGAAGGGATGATTTTTTTTACTGGAAGTGCTTGTAAATTCCTAGACACTTTATTTATTGATAGCAAGAAGCAGTGTTGTGTGCCTTACAGTAAGAAACTGGCAAGGCTTACTGATTTCCTGAAGCCGAGTATGTAAACTCTCATCTTTCATCAGTGGGAAAAAAGAAAGCACTATCTATTATTGCCAGTAAAATATTTGTTTCTATACCTTATTAAAGTATTTAAAAAAACATGAACTGTGTATTTGGAAGATCTAAAAACCCATGAGCATGAGTCACTTTCCAGTCACATTTTCAAATGTAGGACCCACTCTTATGCATTCACATTGGAGCATAGTGTAGTGACTCCTCCATATTGTAGTGATTGAGTGAGAGCCTGGATTTTGACCTTGTGCATTAAAGTCAAACTACAGCACATAGCATTGAAGAGCTAGGTATATAGTTATAAGCTGCAATAGCATCTCTTTCCTATTTTGTCATGATTGCTTCCAATTTTGCTTGTATTGCATTGTCAAAGTACAGCTATTATTTCAATATGTACAGTCATCATATTTAATATTTGACCTTAACAAGATCCCATCTATATAAGTTAGCAGTTAATACATTTTGCTTTGCAGTAATCAATACCTACTTGGTGTTTTTGGACAAATGTAATCTTTCTATTTTAATGCCACTGCTCTTTTGTCTCGCCAAGCCAGATACCTCCTGGATTTGAGATCCTAACTTGGTGACTGGCTTCCAGGCCTCTTCAGCCAGCTACATTGCATGTGACAAAATCTCAGTGACAACTCTTTCTCACATTCTTCTGCACCTTCCATGAAGAGACACCTGACCTCCCACAATAACAAGGATGAAATCAGAAAGACACTGGCATGGTAAAACAAGTCTTTACCCTCAGCATTGCTCTAATATCTACTTATTTTCATCCTGAAACACGGCTAAATATGATGTTCAAGCTTTTTCAGCTTAGAAAACTGTCATTTGTGATTGGTTATCTATAAGCCAAGGTGTATTAGTTCCTTTCTTCTTTGTTATAAGGAAGGCAGAATTTATCATATAGAGGGTACTGGAGGTAATATTTCATGTCAAGGAACCAAATGTAGTAAAGATAACTGAAACATAGAATCATAGAATGGTTACTGCACAGAAGGAGGCCATTTGGTCCATACTGTCTGTGTCGGTTCTCTGCAAGAGCATCTTAGCTAGTCCTACTCCTCTGCCTTTTCCCCAAAGCCCTGCAATTTATTTTTCTCTTTTGATAATTATCCAATAGCCTTTGAAAGCCACAATTGAATCTGCCTCCTTCACACTCTCAGGCAGTGCATTATAGATCCTAACCAGTCGCGGCATAAAAATGATTTTCCTCATGTCGCCATTGGATCTTTTGCCATTCATCTTAAATTGGTGTACTCTGATTCTCAACCTTTCCACCAATAGGAACAGTTCTCCCTATCTACTCTGTCCAGACCCATGATTTTGAACACACCTCTATCAAATCTCCTCTCAACCTTCTCTTCTCGAAGGAGAACAGCCCCAGCTTCTCTAATCTATCCTCGTAACTGAAGTCTCTCATCCCTGGAATCATTCTTGTAAATCTTTTCTGCACCCTCTCTAATGCCTTCACATTTTTCCTAAAGTATGGTGTTGTCCAAGGCTCCAAACACTCATTCCATGTGAAGCAGTCATTTACTTGTACTTCTTTCAATTTAATATATTGTATTCGCTGCTCATGATTTGGCCTCCTCTACACTGGGGACACCAAACGCGGGATTGGGTGACTGCTTTACAGAACACCTCCATTCAGTCTGCAAGCATGACCCCCAAGCTTCCGGTCACCTATCATTTTAATTTTCTGCCTTGCTCCCACTCTGATCTCTGTCCATGGCCTCCTGCAGTGTTCCGAGAAGCTCAATGTAAACTCAAAGAACAGCACCTCATCTTGTGATTAGGATCCCTACAGCCTTCCGGGCTCAATAATAAGTTCAACAATATCAGATTGTAATGTCTGCCCCCATTTTGTTTCCTTTTTCTTTGCTGGTTTTGTTTTTTTCTCTTTTTTTTTGATGAGATAACAAACAGGACTGGCAGTTAAATATTTTAGGATATAATGTATTTAGAAAGGATAGGGAAGGAAGGGGAATGGAGTAACTGTACTAATTAGACATAACATAATTGCGGTTGGAAAAGGGATATAACTCACATTAAGATAGAAACAGAATCCTTATGGATTGAGACAAAAAATAAGAAGGGATTGTTCCTACTAATAGGGCTATTCTATAGACCACCTAACAGTGACAGAGAAATGGAGGAAGAAATATGTAAGTAAATCTATTTCTATAAGAGGTGGGTGCACATAGAAAGGGAATGGAGATTTTACAGAGTATACGGGATGCCTTTCTTTCACAATAGCTACAAAGCCCAACAACAAAGGAATCAATACCGGAGTATTAATGGGAAATGAGAGAGCAGATAAGAGAAGTAACCATAGAGGAACATTTTGCAAGAGCATTCACAACATAATAAGGTTTAAGATAATAATTGAAAAGGATGTACGTAAGTCAAAGATCAAATTGATAGATTGGAAAAAAGCTAAAAGTAAAGGCCATAAATATAAGATATTCACGAATAAATCGAATAAGGAATTCAGAAGAAACTTCTTTACCCAGGGAGTGGTTAGAATGGGGAGTTTGCTACTGCAAGGAGTGGTTTAGATGACTAGCATAGATGCATTTAAGGTGTAGCTAAATATGTATATGAGGGAGAAAGGAATAGGAGGTTATGCTGATATGTTTTGATGAAATGAATGGGAGGAAGCTTGTGTGAAGTATAAATGTTAGCACAGACTAGTTGGGCCAAATCACAGAATCACAGAATTATTACAATGCAGAAGGAGGCATTCAGCCCATCGTATCTGCACCGGCTCTCTGAACGAGCAATTCACTTATTGCTACTCCCTCGCCTTCTCCCCATAACCCTACACATTCTTCCTTTTCATAGAACAATCTTATTCCCTTTCGAATGATTCAAATGAACCTGCCTCAGGCAGTGCATTTCAGATCCTAACCACTTGCTGCATGAAAGAGCTTTTCCTCATGTCGCTTTTGCTTCTTTTACCAGTTACGTTAAATCTGTGCCCTCTCACTCTCGATCCTTTCACGAATGGGAACAGTTTCTCCCTATCTACTCTGTCCAGACCCTTCATGATTTTGAACAGCTCTATCACCTCTCAGCCTTCTCTTCTCCAAGGAAAACAGTCACAACGTCTCCAATCTATCTTCACATCTGAAGTTCTTCATCCCTGGAACCATTCTCAGTGAATTTTATCTGGACCCTCGCCAATGTCCTCACATCTTTCCTAAAATGTGGCCCCACAACTGGACGCAGTACTCCAGCAGAGGCTGAACTAGTGTCTTATGTAAGTTCAACATAACTTCCTTGCTCTTGTACTCTGTGCCCCTTACACAAGACCCTTACTGGGGCATACTGCAGTGCTCCACCGGATAAATTGAGGCAGCAGAACCTCATCTCAGTAGCCCAATGGCATGCTTGATGGTTGTTCGAGTGGAGCCGTGGCAATTGTAACTCTCCTTCGCTGCATTGCGAGGGTCTCTCACGGTGTAAGAAGCCACGTCTTCAATGGATACCCCCTGCCCCAAGAATCCATCCCTGAAGGTGAGCTGGGGGCCTGAAAAGCTGTGGCACCTGGGACTGCCAAAGTCTGTAAGTGTTGTGGCTGCTTCCTGGGAAGCCAGCACACACCTGCAGGAAACACTTCTTGTGGTCGTTGATTGAATGGAAGCCCTTATTGTTGATGAAGGTGACTGGCTGGTCCATAGGAGCCTTGATGGCCACATGCATGCACCTGGGGAAATCCAGTGATGGCCCCGAACCTGATGGCCCTCTCTGCCTGACTGTCAGGGTCAGTCCGGTAGTGCACATAGTTGCCAGCCTTGTTGAATAAGGCATATGTCACCTGCTTGATGCAGCGGTGGGCTGCTGCCTCTGAGACCCAGGTGGATCCCTGGAAAGATCCAGATGCGTAGGAATTTAGTGATCTTCAGGGCCCCTGGCATGGGGTGACCCCCAAATCCCAGAGGTCGCAAATTGTCCTGCAGTGGGGTGCATATATCAGTGACGGCCTTGCTGGAGAGCCATAGTCTCCATTGACAATGATGTTCAAACTTTTGGAGGTAGCTGACTTGAGTCCAGTACACTCTTTAACATACATGGGTTCTTCTTGGCCTGGCAGGCTGCTGTTGCTCTTGTCATGGAGCTTTGCGGACAGGCACAGCTGCGTCTTGGGCCTCCCTCCATCAGAGGCACCGCATCACGCCACGGGGGTCCAGAAATGTTGGGTGTATGAGACCCATGCCAGGTGACCTGTGTGCCTGCAGATCACTGTCGATGCAGAAACAAACTTTCCTTGGCAACTGATCTTTTGACTAGTCTTTTGGTGGAGTCCCTGATGGACATCAGAGCCCAATGTTGCTGATAGCCTGCCCTCTGAATAGCCAAGTCACACAGCTGTTTGGCAACACAATACAGCCCCCCACCCCCCCAACACACACACACTAAACCCTTGCAGAGCCCCTGAGACCTCGAACCATCTTGCAGAGTCCACAACAATACAGCCTGGTAATGACCTCCGAACCCTACTGTTCTTCTATGCAACAATGCTCAGGACTCCTTCCCCGTCATGACAATATGGCCTCTTCCCTCAGTGCCACCAGATTTTTAAGGTCATGAGCTGCAAGGCACTTGACTGCCACCCACTGTTCACACCATCGAGAACCTTTTATTAAATTGTAATTAATTATATTTAAATGCATTGTTAAAAGAGCAGTTCAGCAATTTAAAATAGCACCCTGTCGCGTCGGGGCATCAATGCCACCATGGTGCTTTCCTGACCCTGATAAAATCCGGAAGCAGAGTCACGATGCAAATTTCCAGGTGGATGGCTGCGATGCAATTCTCCGTCTCCCCATGCTACCATACCTGCCTTAAACAGCTGCATTAAATTCTGCCCATTAAAAACTATGGGCATAATTTCGGTACATTATGTCTACTCTGTTCAGCGCTGTTATTCGTTTAAGCCAGTGACACCAAAGCCTGGTGCTGGCCTCAGAAAAGATTATCTCACATAACTGAACGTCCATAAACATTTATGTCCATTTTTGATCGCAAGTTTACAAATGGAAATAAAAACAAGAACTGACAAATATTAAAATGTCACAGGTTATAAGCAAGTGAGCCGGGGGTGGGGCAAGAGATAACAAAGCAGAAGGTGTAGATTGGACAAGGCCACATAGCTGACCAAAAGGTCATGGAGCAAAGACAAACAATATGTTAATGGTGTGTTGAAAGACAAAGCATTAGTACAGAAAAGGTGTTAACGGACTGAATATTGAACAGCAGCAAGTGCAAACATGAAAAAAAACAATGGGTAAGCAAACTGAACAAACTAAGATGAAATGAAATAAATGCAAAAAAAGGTAGTAAAAATGTAAAAAAGAAAAAAAGAAGAAAAAAGAAAAAACAACTAAAAATGAAAGTAAAATGGGGGGCTGTCATGCTCTGAAATTATTGAACTCAATGATCAGTCCGGCAGGCTGTAGTGTGCCTAATCGGTAGATGAGATGCTGTTCCTCGAGCTTGCGTTGATGTTCACTGGAACACTGCAGCAATCCCAGGACAGAGATGTGAGCATGAGAGCAGCGGGAGTGTTGAAATGTCAAGCAACCGGAAGCTCGGGGTTCTGCTTGCGGACTGAGCGGAAGTGTTCCACAAAGCAGTCACCCAGACTGTGCTTGGTCTCCCCAATGTAGAGGAGACCACATTGTGAGCAGCGAATACAGTATACTACATTGAAAGAAGTACAAGTAAATCGCTGTTTCACCTGAAAGGAGTGTTTGGGGCCTGGGATAGTGAGGAGAGAGGAGGTCAATGGGCAGGTATTACACCTCCTGCGATTGCAGGGGAAGGTGCCATGGGCCGTGGACGAGGTGGTGTGGGTAATGGAGGAGTGAACCAGGGTGTCGCGGAGGGAACAATCCCTTCAGAATGCAGACAGGGTAAGGGAGGGGAAGATGCATTTGGTAGTGGCATCACGCTGGAGGTGGCGGAAATGGCAGAGGATGATCCTTTCGATATAGAGGCTGATGGAGTGGAAAGTGAGGACAAGGGGAACCCTGTCACGGTTCTGGGAGGGAGGGGAAGGGTTGAGGGCAGAGGCGCGGGAAATGGGCCGGACACGGTTGAGGGCCCTGTCAACAACAGTGGGGGGGAATCCTCGGTTGAGGAAAAAGGAGGTCATACCAGAAGCACCGTCATGGAAGGTAGCATCATCAGAGCAGATGTGTCGAAGACGGAGAAACTGGGAGAATGGAATGGAGTCCTTTCAGGACGTAGGGTGTGAAGAAGTGTAGTCGAGGTAGCTGTGGGAGTCGGTGGGCTTATAATGGATATTAGTAGACAACCTATCAACAGAGATGGAGGCAGAGAAGTCGAGGAAGGGAAGGGAAGTGTCAGAGATGGACCATGTAAAGGTGAGAGAAGGGTGGCAATTGGAAGCAAAGTTGATAACGTTTTCCAGTTCAGGGCAGGAGCAGGAAACGGCAGCGATACAGTCATCAATGTACCGGAAAAAGAGTTGGGGGAGGGGGCCTGAGTAGGACTGGAACAAAGAATGCTCGACATATCCCACAAAAAGACAGGCATAACTTGGACCCATGCGGGTACCCATAGCGACACCTTTTACTTGAAGGAAGTGTGTGGAGTTGAAGGAGAAGTTGTTCAATGTGAAAACAAGTTCAGCCAGCTGGAGGAGGGTGGTGGTGGATGGGGACTGGTTGGGCCTCTGTTCCAGGAAGAAGCGGAGAGCCCTCAAACCATCCTGGTGGGTGATGGAGGTGTAGAGCGATTAGACGTCCATAGTGAAGAGGAGGCGGTTGGGACCAGGAAATTGGAAACTGTCAAAATGACTTAGGGCGTCAGAAGAGTCACGGATGTAGTTGGGAAGAGACTGGACCAGCGGAAAAAAGATGGAGTCAAGATAGGAAGAAATAAGTTCAGTGGAGCAGGAGCAGGCTGACACAATGGGTCTGCTGGGACAGTCCCGTTTGTGGATTTTGGGAAGGAGGTAGAAGCTGTCCGGGGTTGCGGGACTATGAGGTTGGAAGCTGTAGAGGGAAGGTCTCCAGAGGAGATGAGGTCAGTGACAGTCCTTTGGACGGTGGCTTGATATTTGGTGGTAGGTTCATGGTCCAGAGGGAGGTAGGAAGAAGTGTCTGTGAGTTGGCGTTGAGCTTCTACAAGGTAGAGGTCGGTACGCCATACAACAACAGCACCACCCTTGTCATCAGGTTTGATGACCATGTCGGGGTTAGACCTGAGAGAACGGAGTGCCTCAGGTTCAGAGGGGGACAGGTTAGAGTGAGTGAGGGGGGGCAGAGAAATTGAGATGACCAATGTCTCGCCGACAGTTTTCAATGAAGAGATCAAGAGCGGGTAAGTGGCCAGGGGGAGGGGTCCAGGTAGAGGGAGAATGCTGGAGGCGGGTGAATGGATCTGCTGGTCAGGAGGAGGACTCCTGGTCAGCTATGTGGCCTTGTCCAATCTACACCTTCTCCTTTGTTATCTCTTGCCCCACCCCCACCTCACTTGCTTATAGCCTGTGACATTTTAATATTTGTCAGTTCCGAAGAAGGGTCACTGACCCGAAACGTTAACTCTGCTTCTCTTTCCACAGATGCTGCCAGACCTGCTGAGTGGTTCCAGCATTTCTTGTTTTTATTTCAGATTTCCAGCATCCGCAGTATTTTCCTTTTATTTATAAATGGAAAACCCAATTGTTAATATTTTACTGTGAACGATGTCAGTGCCTTGTTTTGAATTCTGGGAATTGTAGTTCTGCAAACCTATAATCATCTTATTATAGACCTTTAAGCCATATTCAAATTCCATAGTCTTAAAGGGCAAATGAGATGAAAAGTTTGAGCAAAGTTACTTTATTTTAATTTAATGGAAGTGTATGCATAACATTTGAATCCATGCCACATTACTGATCAGTGCTAATTATATATAATTTACTATATAAAAATAGGCTTTCTCCTGTATTCAGTTAAGCACATTGTCTATCATTACAATGCTTAGAGGACAAATGCAAGAGAAATGATGGCCAAACTTTAGGCAACAGCAGACAACAACAGATTCGTTTTTTTAAGTGTAAAAAAAAACTGGCACGTCTCCTGTGACACTGCTCATTGTGAATCAGTGGTTATTCTGCTGCAAATGTGGGTTGCTAGATGTGGAAGTGGAAAAGAAGTGCAGATGCAAGTACTGAAAGAATTTGAAAAAAAATACATTTCTATGTGTTCTGGATAGAAGCAGCAAAAGACTTTTATTTTGATTGGTGCCTGGAAAATAAATATCAGAGTTATTGAATGTTTGTTTCTATGAATCCTCATTGATTTTGCATTCTCACTATAAAGAAAACAGGCAGGTGCTGCTAACATTTAGAATACATATGCAGGTAAATGATTCGATTTGTTCAGTTTGCACTTTTATTGGTAGACCTGCCTCACTGTTCATATATAGAGAGATATAGAAGTGTTTTTATATTTGACAGATTTCCTGTGGTGTTGCTCATTATGAGTCCAAGGATATAATTTATAACAACAAGAGTATTATGCCACATAACATGCAATATATTAACTGGGCCATTGATTTACAATGCCTGAGTAAGCAAATAACATTTTTCTTACAAACTGTGCCTAGGATTTTACTATTGTTTTGAAGATTAAATTTTGTGAAAAATGTAAATTAGTTCCCTTGATTTTGTTATTCTCCTTTATTTATATACTCAATTACCTTGCTCTTAAAGCCAAGATGCATAAGAATGGATATAAGTACAAGTGTCAGATGGGAGAATGGAAATAACATAAGTGGGAGACAACATGCAGGCATTAAAACTCATGCTCGAAGGGAAATAGGCAAATGCTGAGGGGACACAGGTGGTTATGGGCTTACTTTATACTGTTCCAAGACAAGACTCGGAAATAGGTTGCATAGGTCCAGTGAAAGAAGTTGGAAAAATGTCTGTAAAAATTCTAACCAGAAATAGTGAAGGAAATGTTTATTGCTTGAAAATGTTTAAAGAATGTTTTGAATGATTTGATTGTTTTTTCTTGGCCACCTTCAATCTTTCTAAGAAAGTTTCCACATGACTGAAACACTATTAAGAAGGTTGTATATCAGACAATCAAATGTCTTGCTCTTTTCAGTCTAGAACTCCCTCCCTAAACCCCTCTCTCTTTCCATATTTCTCTTTGCCTTTAAGACACTTCTTAGAACCCACCTCTTAGACCCATCACTGGTCACCCCTCCTGATATCTCCTTTTTTGACTCAGCATTCATTAATTTTTTGATTAGGTCTCTGTGAAGTGCCTTGGGATGTTATTGCCATGGTGAACCTTTGTCCAGAAATAGCACTCTTGCCTGTGATTCAGAAAGTTGTGGGTCCAGTAGTATCCAAAGGCTTGGGCACATAATCCAGGTTTGGTTTGGTGGGCAAGGGGAAGGTAGGGAAGCAGGAGAGGTAGCTGAATGAATTATCTCATTCTTAGTGTCAAAGAAGTCCATAAGCTCCTTACACTTGTTGGTGGAAGTGAGGGTGGAGGGAGCAGGGAGAGGTGTTTAAGGAGATGGGTTATGATGGAGTAAAAAAGCTGATCCTGGAGTAACGAGCAATTTTGACAGAAGAAATGGCCCTGATACTGCTTGATGTCTGTACCTCACTATGATGATCTTCTTACATCTTCCATCAATCTTCCCTATTTCTAGCTTTTCAAAGCAATCTTTTTTGGACATTACATGCATTGCTTCTCTTTTTCCTTTCCCCCTTTTGTTCAGTTGCATTAAAGAGCCTACATTATCTTTCAATTTACAATTCTGACACATCCAGAACTTTAACTCATCTTTTCTTTAAACACATGTTCACAAATTTTCCTCGTATTTCCAATATTTCGTGTTTTTAATTAAACTTTCCCACGTTTTTGGGTTCTTTCTTTAGAGACTCCCCTCATTGGTAGTCTAAGCAAGTGCTTACTGTAGACAGCTTGATATTAAAACAGCAGAATACAATGCAGCTTGACTTTTTCTTGAAGAGAATTTTAAAATATGTGACACTGGATCTGGACATATTGCCAGCATTTGCTATTACCAAGCATTATATGTTACCACCCTGTAATAAGGCAAATAGATATATTTAAAGTGCTGGAACCATTAAAAATAACACAGATAACTGTACTTGGATGTGTGGTGAAGCATCCATTAATACTTTAATCAGCACAGTTTTTGGTAATACACAAATGCATTCTCAACAGCAGACTTGAGATTTGAGAATTAACCAATGTCAAAGCAAAGAAACCAATCAGTTAGAAAAATCTCCATTCAATCAATGCAGTACCGAACAGTTATGAATAAATGGTCACAAAATGCAAAAAAAAGGGCAAGAGAGCATTAACCAGCCTTCACTGATATCTCTTGTGAATCCTGTACCTTCCTAGTAAAGTATTTATTAGCCCAAGGATTACTGTTGGTGATGTTATCATACAAAGGAGATTGGATTCTCCACTATTTTTAATGCAGATGTTAACTCATTTATCTTTAATGGATAATGACTCTGATTTTAACTGAATTTCTAATCATGGCCTGAGGCTTTGAAATACTCCCGTCCTCCCTACTGTGGCCCCAAGTTTCCCCTATCACCTCCCATGGCTCTCCGACTATGGCCTCCTGTCAATTATTTCTGTTCCAGCCCACCAGCCAGGCTGTCAATCTGGCTGGCTGTCGGGTGATGGACCGCAGCAATTTATTTCAATGAAGCCCCACTATTATTAAAATCAGCAGGTTCTCCAATTCCCCACGTTGTGGGCTTTCAATGTGCTACTGTGCTCCCCTGCACCCTCACTGCCTCCACATTGATATTGGGTCCAATGTCTCTTGTAAAATATCAGATGGAGGAATGTCATCTGTTGATAATGCCAACAGTAATTTCTAGGTTATTATCTAAAAAAAAAGCTGTGTTACCAAAAATGTGAGTCAATAAATATTATTAAACATTTTGGGATTCGAACTTATATTCTGAAATTGTAGGAAATTTCACTTTTCACCTTGTACTGTTTGCATAATTGTAGTATCAGTGGCTCTGTCTCCATCGTGGGTGAGCAATCATTCATTGCTCTTAGTACTTAACCAGGTAGGTGTTTTCTCAGCACAAACATACCAAACAATCTAAAACTGAATGGTAAGTTGAATGAAGGGTTCTTTATCACAAAACAGCAAACTTACAAGAGACCTCTGAAATACACATGTTTACTGTTAACTAATACTATTCCAACTGTTGTCACATGTATTGGCTTACATCACTTCCTGCGATGATATATGTTAGACTATTTACATATTCAGCAGTTAAAGCAATATCACAACATCCCCCTTTCCTTAAATAGAAGTTTCTTAAATTATAGACTATGTACATAATGAAATAGGATAGTTGTGGACAATATTTACACATTTATTTATTCTCATATTCATTAATTAAGCGTCTCTGAAATGTACAGGTGGTCTGCTGACTCGACCTGATCTTGTAACTGTGAAACTTACTTGAGACTTGGAATTGTCAATCATTTTCCCTTGACTTGGAGGTTTGGATTGACAGTCATCTTTGACTTAAGTGTGGCAGGTGTCATTTTTCTGAGCTGCATTCTTAGGACTCAAATTTGAACCTGTTCTCAACGCTATAGGAGTGTCAGGCCTGATGTTGTTTGCTAACTGTCTCAGCTGACATCTGTTCCTTCTCAATGTCACTCCATTCGAGGTGGTGACTTCATATGATCACAGCTCATTACAGCTCTTCAATTCTTCTGCAGGGAACCATGTCTTCTCTTGCGGATGGATCATTCTGGCCTTTTGTTCGATCTGCAGAGGAGGTAATTCCACACCTGCATGTTTGTCATGTGTGACTCTCATCTTTCCCTGTCTTGCCAGTAGTTTTTCTTGAATTGAAGATGATCTCATTAAGTGATGCCATGGAAGAGTTGTCCTATCTTGCCTTCCAAACATGATCTCTGCTGGTATTGGTAACCCTGTATCTACGGGTGTTGCTCATAAGTGCAGCATTGCAATTTGGCGATCTTGGTTACTTTCTCTGCATTTCAGAATTCATGTTTTTACTGTACGCACTATCCTCTCTGTCAGACCGTTTGATCTTGAATCATGCGGGGATGATGTAACATGATTTATAGCCCACTTTGCACACATGTCTTGAAATGGCTTGCAGGTGTATTGTGGATCATTTCAGATACTATCTCCTCTGGGGAACCAAACAAGCTAAAAATTGTACTCATTGGGCTGGATTTTGTAGAGCTCCCGGCATTGAACTCCGTGGCGGGAGGAGCCGGAAGATCAGAGCAACAGCAGCCAGCCATAGAACCCAATGCTGGGAATGCTGGGCCCGATCTTCCCGATGGTGGAAAATCTCCATGGCAGCACATCCGCCACTCCGGGGTGGGACCCAGATTTGAATATTAAATTCACCTATTTAAATACATTTAAATGGAAGCTGGAACGATCTTAACGGCAGTTCTGAACCTTACAAGCAACATGTGGCATTCTCGCGCCTTCACTTTCCCATCCAGGGAAAGCTGGCGCCACCAAGGATGGGAAGAAGGGATCTCTGCATTTGTAGTGAAGTAGTGGGAGGTTGCGGGGAAAGGGGTCAACTCTGCATTGTCAGTGTAGTTGGGGGGGAAGGGTTGAACTCTGCATTTAGGTCAGTTGAGGGGGTGAAAGGAGTCAACTCTGCACTTTGTGCATTTGGGGTGGAAAAGGGCTTTTCTGGTGTATTTGGGGGGGGGTTCAAACTTTACTTTTTGTTGCAGGTCGTGGGGGGGAACAGGGTCAACTTTCATCTGTCAACGTAGACCTGGCAGCCTTTTAAGAATGGCGCCTGCACAGAAGCAGGCAACACCACGAGTCTGCCCCATCACGTGATTGGGGGGGGCAGCCGCCCTGCATGTTATAATGAGCCTCCGCGAGGCCCGTATAAAGGTGGGCCGCCATTGGTGGGAAAATAAAATCCAGCCAAATGTATTGGCTACCAATGCGCTTGATGTATCCCTCAATTGTTGAATGATAGGGAACTTTAAGACATAGTCAGTGATGAGTAGAAAATCATCGTCTTTGACAGTGAACAGGTCAGTGGCTATTCTTGACCATGGATGTGATAGAACATTATGGGGATGAAGTGGCTCGGTTGCTGCTCTTGGCATGGATCACACATCCTCACTGCTCGGTCTATGTCACTGTTGATTCCTGGCTAATAGACTGCTTCACACGCTAGTCTTCTGGAACTTTAAATGCCATGTGACCTTGGTGCAATTGTGTAAGGATGTATTAACAAAGTGTTGTTGGCATGAACACATGTCTTCCTTTAAAAATAATGCCACTGGATATTCCCAGCTCATGGTATGGCCAAAAGGTTTCGAGGTCTGTGGGTGCCTCTTGCAATCTGCTAGGCCATCCAGTGATAATAAATTGACATAATGCCTTTAGAACAGGATCTTTTGAAGTCTCTTCTTGGAGCTCTTCATGTTTCCTTTGCCCAAAGCACATCAGGTCGATCTTGTATATGTCTTCCAGCTCTACATCGATTTCATCTTCTTGGATATCTAGTGATATGTTTTCTCGGTTCTTGGGGTTAGGTAATCTGTTCATTGTGTCAGACGTAATTATGAGGATTGCAGATTTATATCAAGCCTCACAGTTGTACCTTAATCAATCGTCTTTTCAATTGAGGTGGCGCACTGGTGAGTGTTTTTTGCCAAATCTTGCCAATGGCTTGTGATCTGTCTTAACAACAAAGCATTATCCAAAGAGATATGTGTGAAATCATGTAATACTGAATACAAGTGCTGCCGTTTCCCATTCTATATTTGAATAACTCATCTGAGTGGGTGACAAACTCTTGGAACAAATGCAATTGGTCGACCTTCTTGTAATAGACATTCTCCAAAACCGTTTTGTGAAGCAACTGCCTCAAGTACCATTTCTTTCCTTGGATCATTACTACTGCAAACATGCTTCTGTAGAAAGGACTGTTTCAGTGAATTGAATGCGTCATGATGATCTTCATGTGCCACAAGAATGGTATATCCTTCCTGAGAAACTCACACAGTGATGATGCTTTCTAAGAAAAAATTGAGATGTACAGTGCAAGAAAATTAAATGAGCCCAAACACCTCTGTAGATCTTCCTTGTCTTGAGAAGTAGGCAGAGATATTTGCCCTTAGCCTTACTTTGATCTGGTTATATTCCAGTATCAGAGTATATTGAGCTGAAAAGTTGATGTGTCTGCCATTAATAACACATTTTTCATTATTGAACACAAGACCTTCTCGTCTGGCTGTTTCCATTAAGATGTGAAGATTCCTGTCATGCTCTCCTTTAGTACTTCCCATGACTGCTACGTCATCCGCCATGATAACACATCCAGGAACATTTTCAGTGATGCGATCCATGTACTTTTGGAGCAGGTCTTGACTTACTGACAGATCAAATGGTAAGCGTAAAAAGCAATTATCTTCCAAATGGTGTTCTGAAAGTTGTTAGTTCCTGTGAATCTTCAGAAAGTTGGATCGACCAGCATCTATGTTTTGCATCCAGTTTCGAGAAAAACGTGGCTGTCGCAAATCTTGGATTTAACTCTTCCAAAGTAGGAATTTTGTGAGGTCATGTTTTGAATGCTCAGTTTAACCTTCTAGGATTTAGATAGACTCTGATGGTACCATCTTTTTTGACTAGGTGGTGATAGAACTGCACCAATCAGTGTGTTGCTGAAAATGGCGAATAATTCCTTGCTGTTCCATTGTATCAAGCTCAACTGTTAGTTTGTCCTTGATGTGGACACTGCACTTCTGTGGTGGATCTATGGAGGCAACTGCATTATCTTTCAATTGAGGAACAGCATCTCCTCTGAAATTGCCCACGGTATCAAATCGGCCTGGATACCTTTGTTGCAAATCCTGAATGGACTCAATGGGGTCACATTTACCTTGATTGTGTTGAATTGGCACATTACTAATTTTGTGAATTGTCACGATCCCGAGTTCACTACGTGCTAGTAGCCCTGCTACCACTGGACCATTGGTGGTGTCAACAATGCAGAAGACTTGTGGTGACCATGCAAAATTTCCAAATCTGCACTCCAACGTCAATGCTCCCATGCAGCATATTGGTGAACCATTATATGCAATGAGTCTAACTCTTGTTGGCTGTAGCATAGATTCCCATTTTGCCAGGTACATATCCTTTAGTATTCACAGTGGTAAAATATTGGCGCTTGTCCCAGTATCAACCGTTATTCGCAGCTTGTGCTTGCTACTCTTATTTGGGCATATGATTTTGATTTTGGTGAAGCCTTCCAGTTGTGTAACTCCATCCATGTAGTGCACAACCGTTACCGTGTGGAAGACTTGTTTGCTTTCAGCACCTTCTTTGTAGTCCATGTCCTTTACTATCTCATGGACATGCTTATGTTTGAATGGGTATTTGACAAACTCTTTTCTGTTTTTTCCACTAGACAGTGCCTGCTTCTTATTGAGCTGTGGATGCTGTGGTTTCTGACTGCTTCATCATTGCCAGGCCTACGGCACAGTCTTTCCCAGTGCCGCATTAGACCACATGCTTTGCAGGTATCCCTGAATACAAGACAAATTTTTGGCTGGTGTCTCAAACTACACTTGCCATAGGCCTTGCCCTGTCGAGGTATCTTGGCTACCTCGGCTATGGTTGTAGCTGCTTCAAGAGCTTGTATGTACTGCCTGCTTGCAGCTATGGCTTCATAGGAGAGGCGATGTTGTAGTGGTACTGTCACTGGACTAGTAGTCCAGAAAACCAAGCTAATGCTGTAGGGACATGGGTTCGAATCCCACCATGGCAGATGGTGAAATTTGAATTCAATTAATGAATCTGTAATTAAAAGCTAGTCTAATGGTGACCATGAAACCATTGTTGATTGTTGTAAAAACTCATCTGGTTCACTAATGTTCTTTAGGGAAGGAAATGTGCTGTTCTTACCTGGTCTGGCCTACAGGTGACTCCAGACTCACAGCGATGTGTTGACTCTTAAATACCCTCTGAAATGGCCTAGCAAGCCACTCAGTTGTATCAAAATGCTACAAAGTCTAACAAAAGAAATGAAACCAGACAGACCACCTGGCATCGACCTAAACAGTGGAAATGACAATGACAAACCCAGCCTTGTCATCCCTGTAAAGTCCACCTGACTAACATCTGGGGACTTATGCCAAAATTGGGAGAGCTGTAGCACAGACTAGTCAACAAAAAACCTGACATAGTCATACTCACGGAATCATGTCTTGCAGACAATGCCGCAAACACCACCATCGACTTCCCTGGGTATGTCCTATCCCACCAGCAGGATAGACCCAGTAGAGGTGGTGGCACAGTGGTATACAGTCAGGAAGGAGTTGCCCTGGGAGTCCTCAACATCGACTCTAGACCCCATGAAGTCTCAAGGTCAAACATGGGCAAGGAAACCTCCTGCTGATTACCACCTACCGCACCCGGCCCCCATCCCCAACCCCCTTCGGCTGATGAATCAGTGCTTCTCCATGTTGAACAGCAAGGGCACAGAATGTACTCTGGGCGGGGACTTCAATGTCCATCACCAAAAGTGGCTCCGTATCACCACTACTGACCGAGCTGGCCGAGTCCTAAAGGACATAGCTGCTAGATTGGGTCTGCAGCAGGTGATGAGGGAACCAGCAAGAGGGAAAAGCCTACTTGACCTCATCCTCACCAATCTACCTGTTGCAAATGCATTTGTCGATGACAGTATTGGTAGGAGTACTGTCTTCACATTGAGGATACCCACCATCGCGTTGAGTGGCACTACCACCGTGCTAAATGGCATAGATTTTGAACAGATCTAGCAGATCAAAACTGGGCATCCATGAGTTGCTGTGGGCCATCAGCAGTGGCAGAATTGTATTCAAACACAATCTGTAACTTCATGGCCCAGTATATCCTTCACTCTACCATTACCATCAAGCCAGGGGACCAACCCCAGCTCAATAAAGAGTGCAGGAGGGCATGCCAGGAACAGCACCAGGCATATTTAAAAATGAGGTGTCAGCCTGATGAAGCTACAACACAGGACTACCTGCATGCCAAATAGCAGAAGCAGCATGCAATAGACAGGGCTAAGCGATCCCACAACCAACGAATCAGACCTAACCTCTGCAGTCCTACCATATAAAGTCGTGAATGGTAGTGGAAAATTAAACAACAGCGGGAGGAAGCTCCACAAATATCCCCATCTTCAATAATGAGAGAGCCCAGCGCATCAGTGCAAAAGACAAGGCTAAAGCATTTGCATCTATCTACAGCCAGAGGTGCCAAGTGAATGATCCATCTTGGCTCTTTCCTGAGGTCCCCAGCATCACAGCTGCCAGTCTTCAGCCAGTCCGATTCACTCAACATGATATCAAGAAACGGCTGAAGGCACTGGTTAGAGCAAAGGCTATGGGCCTTGACAACATTCCCGCAATAGTACTGAAGACTTGTGCTCCAGAACTAGCCGTGCCCCTAGCCAAGTTGTTTCAGTACAGTTACAACACTGGCATCAACCTGGCAATGTGAAAAATTCATCAGGTATGTCCTGTGCACAAAAAGTAGGACAAATCCAACCTGGCCAATTACTGCCATATCAGTCTACTCTCGATCATCAGTAAAGTGATGGAATGGGTCATCGACAGTGCTATCAAGCAACACTTGCACAGCAATAACCTGCTCACTGCCACTCAGTTTGGGTTCCATAAGGGCCACTCAGCCCTTGACCTCATTACAGCCTTGGTCCATACTCCAGAGGTGAGTTGAGAGTGACTGCCCTTGACATCAAGGCAGCATTTGACCGAGTATAGCATCAAGGAGATCCAGCAACACTGGAGTCAATGGTAATCCAAGGTGGAAGACTCTCCGTTGGTTGGAGTGATACCTAGCACAAAGGAAGATGGTTGTGTTTGTAGGAGATCAATCATCTCTGTCTCAGGACATCACTGCAGAAATTCCTCAGAGTAGTGTCCTAGGCCCAACCATTTTCAGCTGCTTCATCAATGACCCTCCCTCCAGCATAAGGTCAGAAGTGGGGATGTTCGCTGATGATTGCACAATGTTCAGCACCTCCTCAGATACTGAAGCAGCCTGTGTCAAGATGCAGCAAGGCCTGGGCAACTGCATCAGTCTTGGGCTGATAAGTGGCAAGTGACATTCGCACCACACAAGTGCCAGGCAATGACCACTTCAAACAAAATAAAATCTAACCATCTCCCCTTGATGTTTAATGGCATTACCTTTGCTGAAATTCTTACTCTCGACATCCTGGGGGTTATCATTGACCAAAGACTGAACCAGACCAGCCAAATAAATAGTGTGGCTACAAAAGCAGGTCAGAGGCTGGGAATTCTGTGGCAATTTACTCACCTCCTGACTCGCCAAAGCCTGTCCACCATCTATAAGGCACAAGTCAGGAATGTGATGCAGTACTCTCCCCTTGCCTGGATGGGTGCAGCTCCAAAAACACTCAAGAAACTCAACACCATTCAGGACAATGCAGCCTGCTTGATTGGCATCCCATCCACCACCTTTAACATTCACTTCCTTCACCACCGGCGCACACTGACAGCTGTGTGTACCATCTACAAGATGCACTGCAGCAACTCACCAAGGCTCCTTCGACAGCACCTTCCAAACCCACAATCTCTACCACCTAGAAGGACAAGGGCAGAAGATGCATAGGAATGCCATCACCTGCAAGTTCCCCTCCAAGCCACACACATCCTGACTTGGAACTATATTGCCTTTTCTTCACTGTCACTGGGTTAAAATCCTGGAACTCGCTTCCTAACAGCACTGTTGGTATACCTACACCCTAAGGACTGCAGTGGTTCAAGAAGGCAGCTAACCAACACCCTCTCAAAGGAAATTCGGGATGGGCAATAAAGGCTGGCCTAGCCAGCGATGCCCACATTCCATGAAAGAATAAAAGAAATTCCTGCCTTTTGGAGACTTTTGGTGTCATATCCTTTTTCTTTATCCAACAGGTCTTTTTGGAACACCTCTATTGGCTTTGACACAATCACGAACTCCATTATCTTTTCAGACAATTCAATACCTGAACAATCACAGACTTTCCCTTTGTCACGGGCATCTGCTTACAAATTGATCGATGGTTGCCTTGGGCTGTTGCCTGTAGACAATCTGTTCCATTTGATTGATCCCTGAACTTAACCTTGACCTTCAGTTGGTCTTCTAACATTGTCCACCATTTTGACAGGTTCTTCCGGTCTGTTTCTGATGGTCCACAAGCGTTGATATGATGGAGTCTTTCATTGCCCATCAAAATTTTTATCTTAATTGCTTGCTTGTCAAGTTCTGTGACAGCAAGATCCAAGAAGCACAACTCCATAAGTTGTTTGAAAAGTTGGTACTCATTGAGCAGATCTTGAACCTTCCAGTTCACCGCTGGGTATTTTGTGGTCATGGTGCCAAACTTCTTGTGTACAAGATTTCTCGGCTGGAGCTTTCCCCTTTAATTGCTTGCTTTTTTTTAAAGCTTTCCAAACAAAAATTAAACAGTGCAGATCTGCTGCTTCTGCAGCGTTGGACCTCTGCCTCACCCTGATCTCTGTGGCTGCAGCATGGGCTTTCAGCCTGTGATCAGGGAGCCTCCACCCACGAAGCACTTTAAGCAGGAAACACATGACGTGCAATGGCTGTGCCCTACCGCAAACCTGACTCAAAGTGATTCTCTTTCCATTTTGAGAGCCTGATTCTGCCCGATTACTGCCTTTTCTGCCGGTTGCTGTGCAAATGAACGACCCCCTTCGTCTACTCGCACTTTCCTGGAGTACCAATTTTTGAGGATGGTCATCAAATCTGACCTTGTCGAGCCACCGCAGCTTCCTCCAACGATTTACGGTGTTGTTCCAAGCTTTACGGCTTTCCACAGGAGAAACCATCATCCTCAATGTTGTACCGGTGATCTCTGTTCTGCGTTGAACACTGCTCCTGACATGCTGAGCACGTCTGCATCACTGTTACTCTGTTCTGCTGCTACCATATTGTGTTATTGTTTTCTCAACACACTAACATACCAACAATCTGAAGCTGAATGGTAAGTTGAATGAAGGGTTCTTTATTGCAGAATAACAGATTTACACAGAAATACGCGTGTTTACTGTGAACAAACACTACTCCAACTGTTGTATCATATGTTGACTTACATCAATTCCGGTGATGATGAGTGTTAGACTGTTTACATACTCAACAGTTAAAGCAGTATCACAACAGTAGGGACAGTCGAAATTTGACAGCAGCAGCAAGTACTGCTGAACACTGGATTCAGAATTCTTTGTCAATTCCATGTTGGAGTAGAACTCTTTAGGGAGATTTTGTTTTGCTGCAATAGACTTCTTGCAGTCAATGAAATCCTGTTTGCTGCAGAATTGCTTCTACAGCTGTTTATATATGTACTAAAATATTGCAGTTGTGTCCTGCCTTCAGTTTCAATTTCCGCTGAAATTATGATAACTGCTGTGTAGTTTCTGGAATGAGCAGTGTAGCGGATGATTGAATTTATTGCATAGCTGCAGAAGTGGGAGGGCTAAAAAGGAGTGTTGACTTTGTACAACACAGATAGACTTTGCTATCAGACACCCAGAGGAACACATCTTCAATCTCAGAATCAACTATGTGGATGCAATTGCAGTCTGCTGCTTGGAATCCCTTGATTATTCTCAGAGTTGATCACTCCAGAGTGCCACAGGAATCCTAACTGGGCTCAACCATTCACTGATGCAATCCTATATGAAGACTGTCACGGAGACATCAAGAGAGCAAGATTTATTTGAAATCGTTAGCTTCTCAAGAGTGCAGGTTTTCATTAATTGCACCCATGGCATCAAAGTTCCATTAGACTACACTATATACTACATAAATAGAAAAGGATATCACTCAATGGAGGTAATTTTATCTTTGGGTGCTGATGTATTATGGGTGATAGGGTGATTTCAATTTGGCTATCCATTACACACAAAAACTTCTTTTCCCGTCCACGTCCTTCAATGAAACTAAATTCAGGCAGCGTTTATCATGGGCAGCTAATTTAATGTTGCCAGTTTTACATTGCCCAAAGCTAAAATTACTCTCAATCAATGTGCATCTTCCACATTAATAACAGGGATCCAGCCAGCTGTCATGACTTCTATATTCTGCAGCAGTCAGGCATTTAGGATTTGCTCCTTGGAGATGGCAAGCTGGAAGGATGACTACTGGGTAATTGTGGCTATGATCTATTAATTTGCCTATCACAATGACAGCATGCAGGGTTGTCATGAAGACTGTGAGTCAAAAGGTTTGTAGTTTAAATCCAAGTTCCATTCCATGACTAGAGGACATCGGGTTGAATTTTTCCTGGGGTCTCCAGATCGACCATTGTCACTTAGAGTCATTCAGCCCATTGAGTCTATGCCAGCTCTTCACAGAGCTACCCTGTCAGTCCCACTCCTCTGTTTGATCCCCATAGCCCTGCAAGTCTATTTCCTTTAAGTGACCAACCAACTTCCTCTTGAAATCATTGATTGCATCTGCTTCCAGCATCCTTGTGACAGCGAGTTCCAGGTCATCGCCATCCACTGCATAAAAAATGTTCTTCCTCATGTCCCCCCTGTTACTCTTGCCCAAAACTTTCAATATGTGTCCCCTAGTCCTTGTACCATTAATTAATGGCGACAGTTTTTCCTTGTCTAACTTATCTAAGCCTGTCTTAATCTTGTATACTTCTCTTAAATCTCCCCTCAATCTCCTTTGATCTAAGGAGAACAAACCCAGCTTTTCCAATCTAACCTTGTAACTAAATTCTTCCATTCCTGGAATAATTCTGGTAAATCTCCTCTGCACCCTCTCAAGGACCCTAACATCCTGAAGTGCGATGGCCAGAACTGGATGCAATACTGCAGCGGAAGTTGCTCAGATAAATAGCCTAAATGCCACCTACACCATTTTGGGGGGTTTTCCTTACCCTTCTGCTGAAGTTACAGTGGGCCAGTAGCATAACCCCTGCAGAAACTCACCCCCATAACTTAACCGATATTGAGATGTTAAGCCAAGATCCAGTCTGCCTGAGCAACTAGGTACAAAAGGTCTCGTCACATTATTTGAAGAAGAACATGAGATCTCCAAATATTCTGGCCAACATTCCTTCCTTAACCAACACAATTAAAACAGATTAACTGGTCATTTGTTACATTTGTTGTATGTGAAGCATCATTGTGTGGAAATTGGCTTCTACATTTGCCTGCAAAATAATGGTAACCCAAAATGTATTTATTGGCTGTAAAGTGCTTTGGAATGTCCTGAGGCAATTAAAGACATTATACAAAAAAACTTTTTTTAGTGACTGGAGAAAAAATATATCCTGTTGCTTTATTAATGCTCCTCAGTATTTTTTATGGCACAGGGCTGATGCTTTCATGACTTCATCGATTATAAAACACTAAATGATGAGGAAATCACAGATCTGCCCTGCCTCTAGTGCCAGGCCTCCCGCTCCTCTGTGACATCTTGCTTCTCTCTGGTTCTGTGGAAGGCAGATCTCTCCCTCAGGACAACCAGCAGCCTCAGTGATAACTGCTGTGAAAGTCGACATGAGCCACACTCTTTATCTGACCCACTTCCATTTTCAATCCCACTGGCTCTAAGAAGTCAGGAAACCTGTCTCGTATTTGTTCATTGGGTTCTCCGTTCCCATATTAGTAATAATAGTTTCATTATTATTGAACTGCATTTTTCTTTATGAACTCAGGTATCCAAGGATTTTTTAAGGATGAACTTTCCTGAATCTTCAACAGGTGAACAGTCATTCACTTTCCTTGGTGGTGTTGGGGGAGTGGGACACAGATCCCCAGACAAACATACACTACAGCCTACTTCTCGGAACATAGGAACAGGAGATTATGGCTGATCTGTGACCTAACTCCATATACCCAACATTGCCCATTATCCCTTAATAACTTTGGTTAACAGAAATCTATCAATCTCAGATTTAAAATTAACAGTTGGCCCAACATCAACTATCATTTGCAGAAGAGAGTTCCAAATTTCTGCCACTCTTCATGCGTAGAAGGGTTTCCCAACCTCAGTTCTGAAAGGGCTGGCTCTAATTTTAGGCTTTGTTCCCTAGTCCTTGATTTGCCAACCAATGGAAATGGTTTCTCTATCTACCATATTGTTCCCCTTAATAACTTGAAAATTTTGATCAAATCACCTCTTAATCTTCTAAATTCCAGGGAATAAAACCTAATTTGAATAATCTCACCTCGTAATTTAACACTTGGAGACCAGGGGCTGGATTTCCATGATGAAGACGGGAAACAGGAACCGGGTTTGGTTTTTGGTCTGAAACCTGCCTCCTCTGGGAAGCTGATTCAGATTGCGAATTTCAAGTGGGAAAGCGTTAATTGGTATGGAGACAGGTTTCCTGACTTCTTAGAGCCAGTGGGATTGAAAATGGAAGTGGGTCAGATAAAGAGTGTGGCTCATGTCGACTTTCACAGCAGTTATCACTGAGGCTGCTGGTTGTCCTGAGGGAGAGATCTGCCTTCCACAGAACCAGAGAGAAGCAAGATGTCACAGGGGAGCTGAAGGCCTGGCATTAGAGGCAGGGCAGACATGCACTTCATCAATGCCCATCTTTCTCTAATGCTGGAGGCCGTGAGGGAGAAGAGGGAGGTCCTCTTCCTGGAGAGTGGCAGGAGGAGGCCACCTCATCATGCAGCAGGGGCACTTCTCTGTTCAGTCCTACCCCCCTCAGTTTCGTCTTCCCCCTCTTCTATTACCTCCTGTTCCTCTGCTTTGTTGGGCTTGCTCCAGAAAGTACTGGAGAGAAGAGTGCTCCATTTTGGATTGGAGGTTTAACCCCCTCTGAAGAATAGTGCATGGACAACCTGGATGGATGTAAAAGAAAGAGTGAATCCTGTCCCATTATGACTAGATTGTTGAAAAGAATAGAAAGATGTGTCAATGAGGTGAGATGCAGTAAATAAAGGGGGAAGAAGCTCATCTGGAGCATAAACTCTGGCCTAATTGGCTGTTTCATTTCAATCATAGTACAGCTTTAATATGACCAGCAATAAGACTAGTTGTCTGTTCCTGACCTATGTCAGTGCTATAATAAAAACAAGAAATGCTGGAAACACTCAGCAGGTCTGGCAGCATCTGTGGAGAGAGAAGCAGAGTTAATGTTACAGGTCAGTGACCCTTCTTCAGAACTGGCAAATATTAGAAATGTAAAAGGTTATAAGCAAGTAAAGTGGGGGTGGGGAAAGAGATAACAAAGGAGAAGGTGTCGATAGGACAAGGTCACAAAATAGCTGACCATAAGGTCATGGAGCAAAGATATGTTAATGGTGTGTTGAAAGACAAAGCATTTGTACAGAAAGGGTGTTAACGGGCTGAAAATTGAACATCAGCAAGTACAAACATGAAAAAAACAGTGGGAAAGCAAACTGAACAAACTAAGATAAAATAAAATAAACACGAAAAAAATTTTAAAAAGGAAAAAGAAAAAAATAACTAAAAATAAAAGTAAATTGGGGGGCCCGTCATGCTCTGAAATTATTGAACTCAATATTCAGTCCGCAGGCTGTAGTGTGCCTAATCGGTAAATGAGATGCTGTTCCTCGAGCTTGCGTTGATGTTCACTGGAACATTGCAGCAATCCCAGGACAGAGATGTGAGCATGAGAGCAGGGGGGAGTGTTGAAATGGCAAGCAACCGGAAGCTCTGGGTCCTGCTTGCGGACTGAGCGGAGGTGTTCCGCAAAGCGGTCACCAAGTCTGCGTTTGGTCTCCCCAGTGTAGAGGAGACCACATTGTGAGCAGCGAATACAGTATACTACATTGAAAGAAGTACAAGTAAATCTCTGCTTCACCTGAAAGGAGTGTTTGGGGCCTGGGATAGAAAGGAGAGAGGAGGTGAAAGGGCAGGTATTACACCTCCTGCGATTGCATGGGAAGGTGCCGTGGAAAGGGGAATGAGGTGGTGGGGATAATGGAGGAGTGGACCAGGGTGTCACGGAGAGAACGATCCCTTCGGAATGTTGCCAGGGGAAGGGAGGAGAAGATGCGTTTGGTAGTGGCATCACGCTGGAGGTGGTGGAAATGGTGGAGGATGATCCTTTGAATATGGAGGCTGATGGGGTGGAAAGTGAGGACAAGGGGAACCCTGTCGCCGTTCTGGGAGGGAGGGGAAGGGGTGAGGGTAGAGGTGCGGGAAATGGGCCAGACACGGTTGAGGGCCCTGTCAACAACACTGGGGGAGAATCCTCGGTTGGGGAAAAAGGAAGACATATCAGAAGCACTGTCATGGAAGGTAGCATCATCAGAGCAGATGCGTCGGAGACGGAGAAACTGGGAGAATGGAATGGAGTCCTTACAGGAGGCAGGGTGTGAAGAAGTGTAGTCAAGGTAGCTGTGGGAGTTTGTTGGGTTTATAACGGCTATTAGTAGACAGCCTATCCCTGGAGATGGAGACAGAGAAGTCGAGGAAGGGAAGGGAAGTGTTGGAGATGGACCATGTAAAGGTGAGAGAAGGTTGGAAATTAGAAGCAAAGTTGATAACGTTTTCCAGTTCGGGGTGGGAGCAGGAAACAGCACCGATACTGTCATCAGTGTACTGAAAAAAGAGTTGGGGGAGGGGGCCTGAGAAGGACTGGAACAAGGAATGTTCGACATATCCCACAAAAAGACAGGCATAACTAGGACCCATGTGGGTCCCCATAGCAACACCTATGATGCTGCCAGACCTGCTGAGTGTTTCCAGCATTTCTTGTTTTTATTTCAGATTTCCAGCATCCACAGTATTTTGCTTTTAATCCATGTTAGTGCTACCTGGTTGGCTTCCTTCCATCTACAAAAGATGACGGACACTCAGAAAACAATCCATTTAGGTAGGGTATCTTCTCTTGGTGCACCTTTGCTGATGGCTGTAAATGCCAATCTTTGAGAGGCAGGTTCTGCCACAAGTGCCACACTTGGAGCTGCCAAGGGACAGTGAATTGTTGTTTTTGGCACTGTTGGCGCCTATTGCCAAGCTGCTGTAGCAACTGGTCGTTATGATAGTGCACACCAGTCCACAGGATATGTCAACATTTCCCTCTTTCACCAGCTCGTGACTCCCCGGTGCGATAGTCGACATTTAGGGCCTTCATGTCATGCTTGCAAACATCCTTTAAGTGGAGCCCCACTGGTCGTCTGGCCCCGGCTACCTCACCATACAGAAGATCCTTGGGTATGCAACCATCTTCCATCCTGCGGATATGTCTGATCTGTTTGATTAGTACAAATGCACTTGGGAGCTCTGTCTTTGAGAGGACTGCCGCGTTTGTGATTTTGTCCTGTCCAGACAGCGAAGATGGAAATTATTGAGCTTCTTTTCCTGGTAGCTGTAGGTCACCCATGTTTCGCAGTCATACAGCAAGGTGCTGAGAACACAGGCCTTATAAATCATCAGCTTGTTCTTAAGAGTCAGTTTAGTGTTATCCCATGCACGTTTCGCGAGCCAGTCAAAGGTGGTAGCTGTTTTCACTATGCATTTATGTTAGTGCTACCAGGGTGGGAAGAACTGGAGTTCCCCCATCTCACCAGAGAGGTGACGTAGTGCAGTGTAAGTTTCCAGCATGTGTGTGGGCGCCCGGCCTACCCCTTCCCACAAAAAAGTAAACTGAGGGAGTATGTCACTTTGCAAGAGGAACATTCAGCTTAAAAACAAAGTCCCCCTCACCTTTTAGTTTTTATTTCCCAATCCTGGTCTGCCAATCCAGCCCCAGGCGGGGCCAAATTGCAACATGATTGGAGACCAGCACGTCTATTCACCCTTCACTTACCAGCCACAAATTCTACTCTGAGTCTGGTAGGCCAAGCATATGAGAACTTGAGAGGTTAGAGGACCCCACATGACACAGGTGTCCACATAAGCAGTGGATGGAGATATTTTCATTTACTGGGCTCCATGGGAACTTCTCAAAATGGGAAATACCCAGTGAAACTGGGTCTCCACTGTTTTCCGAGCAGCGTCGCCAGTACTGAGCTGATATGTAAGAAATTATGACCCCATCAGATTCATCTGTTCCAGTGGAATATATATTGATGTTTATAGACATTTTTAACCTATAGCATGTTGACAGAAAGAAGAAGTGGAATCTGGACCTTTAGTTCTGCTCCATTTTCAACCTCGATCCTGTACATAGGCCCTGGGTGCAGAGCAGTTTGAGATTCATTCATTAGAAAGTTGAGGGGTGACCTCCTCAAGGCATTTACAATGATAAAAGGATTTGATAGGCTAGATACAATGAAATAGTTTACATTTGTGGGGAACCAAGATTAAGTGGGCTGAATTAAAATTTGTGCTTGGCAGTTTTGAAGTGACATCAAGAAGCATTTTTTGTCGAGGACGTCCTTCCCACCCAGAGGCCAATTGAGGCTCTTAGGTGTCCAATTAAGGACCACTGAGGGGGGTGGGGGAGGGGGGTGGGGTTCTGCCACGTAGGGAGACTGCCCAGTAAAGGTTGGCAGCCTCCCTGAGGCTCAGGGTGGGGGAACTCTCCTTATTGGGCATCCTGTGGCCCATGGCCCTCGGCGGGAAGGGCTGCCCCCGGAAACATCCCCCGCCCTCACCAGTGACCTCCCCCGCCCCACACCCACCGTGACCTGCCTGACTGACCCTGGCGACACCAATCCCACTCACCTTGGTTCCCGGGTAGCATCCATGATACTGCTCCGGACTGGGTGCAGTCCCAGCAGTGGCCACCTCTATTGGTAGCGCTGCTGGGAATGATGAGCTGCCAGCCCTTGGATTGGCAGGGTTGCCCTGGCTGTCCAGCTTGCTGTTAGAGCCACTGCCACCCGCAATAAAATCAGCCTCTTGTGTGCAATAGAGATGCATCATAGAACTTGTATGACTCCCCCTGGTGCAGTGCAACAGTCTTCATGACCGTGCAACTAGGAGACAAACTGACATGCAATGTGCTATAAAAAGTATGGGCTGAATTTTACAAGTCCCCCGGCAAAAATGTCACCGAGCTGCCGCGATCCTAAGCGCAGCGGCTCATGTTAATAGCTGGTATGGGCTGCCCCGCAGATCAAGTGGAGGGGGCGGGCTGTCGGTCCCTAGCAATGGCATCAGCTGCCTGTGCACAAGTGCTGACACAATTTTTAAAGTGCTTTGAGCCCTAACATAAAATTTAAATATTAAAAGATGCAATTAATAAAAAAAACATTTTATTTGCCACTCTCCCAACCCTATAACCATAAAATGAATTACTCGCCCTCTCCCCCACCCCCCATCAAAGCACTTACTTTGTCCACCTGACCTTCCCCCCCATAAAGTGCATAAACTTTCACCTCAAACCTTTCCCACCATCCCCTATACCAATGACCCCGTTCCGCCCCCCCCCCCCCTCCTGCACTGATAAACTTACTTCCTCCCCCCTCCTCCCTCCCCACAAGTGTTCCTCCTCGTTTCTTCGGACGGGGATCTGAAGGCAGGTGAGTGCCGGCCAGCGGCAGGAAGATCGCAGTGGGATGGAAGGTGGCAGCGTAGGTATGATTAATTCATTGTGGGGGCTGCCACAAGGCCTCGCTGCTGCCAGCAATATCGGGCCAGGCCCTCCCGGCGTTGGGGTGCATGGCCGCCCTCACCTGGAGGCATTTTCCAGCACCCCCTGCCTCCCTCCACGAACCCAGACGTCGGGGGGAATGTCTGTAAAATTCAGCACTAAGTGGCAGAAAAATAAATTAAAAATAACATTTTTATTTTCACTATTTTATTCAATTTAAGTTCACAAGTAACATTTTTAAGTAAACTGTGCTGCTTTGGATGGTGAATTTTAGAGGCTACCACTTGCACTTAGAGGGCAATGACATCACGCGCTTTGATACTAAACTTGGACATTATGGCCAGAATTAGTCAGTTAGTTCCAGGTAAAGGTAAGTAACCACCTGTTCAAAGCATTGTTCATTGGACACTCAAAGGTGGAAGACATTTTCTGGGTGGGGCGTGCATATGAGCAATGCTACATGAAGCCGACTAATATGGAAAGAATAAGAAATAAGCTACTTAACTGGTAAGTACATTTCATACCTCAGATAAAGGATAAGTCTGTTCAATGGCTATTTTTAATCTTGTTTCTTGGTTGCCTTTAGTTGTCCTCACAAAAGCACAATGAAAGGGATATGCCAGTCACAGATCTCATACAAAAATTCAGCAAGGTGATGACATCTTTAAGCAATGTGCCGTGTGAGATTATAAAATCAGAGTGACAAGCCATCCCAAAGAGCCAAGCATATAACATTTAATGGTGTATAAAAACAGAATACTGCGGATGCTGGGAATCTGAAATAAATGCAGGAAATACTCAGCAAGTCATGTAGTATCTGTGGAGATAAAAACAGAGTTAATGTTTCAGATCTTTCATCACAACTGGGAAAGGTTAGAGATTCAATACGTTTTAAGCAAGTGAGAGGGGGAATGTAGAAAAAGTACAAAGGGGAAAGTCTGTGATAGGGTGGAAGTCAGAAGAGTTTAAATGACAAAAGTTGGTGGTGCAAAGCCAAAGTGTTAATGGGACAAGTGAAGAACCAAAAGATGAATCTAGAGGTGGTCTGAATGACAGAATGATGAACAGCTGCATCCAAAAGCAAAAACAAAAGAAATGCAAGAGTAAAACTGGAATATGCAAAGAAAAAGGAAACAAAATGGGGTCAGAGATCATAGTATAAAATTGTTGAACTCAATATTGAGTGTGAAAAGCTGTAAAGTGTCTAATCGAAAGATGAGGTGCTATTCCTCAAACTTACGTGCATCTTCATTGGCAAACTGCAGGAGACTGAGAAGAGAGAGGCCAGCGTGAGAGAAAAGTGAAAATTTAAAATGACAGTCGACTGGGAGCTCAGTGTCATGCTTGTGGACTGAATGGAGGTCACCCAATCTACATTTGGTCTCCCCAGTGTAGAGCAGACCACATTGTGAGCAGTGAATACAGTATATTAAATTGAAAGAAATACATGTAAATCACTGTTTCACTTGGAAAGAGTGTTTGAGGCCTTGGACAGTGAGGAGAGAGGACTTAAAATGGCAGGTGTTACATCTCCTGTGCTTGCATGGAAAGGGTTTTGGGAAAGACGGGGATTGTTGGGGGTGATTGAGGAGTGGACTAAGGTGTCACGGAGGGAATGACCCCTTTGGAATGCTGGAAGTGGAGGGGAGTGGAAGATGTGTTTCGTGGTGACATCACACTGGAGGTGATGATAACGATGGAGGATGATGCTTTGAATACAGAGATTGGTGGGGTGAAAGGTGAGGACAAGAGGAACCCTATTCTGGTTCTGGGAGAGAGGGGAAGGGCTGAGAGCATTGTGGGAAATGGGACGGACACAGTTGCGGGCCATGTCAACCATGGTGGAGGGAATCCTCGGTTGAGGAAAAAGGAATACATATCAGAAGTGCTAGTATAGAGGTTGCATCGTCTGAACAGATGTGACGGAGACGGAGAAACTGGGAGAATGGAATGGAGTCCTTTCAGGGTGTGGTATGTGAGGAAGTGCAGTCGAGGTAGCTGTGGGAGTCAGTGGTCTTATAATGAATCTTTGTTGAAAGCCTATCCCCAGAAATGGAGACAGAGAAGTCAAGAAATGGAAGGGAAGAGTCATCGATGGACCATGTGAGGATGAGAGCATTTGATTAAATTATCCAGTTCAGGGGGCGAGCAGGAAATGGCACCGATACAGTTATCAATGTACCAGAAAGATAAGTGAGGGAGAGGGCCCAAGCAAGACTGGAACAAGGAATGTTCCACATATCCCACAAAAAGGCAGGAAGAGTTAGGACCCATACTTCAGAGGGAGACACATTAGAGTGAGTGAGGGGAGCAGAGAACTTGTGACAGCTGATGTCACGCAGGTAGTTCTCAATGAAAAGATCGAGAGAGGGTAAGAGGCAAGAGGAGGGGTCCAGGTGAAGGGAGAATATTGGAGATGTGTAAAAAAAGTCCGCTGGCCCAAGAAGTGGGTGCAGAGGCGAAAGCGAAGGATGAAGAGCTCAGCATCATGCCAAGTTCGAAATTCATGGAGAGGGGGCATAAGGGGATGAAGATGAGGCCTTTGCTAAGGACAGATCGTTTAGGGTCAGAGAGGGGAATGTCAGAAGGTATTTAATGGTGTGTTGCTGCTAAATGATGGAAGCTAATGTTCTGGAATTGATTTTAACAGGACAATGTCAATTGTAGATCTTCTGAAAACCTCAACAATGAGTTTAACTTTTTTAAATTTTATTTGGTCATGGGATGTGGGCGTCACTGGCTAGGCCAATATATATTGCCCATCCCTAATTGCCCTTGAGAAGGTGGTGGTGAGCAGTTAGTGCTGTTAGGAAGGGAGTTCCAAGATTTTGACCCAGCGACAGTGAAGGAATGTCGATATAGTTCCAAGTCAGGGCGTTGTGTGGTTTGGAGGGGAACTTTTAGGTGGAGGTGTTTCCATGCATCTGCTGCCCTGGTCCTTCTAGGTGGTGGGTTTGGAAGGTGCTGTTGAAGGAGGCTTGGCAAGTTGCTGCTATGCATCTTGCAGATGGTAAACACTGCTGCCACTGTGTGTCGGTGGTGAAGGGAATGAGGTTAAAGGTGGTGGATGGGGTGCCAATCAAGCAGACTGCTTTGTGCTGGATTGTGTTGAGCTTCTTGAGTGTTGTTAGAGCTGCCAATCCAGGCAAGTGAAGAGTATTCCATCACATTACTGTCTTGTGCCTTGTAGAGGGTGGACAGGCTTTGGGGAGCCAGGAGATGAGTTACTTGCCACAGAATTCCCAGTCTCTGACCTGCTTTTGTAGCCACAGTATATATATGGCTGGTCCAGTTCAGTTTCTGGTTAATGGTAACCCCAAAGTTGTTGATAGTGGGGGACTCAGCTATGGTAATACCATTGAACATCAAGGGGAGATGTATAGATTCTCCCTTGTTTGAGATGGTCATTGCCTGGCACTTGTGTGGTGAGAATGTTACTTGCCACTTATCAGCACAAGCCTGGATGTTGTCCAGGTCTTACTGTATCAGGGCATGGGCTACTTCAGTATCTGAAGAGTAACGAATGGTATTGAACATTGTGCAATCATCAGTAAACATCCCCACTTCTGACCTTATGATGGAGCGAAGGTCATTGATGAAGCAGCTGAAGATGGTTGGGTCTAGGAAACTACCGTAAGGATCTCCTGCAATGATATCCTAGGACTGAGGTGATTGACCTCCAAAAACTGCAACCATCTTCCTTTGTGCTAGGTATGACTTCAGCCAGTGGAGAGTTTTCCACTGATTCCCATTGACTCTGGTTTTGCTAGGCCTCCTTGATGCCATACTCGGTCAAATACTGCCTTGATGTCAAGGGCAGTCACTCTAACCTCAACTCTGGAGTGCAGCTCCATGTTTCGAGTAAGCTGTAATGAGGCCAGGAGCTGAGTGGCCCTTGCGGAACCCAAACTGAGCATCAGTGAGCAGGTTATTGCTGAGCAAGTGCCGCTTCATAGCACTGTTATCAACCCCTTCCATCACTTTGCTGATGATCGAGTGTAGACTGATAGGGCAGTAATTGGCCGGGTTGCATTTGTCCTGCTTTTCATGGATAGGACATATCTGGGCAATTTTCCTCATTGCCGAGTAGATGACAGTGTTATAGCTGTACTGCAACAGCTTGGCTAGGGGTGGGGCTAGTTCTGGAGCACAAGTCTTCAGTACTATAGCCGGAATATTGTCAGGACCCATAGCCTTTGCAGTATCCAGTGCCTTCAGCTGTGTCTTGATATCAGGTGGAGTGAAGGTTGGGGACCTCAGGAGCAGGCCAAGGTGAATCATTCACTCGGCACTTCTAGCTGAAGGTGGATGCAGTTGTTTCAACCTTGTCTTTTGCAATGATGTGCTGGGCTCCCCCATCGTTGAGAATGGTGATATCTGTGGAGGCTGCTCCTCCTGTTAGATGTTTAATTGTCCACCATTCACGGCTGGATGTGGCAGGACTGCAGAGCTTAGATCTGATCCATTGGTTGTGGGATCGCTTAGCCCAGTGTTACACCAATGTGTTTTGTTGAAATATAATTTTCTTTAATCCACTGACTGCAGATCTGAATTTATGTTATTTTAAAAGACATTTTTAAAAGATTAGCTGCCTGCAAAGTCATCCTTTCAGCTTAATATGATGACCTAGTTTGCTGCACTGTATCCTACATTGCAAAGGACTGTCAGGAGAGAGACAAAATGTCTGCTCAGTCCCCAGCACGAACCAAGACCCAGGAAGTTTAAAGGCACTACCTGTTCTCCCAACAAGCAGAGAAATACTGCTAAATACTATTTTTGAATGATTAAGTGACTGTCATGTGACAAGTCCCTCTCCATCTGTGGTTTCAAGCTGGTGTTTTCTCTGTAGCAGAGGAGAAGCAACTAGATTCTCATATGAGCAGACCCTAAGTGGGGGTTGCTCTCTCTCTCTCTCTCTCTCTCCATTCCAGCTTGAAAGCTTTCAAATTCTGCCTGTTGACTGACCATCTTTGCATACTCCAGCTACAATCAGAAACACCGTTGGAGTAAATCATCTGCATTGCTATCTCCAAGAAACTCACCGAACCAGTCATCTACCTCTTAAAACTAAAAGCCTCAGGACCACTGGCTAGAAGCCAGCCGAATCACCAAACACCACTGACTGTGTACCTTTTTTTATGGACTCTAACTCAACCAATCCATCTTTCCCCTCTCTGTAACCTATTTGTGTGTGTGTAAACCTCTCGAGTGTGTGTGTGAGTGAAAGTTGGCGTGTTATTTATTATTTTATTCATTTGGTATAGGTACAAAAAAGTTAATCTCTTTCTTTGTTCACTCAAGAAAAGCCGTCCGACTGATTCTTGTTGTGATCATAGCAAGTAAGTTATCTAACACGTACTGAATTGGCAAGTACACCAATTTAAAAAAGAGTTAAACCTGCTGTGGTCTAACAAGGAGAGGAAAAAGAGGGAAGTCCTTCAACCCCTCCTCACTTGACCATAACACCAGTCTATCACATGCTGCTTCCACTATTTGGCATGCAAGTAGTCCTGTGTTGTAGCTTCACCAGGTTGACACCTCATTTTTTAGGTATGCCTAAACATTCTAATAAAAGATAAAAAATAAAATATGCCTAACAAAAGATTCAAGCCCCTCTCTCAACCCCCATGTAATAAACAATTTATTACCTGCCCTCTCCCCCCATAACACAAAAACTTACCTTCAGGCCACTTAAGGGCCTTGATTGACCTGGGCCAGCAGGCCTTTTCTTGCCGCTGCCATCACTCATAAATTTGCAGTGGAGGCTGGAAGGTGTCAGGAACAGCACTCCCCGCTTTCAAATCAATTTGACAACTCACCCCCGCCTCGCCACCAGCCCATTACTGCAGAGGGGGAGGTGGGGGTGGCGGTGGTGTAAAATTCCGGCCAAAATGTTTCAAAATATGGTCTTGAGTAATCTCTACTCACAAAGCTTTTACATTTATTTTCAGAAAAAATACTTTTCTGTAAATTATTCACTTCACAAAAAAGTTTGATTATGTAAGAAAAATTGTGAAAAGAAGTATTTTTACTTCTTAACAAAGGCGGTTGGAATAGCAACCTAAATATTTCTATTCTTCATCTAATGCAAATATTTTACAAAAGGTTACATTTTAGCTTTCAGAAGAAAATTTTTACTTACAGCTCTGTGAGGTGTTAAACAGACTATTTGCATGCTTTGCATGTTGAAAATAGTTTCTGTCACATTATGCTCTCGAAGTTGTAAAATAGGTCCATGCTTTGTTGTCTTCAGGAATGTATGAATATTGTTAAGACCATGGTTGGAGGATTGCACTGTCTCCCTCTAGCCTGCCACTCCACTGGTCACAACATATATTTAAAATTATTTTAACAAGTTATGGATATGGCTAATTATATACTTTTATCTATCCATTTCAGAATACAAATCCACTAACCAGGTTTCTTTAATAAACAACAAAATTATTAATTTATTATAAAATATGACCAATTCAATAAAGATGCAAAGCTTATTAACACACAGGTTGAAATATGAAAGTATAAATATATTCCCTTCTAAATAACTCAACACACAACACACAAAGAAAAAGTAAAGAAGCTTTCTCTGCAAAGATGAACTTTACAAAAACAAAAATACTTTGGCCAAATACTTGTTAATTCTTGAAGAGAAAAAGGATAACACATGAAATGTTCCAGATGACTCTCGGTCTGGCGTTCTGGTACATGCAGATGGCGATCACTGGGATCTTTCTAGAGCAGTTCTGTTGAGAAGACATCAAGGAGTTGTCTTGCAGGCTTTTTGGGAGAGTTACTGCATCTATGGTTTCAGCTTTCACACTGGATTTTCAGAACATTTTTCAAAACAGGTGGAAAAGGATGAGTTGGGTGGTTTCTCTCTTAGCTGGTTACACACCAACTGCACTCCAAACAATCCAAAAACGAAACTAAAACTCCTGACCACCATAAATCTAGACATGTGACTTCTCTGTAAACAACTCCAAATAGTTCTACAGTCCATAAGACTCTGGCTGTTTATTCAGCTTAAGACATGTGACATCCGGTAAGTGTTTGTTTTTAAACAAAGTCCCAAGTGTCCTTCCAGTGATCATTTAAAAAAAAACAAGTCCAGCCTCTCCTCAGGTATTTTCCAGTCTTTTAAACACAAGTCCTCAAAAAGTATTAATAATGGAAGCACCTTCATGACAATATATTTCATTTTTCTTGCCTTTTTGACTGTGCAACTAACTATAAACTACCCTGGGGTATAAAGTCATCAATAACCTATGCCCCAATAGACATATTCATATGAAGGCGAAAGAAAGGGCATCCAAAGATAGAGTTCCCTGATAAGATCCAGAGATTAAAATGAGACAGAAAAAGGCTTCTGACAAATGTAAGTTACATAATACAGTAGAGAACCAAGCAAAATATAAAAAATACAGAGGATGTCCAATAGAGGAAATAAAAGTGGCAAAGAGAGAATATGACTAACATAAAAGTCTTTAATTAACATATAAATGCTAAAAGGGTATTCAAAGGAAGGCATGACTGAATAGGGGATCTGCTTGTTGAGGGAGAGGACATGGCTAAGGTATGAAATGAATTCTTTGGATCTTCCTTGTTCGAGAAGTAATGTAGCAGTAAAGGAGGAGATAATAGATTGGATAGGATAAAAAATAAAGAGGAGTTTCATAAAAGGTTGGCAGTGCTCAAAGTAGAAAAGTCACCTGGATGATTTGCTTCCTAAGCTACTGAGGGAAGTAAAGGCTGAAATTGTGGAGCCAAGGACCTGATACTTACTGGGGGAATTTCCAAGTGAGGGGAAGGGTTCTGGCCAGAAACCCGGGTTTCCCCAAATACTGTGTAACTCCACAGCGTGCATTTTTTAGCAGGTTCCCAGCCTGATTATGAGAGTTGGTTCCCTTTCAGGTGGGGAACACGACAGAAAAGGCTGCAGTCAAGCGTTAACACTGGAAGACAGATCGAATCTGGAACACCCGATCACATTAAAGTATGTAGATAAGCCACCCGGCTTTGAGAACTGGCTGTGTTATCTGCAGCACCCCCTCTCCAACCTTCCCAGCTCTATTAAAATTGGACGTAGGCAGGTTTGAGGTTCATTGTCTTTGGTTTAAAATTTTTAAAATTTTACTATCCCACCTGATCCAAACCAAGCCGTTTTGGGAGTTAAAATTATTTCCAATAATCTAGGATAAAATTCATTGACATTTACGATTCCATGATTTTATGATTCTCTGATTTGGAAAAGTACAGCTATTGCCACCTGTATATATATATATAGGCAGATTTCTGAGGGCAAAAACAATCGGGAAATAATAGTTGGGGTTTTCAACTACCCGAAGATCAACTGGGAGACAAACAGTGTGACAAACTGCATTCAAGATAATTTTTTCGCCAGCACGTAACAAGCCCAATGCGAAGGGGCGCAATTCTAGATTTAGTCTAAGGAAATAATGCTGAGCAATAATGCAGGGGACCACAGTTGCGCAGTGGTTAGCACTGCAGCCTCACAGCTCCAGCGACCCTGGTGCAGTTCTGGGTACTGCCTGTGCAGAGTTTGCAAGTTCTCCCTGTGACCATGTGGGTTTCCACCAGGTGTTCTGGTTTCCTCCCACAGCTGAAGACTTGCTGGTTGATAGGTAAATTGGCCATTGTAAATTGCCCCTAGCGTAGGTAGGTGGTAGGAAAATTCAGGGAAGGTGGGGATGTGGTAGGGAATATGGGATTAATGTAGGATTAGTATAAATGGGTGGTTGATGGTCAGCACAGACTCAAAGGGCCTGTTTCAGTGCAATATGACTCCATGGCAAGTAGATGAAGCAGCAGTGGGTGACCATTTTGGAGATAGTAACCATAATACAGTTAGATTTAGCATTATTATTGAACAGGACAAAGACAGAGCAGGAGTAAAAGTTCTAAATTGGGGTAAGGCAAATTTTATGAAGCTGAGTGGTGATCTGGCGAAAGTGGACTGGATGCAGCTACTTGAAGGAAAATCGATGACAAAGCAGTGGAAGGCATTCAAAACCAAAATTATATGGGCACAGTGTAGCTCTGTCCCCACAGAGAAAAAGTGTGGTACTGCCAAATCTAGAGCCCCCTGGTTATCTGGAAGCATACAGGGTAAGATAAAGCAGAAAAAAGAAAGCTTATGACAGTCACAAAAAACTTAATACTTTAGAAAGTCTGGAGGAGTATAGAAAGTGCATTAGTGAAGTAAAAAAGGAAATTAGGAAAGCAAAGAGAGGACATGAAAATATATTGGTCGGTAAAATCAAGGAAAACCCAAAGATGTTTTCTCAGTACATTAAGTGCAAGAGGTTAGCTAAGGAAATGCTAGGACCTATCAGAGATATACAAGGTAACTTATGTGCGGATGGAGAAGATGAGGGCAGAGTTCTTAATGAGTACTTTGTCTGTGTCTTCACAAAGGAGAGGGATGATGCAGACATTGTAGTTAAAGAGGAGTGTAAAATATTAGATATGATAAGCATAATGTGAGAGTAAGTACTGGAGGATCTGACATCCTTGAAAGTGGATAAATCACCAGGGCCAGATGGATTGTATCCCAGGCTGTTGAAGAAAGCCAGGGAGGAAATAGCGGATCCTCTGAGGATCATTTTCAAATCCTCACTAGCTACAGGTGATGTATCAGAGGATTGGAGGTCTGCGAACATTGTACCATTGTTCAAAAAGGGTACAAGGGATAGGCCAAATAATTATAGGCTGGAGTCATGCAGGCCCCCACCTGCAAAGAATGAGGCACATTAATTTCACCACATGGACCATTAAATTTCAAATTGTTGCTGGGAAGGCCTGTGACAAGGGGCTGCAAAGACATTTTTGCATATTAACAGACAGTGTTTGGAACAAAGGAGCTATCACCTGCTTCAATACAATCCACAAACAGACATGGTTAAACCAGTTAGACACATGACTAACCTGCTTGGCAGTCTGGTTTTTTTTCTGAATTGGACAGTTTAAACTGAGAGCCTGCAGAAAGCTGAATGCTCCTGGACTGAAGCAGACCTGTCTGCTCCCATCTCTTTCTTACAGAACTCCAAAACCCACTGAAGACACATGAAGATCAAGAGAGAAAAGTCTCCTACAGCGAACAAGGTTTAAGAAGCATGCTGCGCCCCAATGAAAAGCAAGATCTAACTACAATCAAGGACTCTACAGTGAGCTTGAAGAACCATAACAAAAACCTCCTCAGTTATTGCCTCAAATTTTTCCACTATATTTCTTCTGTTTTCTTTCTGTCTCTACCTGCACATGCGTATCGCATATGTTTGCTAGCGTGGGGCGTGGCGTGTATCTGCAGGCATTCACTGATTTAGAGTTTAAGTTCAAGTTTAATAAATTTCAACTTTTCTTCTTTAAACCTAAGAAAGCCTGTTTGTGATGGTTTCTTTGCCTTATAATTGGAAAGCGGTGAAAAAGGATTCACCAAGGGGGAGCTAAAAACAATACGTTTAAAATTACAGTAAGACCAGGTGAAGGCTGAAAGGGAAGCAGAAACCTCTTTCTCACCTGGTCGTAACAGCCAGTCAGTCTGACCTCGGTGGTAGGCAAATTATTAGAATCAATTCTGAAAGATAGGATTAACTGTCACTTAGAAAGGCACGGGTTAATCAGGGATAGTCAGCATGGATTTGTTAAGGGAAGGTCGTGTCTTACTAACTTAATTGAATTTTTTTTGGAAGTGAAAAGGAGGATTGATGAGAGTAGTACAGCGGATGTGGTCTATGTGGATTTTAGTAAGACATTTGACAAGGTTCTACATGGCAGACTGATCAGAAAAATAAAAGCCCATGGGATTCAGGGGAATGTGACGAGTTGGATCCAAAATTGGCTCAGTGACAGGAAACAAAGGTTTAATGGTTGACGGATGTTTTTGTGAATGGAAGGCTGTTTCCAGTGGCGTTCCACAGGGCTCAGTGTTGGGTTCCTTTCTTTTTGTGGTATTTATTAATGATGTAGACTTAAATATGGGAGGCATGATTGGGAAATTTGCAGATGACACAAAAATTGGTTATGTAGTTGATAGTGAAGAGAACAGCTGTAGACTCCAGAATTATCTCAATAGTTTTGGTTGAGTGGGCGGAAAAGTGCAAATGGAATTCAATCCAGAGAAGTGTGAGGTAATGAATTTGGGAAGGGCAAACAAAGCAAGGGAATATACAATAAACGGGAGGATATTGAGAGGGGTAGAGGAAGTGAGAGACCTTGGGGTGCATGTCCACAGGTCCCTGTAGGTAGCAGGACAGGTAGATAAAGTGGTGAAGAAGGCATATAGAATACTTTTCTTTTCTTTTCTTTTGGGCCTCCTTATCTCGAGAGACAATGGATACGCGCCTGGAGGTGGTCAGTGGTTTGTGAAGCAGCGCCTGGAGTGGCTATAAAGGCCAATTCTGGAGTGACAGGCTCTTCCACAGGTGCTGCAGAGAAATTTGTTTGTTGGGGCTGTTGCACAGTTGGCTCTCCCCTTGCGCCTCTGTCTTTTTTCCTGCCAACTACTAAGTCTCTTCGACTCGCCACAATTTAGCCCTGTCTTTATGGCTGCCCGCCAGCTCTGGCGAATGCTGGCAACTGACTCCCACGACTTGTGATCAATGTCACACGATTTCATGTCGCGTTTGCAGACGTCTTTATAACGGAGACATGGACGGCCGGTGGGTCTGATACCAGTGGCGAGCTCGCTGTACAATGTGTCTTTGGGGATCCTGCCATCTTCCATGCGGCTCACATGGCCAAGCCATCTCAAGCGCCGCTGACTCAGTAGTGTGTATAAGCTGGGGATGTTGGCCGCTTTAAGGACTTCTGTGTTGGAGATATAGTCCTGCCACCTGATGCCAAGTATTCTCCGAAGGCAGCGAAGATGGAATGAATTGAGACGTCGCTCTTGGCTGGCATACGTTGTCCATGCCTCGCTGCCGTAGAGCAAGGTACTGAGGTTTCTTTATAGGCCGAGATATAGAATACAAAAGCAGGAATGTAATGCTGGAACTGTATAAAATGCTGGTTAGGCCACAGCTGGAGCATTGCGTACAGTTCTGCTCACCACATTACTGGAAGGACATAATTTCTCTGGAGAGAGTACAGAGGAGATTTACAAGAATGTTGCCAGGGCTTGAAAATTGCAGCTATCAGGAAAGATTGGATAGGCTAGGGTTGTTTTCCTTATAACTTCTTCACCATTGAGGATAGAAGTAACATCCCAGTATTAGCTGTAAGTCAGGAAATGGAAGGGAGGGAGGAACTCAAGAAAATTACAATCACCAGGGAAGTGGTACTGAACAAATTGTTGGAGCTGTGGGCTGAGAAGTCCCTGGGTCCTGATGGATTTCATCCTAGGGTGCTAAAAGAAGTGGCTAGTCAGATAGTTGATGCATTAGTTTTAATTTTCCAAAATTCCCTAGATTCGGGGAAGATTCCATTAGATTGGAAAATAGCAAATGTAACTCCTTTATTCAAAAAGGGAGGGAGACAGAAAGCTGGAAACCACAGGCCAGTTAGCTTAACATTTGTCTTAGGGAAAATGTTCGAAGCTATTACTAAAGATTGTATAGCAGGGCATTTAGAAAAATTCAAGGTTCTCAGGCAGAGTCAACATGGTTTTGTGAAAGGGAAATCATGTTTAACCAATTCATTAGAGTTTTTTGAAGAAGTAACATGTGCTGTGGATAAAGGTGAACCAGTGGATGTATTGTACTTAGATTTCCAGAAGGCATTTGATAAGGTGCCACATCAAAGGTTATTGCAGAAAATAAAAGCTCATGATTTAGCGGGTAACATATTGGCATGAATAGAAGATTGGCTAGCTAACAGGAAACAGAGAGTAGGCATAAATGGGTCATTTTCTGGTTGGCAAAATGTAACGAGTGGTGTGCCACAGGGATATGTGCTGGGGCCTCAACATTTTACAATTTATATAAATGACTTAGATGAAGGGACTGAAGGTATGGTTACTAAATTTGCTGATCACAAAGATAGGTAGGAAAGTAACTTGTGAAAAGGACATAAGGGCTCTCGATAGGTTAAGTGAGTGGGAAAAGACCTGGCAAATGGAGTATAATGTGGGAAAGTGGGAAATTGTCCACTTTGACAGGAAGAATAAAAAAGAAGCATATTATCTAAATGGTGAGAGATTGCAGAGCTCTGAGATGCAGAGGGATCTGGGTGTCCTAGTGCATGATTTATAAAAGATTAGCATGCAGGTACAGCACATAATTAGGAAAACTAATAGAAAGATATTGTTTATCGCGAGCGGAATGTAGTACAAAAGTAGGGAGGTTATGCTTCAGCTATACAGGGCATTGGTGAGACCACATCTGGAGTACTGTGTACAGTACTGGTCTCTTTATTTAAGGAAGGATGTAAATGAATTGGAGGCAGTACAGAGAAGGTTTACTAGACTAATGCCTGGAATGGGAGGGCTGTCTTACGAGGAAAGATTGGACAGGCTAGGCTTGTATCCGCTGGAATTTAGAATAGTAAGAGGCAACTTGATTGAAACATATAAGATCCTGAGGGGTCTTGACAGGGTGGATGTGGAAAGGATGTTTTCCCTTGTGGGAGAATCTAGAACTAGGGGTCACTGTTTAAAAATAAGGGATCGCCCAGTTAAGACAGAGATGAGTAGACATTTTTTTCTCTCAGAGGGTCGTGAGTCTTTGGAATTCTCTTCTTGAAAAGATGGTGGAAGCAGAGTCTTTGAATATTTTTAGGGCAGAGGTAGATAGATTCTTGAGAAGCAAGGGGGTGAAAGGTTATTGGAGGTCGGTGGAAATGTGGAGTCATCAGTTCAGCCATGAACATGTTGAATGGCGGAGCAGGCTCGAACGGCCAAGTGGCCTACTCCTGCTCCTAATTCGTATGTTTGTATGTTCGTATGTAGAATAGAGGAGGCTGAGGGGGTGACTTATTTGAGCTGTACAAAATTATGAGGGGTCGAGATAGAGTAGGAGCTGTTTCCCCTGGCGGCAAAGTCAATTACCAGGGGGCACAGATTTAAGGTGATTGGTAGAAAGATCAGAGGGGACATGAGGAAAAACATTTTCACCCAGAGGGTGGTGGGAGTCTGGAATTCACAACTCCTATCGGTCGTGGAGGCAGAAACCCTCAACTCATTTAAAAGGTACCTGGACCTGCACCTGAAATGCGGTCACCTGCAAGGCTACTGACCAAGTGCTGGAAGGTGGGATTAGATTGGATGGCTAGTTGTTTTCATTTGGTGCAGACATAATGGGCTGAATGGTCTTTTCTGTGCCGTAAATTTTCTATGGTTCTTCTAAAAAAAAGAGAATACTGACATCACTGAAATTCTGGGCGCTGATCGGTCGGTGGGTGGCACCCGTTATTGCCTGGGGATAACTGTGATTGATTGGAGTTAAAAAAAAAAGGTTCCTTTTAAATTAAAGCCCTAGGATAGCGACCGGTCATTTTTTTAGTTTTTACTGGCTATATTAGTGCTGTTTGCATGGAGTGAGGCTGTCAGTTAAATGTGGGTATTTTCGTTGGCTGGGGGTGGTAGAAGGTGCTCTTTGGTCTTTTTCTTTCTCAGCCTCAAAGGTACAGGGGATAAAGTTGATTGTAAATAGCTGGTAAGTTATTACACTAGCAAATTTTATTTTTTCTCATTGAACGGGACCAGCATCCTTGCTGGGATGTTTGCTGGTGCTGTTGGGGGTGGTTTAAACTAATCTGGCAGGGGGATGGGATACAGAGTGGAAGCACAGTAGGGGGTGATGTACAATCAAATATAAATGTGATGCTAAGTCAGTCCGGAGGACAGAGTAAATATCGACTTGTTAAGGCTCAGGCAAATAATGCAAGGCTGGATTGTATCTATTTTAATGCAAGGAGTCGTACTAGAAAGGCAGATGAATTGAGGGCATTGATTAACACGTGGGAATATGATATTATTGCTATTACTGAGACATGGTTGAGGGAAGGGGAGGACTGGGAGCTTAATATCCCAGGGTATAAAATCTACAGATGTGATAGGGAAGGGGGTCAAAGAGGAGGTGGCATTGCGCTGTTGATTAAAGAGTCAATTACTGCAGGAAGGAGGGATGATATCTTAGAAGGTTCTTGTAATGAGGCCATATGGGTAGAACTTAAACCCAAAAAGGGGACAGTCACTTGGCTGGGAGTGTACTACAGGCCTCCAAACAGTCAGGCAGTGGTAGAGGAGCAGATATGTAGGCAAATCTCAGAGATGTGCAATAATAATAATAGGGTAATAATAGTGGGGATTTCAACTTCCTTTATATTAGAGGGGATAGCATTAGTGCAAAAAGGTTAAAGGAGGCAGAATTCTTCAAGTGCATTCAGGAGAGCTTTTTGAGCCAGCATGCAGAGTCCTACAAGAGGAGGAGCAGTACTGGACTTAATCCTCAGGAATAAAACCAGACAAGTGGTAGAAGTGTCAGTGGGGGAGCATTTCGGGGATAGTGACCATAACTCTGTAAGATTTAAGGTTGTTATGGAAAAGGACATAGAGGGACCAGAAATAAAAGTACTGAATTGGGGGAAGGCAGATTTCAATATGATAAAACAGGATCTGGCCAAAGTGAACTGGGAGCAGCTTCTTATAGGAAAGTCTAGATCAGACCAGTGGGAGTCATTTAGAAGGGATATTGTGAGGGTTCAGGTGCAGCATGTTCCTGTAAAGGTGAAGAGTAGGACCAACAGGTCAAGGGAACCCTGGATGGCAAGGGATATGGAGGATTGGATAAGGAAAAAAAAGGAGGCGTATGGCAGATTCAGAGTGCTGAAAACAGCGGAGGCTCTGGAGGAGTATAGAAAGTGTAGCGAAGTACTTAAAAAAGTAATTATGAGACCAAAGAGGGGGCATGGAAAATCACTGGCAGACAAGATAAAGGAAAATCCCAAGGCATTTTATAAGTATATTAAGGGCAAGAGGATAACCAGGGAAAAAGTGGGGCCTATTAGGAATCAAAGAGGCTATCTGTGTGTGGAACCGGAGGACATAGGTGAAGTTTTGAACAATTACCTTTCATCTGCGTTCACTATGGAGAGGGACGATGTAGGTGTAATGATCAGGGAAGGGGATTGTGATATACTTGATCAAATTAGCCTTGAAAGGGAGGAAGTATTAACTGTATTAATGGACTTAAAAGTGGATAAATCCCCAGGCCCAGATGAGATATATCCCAGGCTGCTCTGTGAGGCAAGGGAGGAGATAGCAGGGGCTCTGACACAAATTTTCAGATCCTCCCTGGCCACAGGAGAGGTACCAGAGGATTGGAGGACAGCAAAAGTGGTAGCATTATTGAAGAAGGGCAGCAGGGATAAACCAGGTAATTGCAGGCTGGTGAGTCTAAAATCAGTGACAGGGAAATTATTGGAAAAAAGTCTGAGAGACATGAATAATCTCCACTTGGAGAGGCAGGGATTAATCAGGAATAGTCAGCATGGCTTTGTCAGGGGGATATCGTGCCTAAAAAATTTGATTGAATTTTTCGAGGATGTGACTAGAGGTGTTGATGAGGGTAGTGCAGTTGATGTGGTCTATATGGACTTCAGTAAAGCATTTGATAAGGTCCTGCATGGGAGATTGGTTAAGAAAGTAAAAACCCATGGAATCCAGGGTAATTTGGCAAATTGGATTCAAAATTGACTGAGTGGCAGGAGGCAGAGGGTGATGGGAGAGGGTTGTTTTTGCAATTGGAAGCCTGTGACCAGTGGTGTACCACAGGGATCGGTGCTGGGACCCTTACTGTTTGTAGTGTACATTAATGATTTAGACGTGAATATAGGAGGTATGATCAGTAAGTTCGCAAATGACACAAAAATTGGTGGTGTCGTGAATAGTGAGGAGGAAAGCCTTAGATTACAGGACGATATAGATGGGCTGGTAAGATGGGCAGAGCAGTGGTAAATGGAATTTAATCCTGAGAAGTGTAAGGTGATGCATTTTGGGAGGACTAACCTCCACACAAGATCAGGGGGCAGGTTGTTCAACCTTGCCCGTCTAAGAGCGAAGTCCAAAGTACGGAAAGTCCTCATCAGAGAACTCCTCTTTGCTGACGATGCTGCTTTAACATCTCACACTGAAGAGTGCCTGCAGAGTCTCATCGACAGGTTTGCGGCTGCCTGCAATGAATTTGGCCTAACCATCAGCCTCAAGAAAACGAACATCATGGGGCAGGACGTCAGAAATGCTCCATCCATCAATATTGGCGACCACGCTCTGGAAGTTGTTCAAGAGTTCACCTACCTAGGCTCAACTATCACCAGTAACCTGTCTCTAGATGCAGAAATCAACAAGCGCATGGGTAAGGCTTCCACTGCTATGTCCAGACTGGCCAAGAGAGTGTGGGAAAATGGCGCACTGACACGGAACACAAAAGTCCGAGTGTATCAGGCCTGTGTCCTCAGTACCTTGCTGTATGGCAGCGAGGCCTGGACAACGTATGCCAGCCAAGAGCGACGTCTCAATTCATTCCATCTTAGCTGCCTCCGGAGAATACTTGGCATCAGGTGGCAGGACTATATCTCCAACACAGAAGTCCTTGAAGCGGCCAACACCCCCAGCTTATACACACTACTGAGTCAGCGGCGCTTGAGATGGCTTGGCCATGTGAGCTGCATGGAAGATGGCAGGATCCCCAAAGACACATTGTACAGCGAGCTCGCCACTGGTATCAGACCCACCGGCCGTCCATGTCTCCACTATAAAGACGTCTGCAAACGCGACATGAAATCGTGTGACATTGATCACAAGTCGTGGGAGTCAGTTGCCAGCATTCGCCAGAGCTGGCGGGCAGCCATAAAGACAGGGCTAAATTGTGGCGAGTCGAAGAGACTTAGTAGTTGGCAGGAAAAAAGACAGAGGCGCAAGGGGAGAGCCAACTGTGCAACAGCCCCGACAAACAAATTTCTCTGCAGCACCTGTGGAAGAGTCTGTCACTCCAGAATTGGCCTTTATAGCCACTCCAGGCGCTGCTTCACAAACCACTGACCACCTCCAGGCGCGTATCCATTGTCTCTCGAGATAAGGAGGCCCAAAAGAACAAGGCAAGGGAATATACAATGGATGGTAGGACCCTAGGGAGTACAGAGGGTCAGAGGGACCTTGGGGTGCTTGTCCATAGATCACTGAAGGCAGCAGCACAGGTAGATAAGGTGGTTAGGAAGGCAGATGGAATACTTGCCTTTATTGGCCTCGGCATAGAGTATAAGAGCTGAGAGGTTATGGTGGAGCTGTATAAAATGCTAGTTAGCCCACAGTTGGAGTACTAGGTACAGTTCTGGTTGCCACACTATAGGAAGGATGTGATTGCAGTCGAGAGGGTGCCAAGGAGATTCACCAGGATGTTGCCTGGGCTGGAGTATTTCAGTTACAAAGACAGACTGGATAGGCTGGGGTTGTTTTCCTTGGAGCGGAGAAGGCTGAGGGGGGACCTGATTGAGGTATACAAAATTATGAGGGTCATTGATAGGATAGATAGGAATAAACGTTTTCCCTTAGTGGAGGGGTCAATAACAAGGGGGCATAGATTTAAGGTAATGGGCAGCAGGTTTAGAGGGGAGTCGAGGAAGAATTTTTTCACCCAGATGGTGGTTAGAATCTGGAACACACTGCCTGAAGGGGTGGTAGAGGGAGGAACACACAACATTCAAGAAGTATTTGGATGAGCACTTGAAAGGCCATAACATACAAGGCTACGGGCCAAGTGCGGGGAAATGGGATTAGTTAGGACGGGTGCTTGATGGTCGGCGCAGGCGCGCTGGGCCGAAGGGCCTGTTTCTGCGCTGTAAAACTCTATGACTATGGTTCTAACATTGCCCGACTTTGACACTGCCTCAGCTCATCTTCTGCTGAAGCCCTCATTCATGCCTTTGTTACCTCTAGCTTGACTATTGCAATATACTCCTGGTTGGTCGCCCACTTTTGACTCTCTGTAAACTTGAGGCTGTCAAAAATTCTGCTGTTCGTGTCCTTACTTGCTCCACCACATTCACCTATCACCCTTGTGTTCGCTGACCGACATGGGCTCCCAGTCAAGCAACACCTTGATTTTAAAATTTTCATTCTCGTTTTCAAATCTCTCCATAGCTTCACCCCTTCCTTCTCTATAATCTCCTCCAGCCCCATAAACCTCCGAGATATCTGTGCTTTTCTAATTCTGGCCTCTTGAGCATCCTGGATTTTCATTTGTCTTGCATTGGTGGCCGTGCCTTCCACTGCTCAGGCCCTAAGCTCTGGAATTCCTTCCTTACACTTCTCTGACTCTCTAGCTCTCTTTCTTCCTTTAAGACATTCCTTAAAATTTACTTCTTTCACCAAGGTTTTGGCCATTTGCCCTATTATCACCTTTTGTGGCTTAGTACCTAACTGCTTTATAATGCTCCTGCTGAAGGCCCTTGGGATGTTTTATTACATTCAAGGTGCTTTATAAATTTAAGTTATTGTTGCTATGGTTTGGGCAAATAAATGCAAGTCAGTGCAAATTTTCACAAAGCACATCCTGCCAGTGACAGACACTTTATCAGCCACTGGCAATGTTTGCCCACCTGCTTCCCTGGCAAGGAGATCTTGTTCCTAGATGTCAGCAGCAACCTGGCGTGAGAATCTGAGCCTCCTGAGGCACTGGTGTTCTGACCTGTCGAAGGTGCTGATCCTCTTTCTGCAGACGCTCTGTTGGGGGTGTCTGGCCTCCTTCCAGCTGGATCTCGGTGTCCATCCCATCTGCCCTGTGGAGGGCAGCTGAGGAGAAGTCAGCTGGTGTTGCTGGTGGTGCTGTTGATGGTGGTGTTGCCTCTGCCCTTGACCCTCATCAGAAGTGGAAGATGGAGCTCCATAAGCTGCTCCCATGCCACGTTGAAGACTGGCAGCAGGGACATGCAGCTGAAGGTGAAGTCATAGAGTTATACAGCACAGAAACAGGCCCTTCGGCCCATCGTGTCCGTGCCGGCCATCAAACACCTGTCTATTCTAATCCCATTTTCCAGCACTCGGCCTGTAGCCTTGTATGCTATGGCGTTTCAAATGCTCATCTAAATACTTCCTAAATGTTGTGATGGTTCCTGCGTCTACCACCCCTTCAGGCATTGTGTTCCAGATTTCAATCACCCACTGGGTGAAATTTTTTTTCCTCAAATCCCCTCTAAACCTCCTGCCCCTGACCTTAAATCTATGCCCCCTGGTTATTGACACCTCCACTAAGGAAAAAGCTTCTTCCTATCTTCCCTATCTATATCCTTCATAATTTTGTATACCTCAATCAGGTCCCCCCTCAGCCTTCTCTGCTCTAAGCCTATCCAGTCTCTCTTCATAGCTGAAATGCTCCAGCCCAAGCAACATTCTAGTGAATCTCCTCTGCACCCTCTCCAGTGCAATGACATCCTTCCTATAGTGTGGTGACCAGAGCTGTACACAGTACTCCAGCTGTGGCCTAACTAGCGTTTTATACAGCTCCATCATAACCTCCCTACTCTTATATTCTATGCCTCCGCTAATTAAGGCAACTAATCCAAATGCCTTCCTAACCACCTTATCTACCTGTGCTGTTCCTTCATTGATCTATGGACAAGTATACCAAGGTCCCTCTGACTTTCTGTACTTCCTAGGGTCCTACCATCCATTGTATATTCCCTTGCCTTGTTGGTCCTCCCAAAATGCATCACCTTACACTTCTCAGGATTAAATTTCGTTTACCACTGCTCTGCCCATCTTACCAGCCCATCTATATCGTCCTGTAATCTAAGGCTTTCCTCCTCACTATTTACGACACCACCAATTTTCGTGTCGTCTGCAAACTTACTGATCATACCTCCTATATTCACGTCTAAATCATTAATGTACACTACAAACAGCAAGTGTCCCAGCACCGATCCCTGAGGTACACCACTGGTCACAGGCTTCCAATCGCAAAACAACCCTCGACCATAACCCTCTGCCTCCTGCCACGAAGCCAATTTTGGATCCAATTTGATATATTGCCCTGGATCCCATTCGCCCTTACCTACTTGACCAATCTCCCATGTGGGACCTTATCAAAAGCCTTACTGAAGTCCATGTAGACTACATCAACTGCTTTACCCTCATTTACACATCTAATCACCTCATCGAAAAATTCAATCAAATTTGTTAGACATGATCTCTACCTGACGAAGCCATACTGATTGTCCGTGATAATCCTGTCCCTCAGAATTTTTTCCAATAGTTTCCCTACTACTGATGTTGGACTTACTGGCCTGTAATTACCTGGTTTATTCCTACTACCCTTCTTCAATAATGGTGCCACATTCGCTGTCCTCCAGTCCTCTGGCACCTTTCCTGTGGCCAGAGAGGATCTGAAAATTTGTGTCAGAGCCCCTACAATCTTCTCCCTTGCCTCACATAGCAGCCTGGGATACATCTCACCTGGGCCTGCTAATTTATCCACTTTTATGCCAGCTAAAACCCTTAATACCTCCTCCCTTTCAATGCTACTATGTTCAAGTATATCGCAATCCCCCTCCCTGATCTCTACACCTACATCGTCCTTCTCCATAGTAAACACAGATGAAAAGTAATCATTTAAAACCTCACCTACATTTTCCGGCTCCACAAACAGATTGTCACTTTGGTCCCTAATGGGCCCTACTCTTTACCTGGTTATCCTCTTGCCCTTAATCTACTTATAAAGCGCCTTGGGATTTTCCTTTATCTTGCCCGCCAATGTTTTTCATGCCCCGTCTTTGCTCTCCTAATTAGTTTTTTAAGTAGCCCCTTACACTTTCTACACTCCTCTAGGACCTCTGATGTTTTCAGCCATCTCAATCTGCCATATGCCTCCTTTGTTTCCTTTATCCAATCCTCTATATCCCTTGACATCCAGGGTTCCCTGGACTTGTTGGTCCTACCCTTCACCTTAACGGGAACATGTTGGCCCTGAACTCTTGCTATTTCCTTTTTGATTGACTCCTATTGGTCTGATGTGGACTTTCCTACAAGTAGCTGCTCCCAGTCCACTTTGGCCAGACCCTGTTTTATCATATTGAAATCGGCCTTTCCCCAATTCAGTGTCTTTATTTCGGTCCATCTTTGTCCTTTTCAATAACTACCTTAAATCTTACAGAGTTATGGTCACTATCCCCGAAATGCTCCCCCACTGACACTTCTACACTTGTCTGGCTTTATTCCCTAAGATTATGTTCAGTACTGCCCCTTCTCTTGTAGGACTTTCTACGTGCTTGCTCAAATAGCTCTACTATATGCACTTTATGAATTCCGCCCCCTTTAAGCCTTTTGCACTAAGACTATTCCAGTTAATATTGGGGAAGTTGAAATCCCCTACTATTATTCCCCTATTATTTTTACAGCTCTCTGAGATTTGCCTCCATTTCTGCTCCTCTATCTCTCCCTGACTGATTGGAGGCCTGTAGTACACTCCCAGTCAAGTGATTGCCCCCTTTTTGTTTTTAAATTCTACCCATATGGCCTCATTTGAAGAATCTTCTCAGATATCATCCCTCCGTACTGTAGTAATTGACTCCTTGATCAATAGTGCAATGCCACCTCCTTTTTTACAACTGCCCCCCTCACCCCGTCATGCCTGAAGATTCTATACCCTGGAACATTGAGCTGCCAGTCCTGCCCTTCCCTCAACCATGTCTCTGTCTCTGTGATAGCAATAATATCATATTCCCATGTGTTAATCAATGCCCTCAATTCATCTGCCTTACTAGTACGACTCCTTGCATTAAAATAGATGCAATCCAGCCTTGCATTATTCGCTCGTGCCTTAACAAGTCTATATTTTCTCTGCCTTCCAGACTGACTTAGTTTCTCTTCTATATTTGGCTGTCCATCACCCCCTACTTGTACCTCGACTTGGTATCCCATCCCCCTGCCAAATTATTTTAAACGCACTCAACAGCACTAGCAAACCTCTCTGCAAGTATGTTGGTCCCGTTACGGATCAGGTACAACCCATCCAACTTGTACAGGTCCCACCTTCGTCAGAAACAGACCCAGTGATCCAGGAAACTAAAGCCCTCCCTCCTGCACCATCCCTTCAGTCACGCATTCATCTGCTCTATCCTCCTATTCCTATACTCACTAGCACGTGGCACCGGGAGTAACCCACAGGTTACAACCTTTGAGGTCCTGCTTTTTAATCTGCTACCTAGCTCCCTAAATTCTTGTTGCAGGATCTCACCCCTCTTTCTACCTATGTCGTTGGTATCAATGTAAACCACGACCTCTGACTGTTCACCCTGCCCCTTCAGAATGTCCTGCAGCCACTCTGTGACATGCTTGACCCTAGCACCAGAGAGGCAACAAACCATTCTGGAGTCACTTTTGCAGCCACAGAAACGCCTATCTGCACCCCTTACGATAGAATCCCCTATCACTATAGCTCTCCCATTCTTTTTCCTCCCCTCCTATGCAGCTGAGTCACCCGTGGTGCCACAGACTTGGCTGCTGCTGCATTCCCCTGAGAAACTATGTCCCCCAACAGCATCCAAAGCGGAAAATCTTTTTAGAGAGGGAGATGGACCCAGGGGACTCCTGCACTACCTGCCTAGTTCTTCTATTCTGCCTGACGGTTATCCATTCCCTTTCTGCCTGAGCAGTCTTTACCAGAGGTGTGACCACCTCCCTGTACGTGCTATACATGATGATCTCAGCCTCGCGGAAGCTCCACAGTGTCCTCAGCCGCTACTGCAGATCCGAAACGCGATTTCGAGTAGCTGCAGCTGGAGGCACTTCCTGTAAACGTGTTCGCCCTGGACACTGGAAGTGTGCCTGACTTCTCACATTGCTCAGGAGGAGCACTCCATGCTGCCAAGCTGCCCTGCCATGACTTACCCTTAATTTACTCCCTTAAATTACTCAAAAATTAGAGATTATTTACGCTTGATTCCCTAAAAAACACTACTTACTATATACAAAAAACTGTGGACCTTACCCTACTCCCAATAAGCTTTATTACCACTAGTTCTTTCTTTGGGCCTCCTTATCTCGAGAGACAATGGATACGCGCCTGGAGGTGGTCAGTGGTTTGTGAAGCAGCGCCTGGAGTGGCTATAAAGGCCAATTCTGGAGTGACAGGCTCTTCCACAGGTGCTGCAGAGAAATTTGTTTGTTGGGGCTGTTGCACAGTTGGCTCTCCCCTTGCGCCTCTGTCTTTTTTCCTGCCAACTACTAAGTCTCTTTGACTCGCCACAATTTAGCCCTGTCTTTATGGCTGCCCGCCAGCTCTGGCGAATGCTGGCAACTGACTCCCACGACTTGTGATCAATGTCACACGATTTCATGTCACGTTTGCAGACGTCTTTATAACGGAGACATGGACGGCCGGTGGGTCTGATACCAGTGGCGAGCTCGCTGTACAATGTGTCTTTGGGGATCCTGCCATCTTCCATGCGGCTCACATGGCCAAGCCATCTCAAGCGCCGCTGACTCAGTAGTGTGTATAAGCTGGGGGTGTTGGCCGCTTCAAGGACTTCTGTGTTGGAGATATAGTCCTGCCACCTGATGCCAAGTATTCTCCGAAGGCAGCGAAGATGGAATGAATTGAGACGTCGCTCTTGGCTGGCATACGTTGTCCAGGCCTCGCTGCCGTAGAGCAAGGTACTGAGGACACAGGCCTGATACACTCGGACTTTTGTGTTCCGTGTCAGTGCGCCATTTTCCCACACTCTCTTGGCCAGTCTGGACATAGCAGTGGAAGCCTTACCCATGCGCTTGTTGATTTCTGCATCTAGAGACAGGTTACTGGTGATAGTTGAGCCTAGGTAGGTGAACTCTTGAACCACTTCCAGAGCGTGGTCGCCAATATTGATGGATGGAGCATTTCTGACATCCTGCCCCATGATGTTCGTTTTCTTGAGGCTGATGGTTAGGCCAAATTCATTGCAGGCAGACGCAAACCTGTCGATGAGACTCTGCAGGCATTCTTCAGTGTGAGATGTTAAAGCAGCATCGTCAGCAAAGAGGAGTTCTCTGATGAGGACTTTCCGTACTTTGGACTTCGCTCTTAGACGGGCAAGGTTGAACAACCTGCCCCCTGATCTTGTGTGGAGGAAAATTCCTTCTTCAGAGGATTTGAACGCATGTGAAAGCAGCAGGGAGAAGAAAATCCCAAAAAGTGTGGGTGCGAGAACACAGCCCTGTTTCACACCACTCAGGATAGGAAAGGGCTCTGATGAGGAGCCACCATGTTGAATTGTGCCTTTCATATTGTCATGGAATGAGGTGATGATACTTAGTAGCTTTGGTGGACATCCGATCTTTTCTAGTAGTCTGAAGAGACCACGTCTGCTGACGAGGTCAAAGGCTTTGGTGAGATCAATGAAAGCAATGTAGAGGGGCATCTGTTGTTCACGGCATTTCTCCTGTATCTGACGAAGGGAGAACAGCATGTCAATAGTCGATCTCTCTGCACGAAAGCCACACTGTGCCTCAGGGTAGACGCGCTCGGCCAGCTTCTGGAGCCTGTTCAGAGCGACTCGAGCAAAGACTTTCCCCACTATGCTGAGCAGGGAGATTCCACGGTAGTTGTTGCAGTCACCGCGGTCACCTTTGTTTTTATAGAGGGTGATGATGTTGGCATCGCGCATGTCCTGGGGTACTGCTCCCTCGTCCCAGCACAGGCATAGCAGTTCATGTAGTGCTGAGAGTATAGCAGGCTTGGCACTCTTGATTATTTCAGGGGTAATGCTGTCCTTTACCACTAGTAAACTTTAACAATACTATGAAAATCTTACAATTACTGACAAATTACCTGAATTTTGAAAGATAAATGAGAAAAATGACAAAAAAATTCACCAACCAGTCACTTACCTGTTTCCCTGTGATGCCACTTTTTATTTTTTCTTTGAATGTGGTGCGCTCACAGATTGAGACCAGACCCAGCTCGCTGTTTTGAAGCTCTAGGAACTCTCTGCTCTCACATTGTTTAGAAACTCTCAGACCGCTCCCCTCTCGTGCTGTTTTGAAGTTCTCGGAGCACTCCCCTCTGCCCTCTCACTCTGTTTTGAAGCTCTTGGACCGCTCTCCTCTCGCTCTGTTTTGAATTTCTCGGACCGCTCACCTATCACTTTGTTTTGAAGCTCTCGGACCACTCTCCTCTCACTGTTTTGAAGTTTTCGGACCGCTCCCGTCTAACACTATTTTGAATTTCTCGGACCGCTCCCGTCTAACACTATTTTGAAGCTCTTGGACCGCTCTCCTCTCACACTGTTTTGAAGTTCTCGGACCGCTCCCGTCTAACACTGTTTTGAAGCTCTCGGACCGCTCCCGTCTAACACTGTTTTGAAGCTCTCGGACCGCTCTCCTCTCACACTGTTTTGAATTTCTTGGACCGCTCCCGTCTAACACTATTTTGAAGTTCTTGGACCGCTCCCGTCTAACACTATTTTGAAGTTCTCGGACCGCTCTCCTCTCACACTGTTTTGAAGTTCTTGGACCGCTCCCGTCTAACACTGTTTTGAAGTTCTTGGACCGCTCTCTTCTCACACTATTTTGAAGTTCTCGGACCGCTCTCCTCTCACACTGTTTTGAAGTTCTTGGACCGCTCCCGTCTAACACTGTTTTGAAGTTCTTGGACCGCTCTCCTCTCACACTGTTTTGAAGTTCTTGGACCGCTCCCGTCTAACACTGTTTTGAAGTTCTTGGACCGCTCTCCTCTCACACTGTTTTGAATTTCTCGGACCGCTCCCGTCTAACACTATTTTGAAGTTCTTGGACCGCTCCCGTCTAACACTATTTTGAAGTTCTTGGACCGCTCTCTTCTCACACTATTTTGAAGTTCTCGGACCGCTCTCCTCTCACACTGTTTTGAAGTTCTTGGACCGCTCCCGTCTAACACTGTTTTGAAGTTCTTGGACCGCTCTCCTCTCACACTGTTTTGAAGTTCTTGGACCGCTCCCGTCTAACACTGTTTTGAAGTTCTTGGACCGCTCTCTTCTCACACTGTTTTGAATTTCTCGGACCGCTCCCGTCTAACACTGTTTTGAAGTTCTCGGACCGCTCCCGTCTAACACTGTTTTGAAGTTCTTGGACCGCTCTCCTCTCACACTGTTTTGAATTTCTCGGACCGCTCCCGTCTAACACTATTTTGAAGTTCTTGGACCGCTCCCGTCTAACACTATTTTGAAGTTCTTGGACCGCTCTCCTCTCACACTGTTTTGAATTTCTCGGACCGCTCCCGTCTAACACTGTTTTGAAGTTCTTGGACCGCTCTCCTCTCACACTGTTTTGAAGTTCTCGGATCGCTCCCCTCTTGCGCTCTTTTGAAGATCTTGGACCGCTCTCCTCTCGCACACTTTTGAAGATCCAGGACCGCTCTTGGGCGGGAGGTTTAAGGGGGATTTGAGGAAGAACTTTTTTACCCAGAGGGTGGTGACGGTCTGGAATGCCCTGCCTGGGAGGGTGGTAGAGGCAGGTTGCCTCACATCCTTTAAAAAGTTCCTGGATAAGCACTTGGCACGTCATAACAATCAAGGCTATGGGCCAAGTGCTGGCAAATGGGATTAGGTAGTCTGGTCAGGTGTTTTAATGCATCGGTGCAGATTCAATGGGCCGAAGGGCCTCTTCTGCTCTATATTATTCTGTCATTCTGCTCCCCTGTTGCACTGTTTTGAAGTTCTCTAACTGCTCCCATCTTGCACGGGTTTGTAGTTCTTCCAAGAAATTGGCAATGATTTATCAAGTAGTGGTAGCAGTCTATCAGGGAAGAATGCTATGAAAACAGCCTTTCACCTGGCCATGGCTGAAGCACTTCAGTTTCACTGAAGAAAGCCTTTCCAGATTGTCAGTTTCACTGAAGAACCTCTTTCTGCTGTACATGTGCCTCAGTGACCCTAGCGATTTGCTGGCAGGTTAAAAAGCAGGTGCCCTATCTGAGAAATCCAGAATTGAGATTTAAAACGGTTCTTAATTGGCCTCTTAAGTATCTTTAGTATTTACCTTACAGCTGCATAAGGATTTCTGCTCGCCTTCAATCATGCCTTTGTTAAACACAGAAGAGTGCAGGATGATGTCGGGATCCCGTACCAACGTCACTTTTAGGGGATTTAACTCCCTGCACATATCAAACCCACTTTTCCTTGCCTGGGAAAATTCCCTCCATTAAGTACAAAAATAAGGAAGGTATGCCAAATCTTTAGAAAAGGCCTTAGCTGGTTTATTGTGTTCAATTCTGGACATCATACTTCAGCAAGGATGTTAAAGCCTTCGAATAGATATATCACAATGGTAATAGGGATGAAGGTTTTTTTTTATTCATTCCTGGGATGTTGTTGGCCAGGCCAGCATTTATTGCCCATCCCTAATTGCCCTTGAGAAGGTGGTGGTGAGCTGCCTTATTGAATCACTGCAGTCCATGTGGGGTAGGTACACCCACAGTGCTGTTCGAAAGGGATTTCCACGATTTTGACCCGGAGACAGTGAAGGAACGGCGATATAGTTCCAAGTCAGAATGGTGTATGGCTTGGAGGGGAACTTGCAAATGGTGCTGTTCCCATGCATCTGCTGCCCTTGTCCTTCTAGGTGGTAGAGGTCGTGGGTTTGGAAGGTGCTGTCTAAGGAGCTTCGGTGCATTGCTGCAGTGCATCTTGTAGATGGTACATACTGCTGCCACTGTGCGTTGGTGGTGTCGGGAGTGAATGTTTGTGGATAGAGTGCCAATCAAGCGGGCTGCTTTATCTTGGATGGTGTCGAGCTTCTTGAATATTTTTGAAGCTGCACCCATCCAGTTAAGTGGAAAGTATTCCATCACACTCTTGACCTCTGCCTTGTAGATGGTGGACAGGCTTTAGGGAGTCAGGAGGTGAGTTACTCACCGCAGAATTCCTAGCCTCAGACCTGCGCTGGTAGCCACGATATTTATATGCCTACTCCAGTTCAGTTTTCAGTGATGCAGAAAGACTGGAGAATCTGGGGTTATTCTCATTCAAGCATAATAGGCTAAGAGAAGATTTGATAGAGGTGTTCGAAATCATGAACAGTAATGAAGGAGAAACTGTTTCCACTGGCAGAAGGGTCAGTAACCAGAGGATACAAATTTAAGCTCATTGTCAAAAGAACTGGAGGTGTTATGAGCAAATTTTACACAGCAAGCTGTTGTAATCTAGAATGCACTGCCTAAAAGGGTGGTGGAAGCAGATTCAATAGTAACTTTCAAAAGGTAATTGGATAAATACTTGAAGGGAAAAAAATTGCTGGGCTATAGGGAAAGACAAGGGGAGTGGGACTAATTGTATAGCTCTGGTGAAGAGCCAGTCACAGCAAAATTGATTGAATGGCCTCTGACTGCACTGTATCATTCGATGATTCTATAAAACTATGCCCACAGAATAAAAAGCCATTCATCCAGATTGTTAGAATGAGCAGAAGTGTCTGGACCATTGGACCAGACATGGTAAACTTCAGTGTTGAATAACACAAGTACCTTCAGCAAACAGCGAGCGTGAACTTGGTGATGCGGAAACAACACGATATTAGTGTTGTAGTGTTACATTCCATTCCCTCTTATCTTTTTTGCCTTGTGTTATTTTCCAGTTTATTCTCTGAGTTTTGTTGGCATTTATTATGTTGGTATGAAACAAAATGAGATCAAAAAGACAATGGATCAGATTTTCATCTTCACTGCCTGGGCCATAATCCGGCAGAGCACATCATCCTGCTGTTGTAAAATCCGCCTGGCTTTTATTCCATTGATTTGATTGAAAATGACAACCAGGCAGGTGGTGGAAGAAAAACAAAAGGAAAAATATTGTGGATGCTGGAAATCTGGGCTATAAACACAAAATGCTGGAAATACTCAGCAGGTCTGGCAGCATGAGTGGAGAGAGAAACCAAGTTAATGTTTCAAGTCTGTGACCTTTCATCAGAACTGGAAAAAGTTACAGATGTAATAGGTTTTAAATAATTACAGGTGCAGGGAAAGAAGGTAGAGGAGAAAAGAACAAAAATGAAGATCTGTGATAGGGTGGAATGTGGAGTGATTTAACGAACAGCAGAATCATTACCAGCACCTGCAGTCCAAAAACACAGGAGTATTGGCTATGATTTGAAATTGTTGAACTCAATGTTGAGTCCATAATGCTGTAAGTTGCCTAACCAAAAGCTGTTTCTCAAACTTCCGTTGAGCTTCTTTGGAGCAATGTAGAATAACAAGGACAGAGGAGCCAGATTGGGAGTGAGGCAGAGAATTCAAATGGCATGCGACAGGAAACTTAGGATCATGCTTGCAAACTGAATGGAAGTGTCCAATAAAGTGAGCACCCAACCTATGTTTAGTCTCCCCAGTCGAGAGGAGGCTACATCATGAACAGCAATTTTAAACAGTATGAATTCAGCCTTTCAGAGAGAGGACTTAAAATCACATCATTTCAATCTGGATTCAAATCTGAGTACCCACAATCTAGTTGTGCGAGACCCCTTGGGGATGAGCGTCCATAATATGATAGAATTCTTCATCAAGATGGAAAGTGACGTAGTTGATTCTCAGACTAGGGTCCTGAATCTTAGTAAAGGAAACTACGAAGGTATAAGGTGCGAGGAGGCTATGATGGATTGGGAAACATTACTTAAAGGGATGACAGTGGAAAGGCAATGGCAAACATTTAAAGAGCGCATGGATGAACTGTAACAATTGTTTATTCCTGTCTGGTGCAAAAGTAAAATGGGAAAGGTCGCCAAACCATAGCTTACAAGGGAAATTAGAGATAGCATTAGATCCAAGGAAGAGGCATATAAATTCGCCAGAAAAAACAACAGACCTGAGGATTGGGAGCAGTTTAGAATTCAGCAAAGGAGGACCAAGGGATTGATTAAGGAAGGGAAAATAAGAGAAGAGAGCAAGCTTGCGGGGAACATAAAAACTGACTGTAAAAGTTTCTACAGGTATGTGAAGAGAAAAGATTAGTGAAGACAAATGTAGGTCCCTTACAGTCAGAAACAGGGGAATTTATTATGGGGAATAGAGAAATGGCTGACCAACTAAATGCATACTTTGGTTCTGTCTTCACAAAGGAGGACACAAATATCATACCAGAAATGTTGGGGAGCCCAAAGTTTAATGAGAGAGAGGAAATGGTGTTGTGGAAATTGATGGGATTGAAGGCCGAGAATTCCCTAGGGCCTGATGGTATGCATCCCAGAGTACTTAAGGAAGTGGCCCTAGAAATAGTGGATGCATTGGTGGTCATCTTCCAAGATTCTATGGACTCTGGAAAAGTTCCTACAGATTGGAGGGTAACTAATGTAACCCCACTATTTCTAAAGGGAGGTAGAGAGAAAGCAGGGAATTATAGACCAGTAAGCCTGACGTCAGTAGTGGGGAAAATTCTAGAGTTCATTATCAAAGCTTTTATAGCAGAGCACTTGGAGAATAGTGGTCGAATCGGACAGAGTCAACATGGATTTACAAAAGGGAAATAATGCTTGACAAATCTACTAGAATTCTTGGAGGATGTAACTAGTAGAGTTGATGAGGGGGAGCCAGTGGAAGTGGTTTATTTGGACTTTCAGAAGGCTTTCGACAAAAGTCCCACATAAGAGATTAGCGTGTAAAATTAAAGCACATGGGATTGGGGGTAGTGTATTGTGATGGAGAGAAAATTAGTTGGCAGACAGGAAACAAAGAGTAGGGATAAATGGATCTTTTTCCAAATGGCAGGCAGTGCCTAGTGGGCTACCGCAGGGATCTGTGCTAGGGCCCCAGCTATTCACAATATATATTAATGATTTAGATGAGGGAACTAAATGTAATATCTCCAAATTTGCAGATTACACAAAACTGGGTGGGAGGATGAGTTGTGAGGAGGATGCAGAGAGGCTTCAGGGTGATTTGTACAAGTTGAGTGAGTGGGCAAATGCAAGGCAGATGCAGTATAATGGGAATAAATGTGATGTTATCCACTTTGGTAGCAAAAACAGGAAGGCAGATTATTATCTGAATGGCTATAAGTTGAGAGAGGGGAATATGCAACGAGACCTGGGTGGTCTTGTACACCAGTCGCTGAAGGGAAGCATGCAGGTGCAACAGGCGGTAAAAAAGGCAAATGGTATGTTTGCCTTCATAGCGAGAGGATTCGAGTACAGGAGCAGGGATGTCTTGCTGCAATTATACAGGCCTTGGTGAGGCCACACCTGGAATATTGTGTGCAGTTTTGGTCTCCTTATCTGAGGAAGGATGTTCTTGCTATAGAGGGAGTGCAGCGAAGGTTTACCAGACTGATTCCTGGGATGGCGGGACTGACGTATGAGGAGATATTGAGTTGGTTAGGATTACATTCGCTGGAGTTCAGAAGAATGAGGGGGGATCTCATAGAAACCTCTAAAATTCTAACAGGAATTGACAGGGAAGATACAGGAAGGATGTTCCCGATGGTGGGGGTGTCCAGAACCAGGAGTCATAGTCTAAGGATATGGGGTAAACCTTTCAGGACTGAGATGAGGAGAAATTTCTTCACCCAGAGAATGGCGAACCTGTGGAATTCAGTACCACAGAAAGCAGTTGAGGCCGAAACATTGCATGTTTTCAAAAAAGAGTTAGATATAGCTCTTGGGTTTAAAGGGATCAAAGGAGATGGGGCGAAAGTGGGAACAGGTTACTGAGTTGGATGATCAACCATGATCATAATGAATGGCGGAGCAGGCTCGAAGGGCCAAATGGCCTACTCCTGCTCCTATTTTCTATGTTTCTAAGTGAAAAGTTCTGGAACAGTTGGATGATCCATTCTGCGAGATCACTGCCCAGACTGTAAAGATGGAAAGCTACCCCAAAGTAAGTTGCATATTCTCCAACCACCTGAGTTATTTTGGGCAGGGAAATTGATTTTGTCCTTATGAAGAGCAGTAAAATGGAAAATCTAGGGACAGATCTCAGCTTTGTCTGGTCATGTAAAATGGGTGATAAAGATTTTTCAGCCCGTTTGACATGTCCCCTGGTGTTTATTTCCAATCACTTCAATAGGATCACCTAGCCCCTGCCCTGTTTTACCTCCCTCACTCGTTTTATGCCATTGGACAAAGTCAAGATCTACCATCTAGCCTTTGCATGCATTGTCAGCATCACGAGTACTGACAGGTTAAATATTACATAAGTTACTTGTAGACTAAGGTTTCCTCTGTTTTTATGAGACTATCAGCTGGATTTTACTCCATTTATCTTCTGGAAATGGGCTGGGGCACAGAAGGGCTGGTAAAGTGGCAGTGAAAGACATCAGGAGAGGAGTCCCATGTTTTTCTGCCAGCACGGGATATTACCAATGGTGGGAACCTAAGCGGTGTGGCCACCTGCCAACCAGCTAGTAATTAAACCAATTAATTGTCCAACTAAGGCTGAATCGGGCGCATCCCCCCCACCCCCACCAACCATTGGCATTTTACTGGCATTGGGAGGGGCCACTGTCATATGGGGAGATTGCCTAGTGGCCTCCCAGCTGGTTCCTGGGGTGGGGGGAGGGGGTGGAGTGTGAGTGGAGGGCCTCCTTAATGGTTGCTTCATCACCCACAGAGGGAGCCCCTGTCGACAACCTTGCCTTCAAGGGTTCCTCTTCCTCTTCCTGCAGTCTCAGCAGTGGTCACCTTTATCAGTGGCGCTGCTGAGGCTGCCGAGCTGCTGGCCCCCTGATTGGCCGCCACTGATAAAATGACACCCAGTTTGCCACTACCTGTCCATGCAGGGTTGGATTCCACTTTATGGAGATATTTCGTAACACTTAGCGAAGAAATATTCCAGTGAGAAGGAAAGACTCTCGACGAAGGATGCACTATTTGTGATGAACTTAGGAAGTTAAAGAAAATATCAAATTGAAAGAAAAGGTGTACAATTCTGAGAAGATTAGGGGTAGGTCAGAAGAGTGGACAGATTTTAAAAACCAGCAAAGAATGACGAAAAAAAAAAGGGGGGAGAAATTGGAGTATGAGAGAATCCTAGCTAGAAATATAAAAACTGATAGTAAGAGTTTCTACAAGTACTTAAAAAGGAAATGAGTGACCTAAGTGAGCATGAGTTCTCTAGAGATTGAGTCTGGAGAATTAATAATGGGAAATAAGGAAATGGCAGAAGCGTTGAAGAGATATTTTGTGCCTATCTTCACTGTAGAAGACACAAATAACATCCCAGAAATATTTGTAAATCAAGCGGTGAAAGGGAGGGACGATCTTAAAGCAATTACCATCAGCAGGGAAAGGGTCTGAGAAAACTATTAGAACTAAAGGCTAAGTCCCCAGGACCTGATGGATATCATCCTAGGATCTTTAAAGAAGTGGCTGCGGAGATAATAGATGCATTGGCTGAAATTTTCCAAAATTTCCTTGATTCTGGAAAGGTCCCATTAGTTTGGAAAATAGCAAATGTAACTCCTCTATTCAAGAAAGGAGGGAGACAGAAAGCAGGACACTACAGGCCAGTTCGCCTAACTTCTGTCATCGGAAAAATGCGAGAATCTATTATTAAGGAGGTTATGGTGGAGCACTTAGAAAATCTTAATGTAATCAGGCAGAGTCAATGTGGTTTTATGAAAGGGAAATAATGTTTGACTAATGTATTAGAGTTCTTTGAGGAAGTAACATGCAACATAGATCAAGGGAATCCTGTAGATGTGGAGTACTTGGATATCCAAAGGCGTTTGATAAGGTGCCACATCAAAGGTTACTACAAAAGGTGTAGGGGGTAACAAATTAGCATAGATAGAGGATTTTTTAGCTAACAGGAAACAGAGTTGGGATAAATGCGTCATTTTCAAGTTGGCAAGCTGTAACTAGTGGTGTGTCACAGGGATCAATGCTGGGGCCTCAACTATTTGCGATATATATAAATGACTTGGATGAAGGGACTGTATGTATGGTTGATAAATTTGCTGATGACACAAAGATAGGTAGGAGAGTAAGTTATGAGGAGGATATAAGGGGCTGGATTTTACAGACCACCTCCCCTCCCCCCGCCGCCCCCGACATGGCTGGCGGGGCCAGAAAATTCCTCTGTAAGAGGGTTGCCATGCACCCCGGCTGGATATTGCCAGCGGCACCGCGGCCTCGTGGTGGCACCCCCACCCCCACCACTCGGTGACGGGACCCCCATTTGCATATGTAAATCAATGCTAATGAATGCATTAACCATACTTATGCCGCCTTCTGTCCCGCTGCGCTCTTCCTGCCACTGGCCGGCATTCCAGTGCCTTCGGATCCCTGTCCAGGGAAATAAGGCGGACTGCTTGTGGGGAGGGGAGGAGGAGGTAAGTTTCTTAGTGCGGGGAGGCGGGTGCAGGGATATGGGGTCAAAGAAACATCATTGGTTTAAGGGATGGTGGGAAAGGTTTTAGGTTAACGTTTATGCACTTTGGGAGGGTGGAGGAAGGTCAGGTGGACAAGGTAAGTGTTTTTGGTGGTGACAGGGCAAGTAATTAATTTAATTGTTAATGGTGGGGGAGAAGGGCAGAATAAATGCCTTTATTTATTTTTAGTTCCGTACGCTTTTAATATTTAAATTTAGTGGTAGGGCTCAAAGCCCTTTAAAAATAGCATCAGTGCCTGCACACAGGCAGCTGGCGCCATTGCCGGGGATGGACAGCCTGCCCTGGCTATTTAAATGAGCTGCCGTGCTTTGGATTGCGGTGGCTCCGCAACATGCAGCCTGCACAGGTGGGCTGCCATTGTTTGTGCCCGCCGCCGATATAAAATTCAGCCCAAGGAGTCTGCAAAGGGACTGAGATAGGTTAAGTGAGTGAGCAAAAAATTGGCAGATGGAACATAATGTGGGAAAATATGAGCTTGTCCACTTTGGCAATAAGAATAGAAAAGCAACATATTATTTAACTGGAGTGAGACTGCCAAACTCTGCAGTACAGAGGTTTCTGGGTGTCCTGGTACATGAATCAGAAAAAGTTAGTATGCAGGTGCAGCAAGTGATTAGGAAGCCAAATGGAATGTTATTGTTTATTGCAAGGGAAATGGAATACAAAAGTAAGGAAGTTTCAAGTTGGCAGGCTGGTGGAGTGCTACAAGTATCAGTGCTGGGGCCTCATCTATTTACAATCTATATTCATGACTTAGACAAAGAGACTGAGGGTAATGTATCCAGGTTCGCTGATAATACAAAGCTAGGTGGGAATATAAGCTGTGAGGAGGACACAAAGAGGCTGCTAAGAAATATAGACAGGTTAAGTGAGTGGGTGACAAGATGGCAGATGGAGTATAATGTGGGGAAGTGTGAGGTTATCTACTCTGGTAGTAAGAATAGAAAAGCAGGTTACCTTCTATTTCTGGTATGTAATTTGTGTCTCCTGCTGTGAACACAGCAACAAAATATTAGTTAGTTGTGAGACGGCTGGATGGTCACTTCTGGTACTTTGCCTGTCCCTGATGCTCTGTGCTCTCTTCTGCAAGGAGAGAAAGAAGAGACCTATGAGTGAGAGTAATGGCACATGTTGAACAAATGGATGGGGAGCATTTGTTGAGGGTGACTATGACATGAGGCTGACATTGCATAAGCATGAGGGTGACTATGAGTGGTCTTCTTATTTCATATGGTAGTAGCAAAAAACAAATCAACTATCAATATCTAAATCAGATATCTAGGCCAAAACTCTCAGTGTAACAGCGTGGATATCTTGTAGGCTGCCTGTGAATTCCCTCTGAGGGTAGTGTTTGATGATGTGTTCTAGAGTCTGATAAGGAACTACACAGTTGCATGATGGGCTTACTTTAATCTTCCATCTATAGAGAATGTGGCAGCATCTACCATGACTGGTTCTGAGGCAGCTGATCGTTGTCCATAGTTTGCAAGGAATGTCTGAATCTTCAGGTTTTACTGTGGGTCCTCTATATGGAATCTAGCTGGTAAGTCACAGTCTTCCAAGCATTACTCTGTCAGGTATCAAGGTTGGGGAAAGATCGCTGAAGCCCTTCAGCAATGGTTCAAAATGACCTTCTACATTTGAAATGGGGTGGTGGTAAGTTGCTTAAATCAGCCTCACTCTCCAGTACATTATGGTGCTGGAGAGAGAGGATGTCCTAGAGGGGTCAAGGACAGAATCTATTTGGTTAGATCTAAGAAACAATTGAGGTGCCATTACAGTACCAGTGGTATTCTATCCACCACCAACTAGTGAGGAGGATACAAAGGAACAAATTTGCAAGGAAATTACAGAGAGGCGCAAGAATTATAGAGTAGTTACAATGGGGGACTTTAATTATCCTAATATAGACTCGGATAGTAATAGTGTAAAAAGCAGAGAGGGGCAAGAGTTTCTAGAGTGTGTTCAGGAGAATTTTCTACATCAGTATGTTTCCAGTCCAACAAGATGAAGGGTCACTGACCCGAAACGTTAACTCTGCTTCTCTTTCCACAGATGCTGCCAGACCTGCTGAGTGATTCCAGCATTTCTTGTTTTTATTTCAGATTTCCAGCATCCGCAGTATTTTGCTTTTATTAAGGAAGGAAGCATTGCTGGATCTGGTTCTGCGCAATAAGGTGGGTCAAGGGAATCAAGTAGCAGTAGGGGAGCATTTAGTGACTGTGACCATAGCATCATAAGGTTTAGGTTGTCTAAAGAAAAAGGACAAGGAGCAATCCAGAGTAAAAATAATTAATTGGGTAAGTGCTAACTTCAAAGGAGTGAGTATGGATCTAGTCCAGGTAAATTGGAATCAAAGGTTGAAAGGCAAAACTGTAACTGAACAATGGGCTGCTTTTAAAGAGGAGGTAGCTCAGGTACAGTCAAGATAGGTTTCCATGAAGGGAAATGTAGGGCAAACAAATCCCGAGTTCCCTGGATGACGAAAGAAATAGAGAGTAAGATGAAGCAGAAAAAGGGTCCATATGACAGATGTCAGGTGGATAATACAATTGCAAACCAGGCTGAATATAGAAGGTTCAGAGGGGAAGTGAAAAAACAAATAAGGGAAGCAAAGAGAGAGTATGAGAAGACACTTGCGGCTAAGATAAAAGGGAATCTAAATAGTAAAATGCTCAAAGTAAATGGGTGGTAAAAGGAGGAGTGGGGTCAATTCGGTACCTAAAAGGGGATTTACATATGGAGGCAGAGGGCATGCTTGAAGTACTAAATAAGAACTTTGCATCAGTCTTTACCAAGAAAGAAGATGCTATCCAAGTCATGTGAAAGAGAAGGTATTTGAGACACTAGATGGGCTAAAAATTGATAAAGAGCAGGTATTAGAAAGGGTGGCTGTACTTAACTGACTGGTTTCAATCTCACTTTGAAGAGCTGGAACCTGTTATAGCCGCTAAGCGCATTGCACTGCTGAACTATAAGAAAGCCCCCAGCGAGGTAACATCCATAGCACTGAAAGCAGCCAGAAGCGCTGCACAAAGAACAGCCAGGCGCTGTGCAAATGACTACTGGCAACACCTATGCAGTCATATTCAGCTGGCCTCTGACACCGGAAACATCAAAGGAATGTATGGTGACATTTAGAGAGCTTTTGGGCCAACCATCAAGAAGATCGCCCCCCTCAAATCAAAATCAGGGGACACAATCACTGACCAATGCAAGCGATTTTGTGTGGATGAAAATTCCTTCTTCTGAAGACTTGAACGCATGTGAGAGCAGCAGGGAGAAGAAGATCCCAAACAGTGTAGGTGCGAGAACACAGCCCTGTTTCACACCACTCAGGATTGGAAAGGGGTCTGATGAGGCGCCGCTATGCTGAATTGTGCCTTTCATATTGTCATGGAATGAGGTGATGATACTCAGTAGCTTTGGTGGGCATCCAATCTTTTCTAGTAGTCTGAAGAGACCACGTCTCTGTAAAGGGTACAATTCAAAAGGGGATGCAGGAGCAGAGTGACCTCGAGGTTTATGTACACAAATTATTGAAGTTTGCATGGCAGTTTGAAAAAACTGTTAATAAATCATATGGGATCCTTGGTTTATAAATAGGAGCATAGAGTAGAAAAATAAGGAACTTATGGTAAACCTGTATAAAACAGTGGTTTGGCCTCAACTGGAGTAATGTGTCCAGTTCTGGGCACCACACTTTCAGAACAATGTTGAGGTATTGCAGAGGGTGCAGAAAAGCTTCACGGGAATGGTTCCAGGGATGAGGAACTTCAGTTACATGATAGGTTGGAGAAGCTGGGTCTGTTCTCCTTGGAGAAGAGAAGATTAAGAGGAGATTTGATAGGGGTGTTCAAAATCATGAGGCGTCAGGACAGAGTAGGTAGGGAGAAACTGTTCCCATTGGCTGAAGGATCCAGAACCAGAGGACACTGATTTGTTAATTGGCAAAAGAAACAGCAGTGACATGAGGAAAATGCTCTTTACGCAGCGAGTGGCTAGGATGTGGAATGCCTGAGAGTGTGGTGGAGGCAGATTCAAACCAGGCATTCAAAATAGAACTGAATAATTATCTGGAATGAAAAAAATTGCAAGGCTATGGGGAAAAGGTAGAGAAGTGGGATTAGGTGAGTAGCTTTTGCAGAGAGATGGCATGCACACGAAAGGTTGAATGGCCTCCTTGTGTGCTGTGACCATTTTAAGATTCTATGATAAATTGGCATGTCTTTGTTGATGTAGTGGTTGTATTCTCTGAAGACTACATATTCAAGGCATAGGTGTGGTGGTGTGATGTTTGCAAGCATAAGCAGCCAGGATGTTGGTATCAATGAAAGCATACCATTGATGGTTCTCATAGTAGAGTTCAGTTGGATTTCAACAAATTTAACAGGTGGACTTGATAGCCATGCCAGACAGCAGAACTGTTAGTGATGGATAAACCGATGAGGATGTGAGTAAGCACATAGACAGAGAGGGATGGGTGCACATGCAAGGTAAGTTCATGTGAGGATTGATGTGCCAGAGAAGGCTTGAAAAGGCAATGTGAGGGTGTTGGGGTGATATGCTAGAATGTAGGTGAATGTGCCACTGATCTCACCTTTCCTGCCCTGGTTAGGTCATTGAAGCGCTTCCTGCATTGTATCCAGGAGTATGGAACCACGTTCCTGCTGCGGACCTCTTGTGCCACGTCCAATCACACCTCCTTGGTGTCCTTAGCTGGCTTCATTCCCCCCATTGCTAGTGAACAGTATCTCCCTCTAGGTCCTCTCAGCCTCCAGTAGCACATCCAGAAAGGCATCTGAAGTGAGGCACAGCCTTTGTCCTTCTACTTTCCATGGCAACCCATCTTTCTCTCTGTGTCCCATATCCAACTTCTTCAACTTGCATGTTTAAAGTGTCCCTTTAAATACTAACGCATCATGTAGGTTGTCATCACACATGCTGATGCTAATTGGATGGGAACCCCAGAAATCATACGTTAAAAAAACATTGATAGATGCCACCATTTCAGTCTGGATCTAAATCAGAGTCTGAGAAGTGTAAGGTCAATATTCTAACCTTTTATATCAGCTTGTCCTGAAATACTTGAATTCTCTCCTATTTTTCCCTGAAAGCACAATTTCTTAGAGGTACTTCCCATCTTTCAAGCAAGTGCCTGGACAATGAGTGTTGAGATGCATCACAGCAGAAGATGAGGCCATCTTCACCCAACACACACACATAAGCGTTTTCTAGCAGCAATCATGGCCAGAACCCTGTCCATTTTTTCCCTCTCCATAACTAGTGGTTCCAAGGCCAACTATTAGCCTGGTTGAGATCAGCTAACTGAGCACAGACCAAGGATTGAATATGGGAACCTTCCTAGTATGCCATTCCACCCCAAACAATAACTAAGCGATGAGAGGAATACTTGGAAATGCTTAACCTAAAGCCCTTTGCTTCATACAATAGTTTTTCGGACACATCCCAGGAGAAATCTTTGACTTCTGTCTGAAATGGTGTCAGGATGCCCAAACCATTATCTGTTTGCCGCAACTTGTCTATTGTGCGAGGGTACCGTTCCCGTACAAGGCCCGATCTAGGGAAGAAGGCTATCCTGGATTGCAGGGTCCTGGCAGGGGCTGACAGCAGGCAGAGTTTTTATTGTTGGTCCTTGATGCCCCCATGGCCACATTGATATAAAAATTAAAATTTCATAAGATGTTTGTTGAGTGGCTTCCATGCCATATACTGAGCACTGAAACAACTATATGTTCCTCCAAGGTTGTTTACTACTGCTGCTCTGTAGCTAGTTGCTGGAAGGTAGACAAAAGCAGTCCGAATGGTTAGCATTATTGCTCTCCTCCTTTCTCAAACTTAAGATAATTGCCCAGATTTCACTGTCAAAATAATGGCAAGGCTAATGGTGCTCACTGTTATTTCCGCATAAATGGTACACTAAATTCTGGCAAGGGTCAGACACACGGTTAAATGCTGATATCCAAAAGTTGCTGTCTGGGTTACAGTGTTAGCTTTGCGAATACAGCATTGCGCTGTCACCACTGAAATGCATTGAATGATGTGGAGTTGCTGTATTTGCGCAATAGATACAAACAAAACCTATTGCAGACATTTAGGATGCAAGTACCCTTTTAACGCTGTGATAAGTGTTAAAGACTCCCAATCAACCTCTCTGGCACTGAAAATTATCAGTCCTTAAGGTTATGAATTACTTCAGGAGATTTAAAAAATGTAAATTTATTTTTCTTCTTTGTTTTCTTGTTTTTCGTTTCTGTCTCATTTTCTCTCTCTCTCTTAATCCACTCTTTCTTTCCCACTCTCTATATCTCTTTCTGCACCTGATTTGCCATCAACCTCTTTAATTCACTGTCATTCTCAGTCATTCCTGTATTTATTTCCCATTCTGTAAATCTCATTGGTTAAGGAGATACCCTGTTGGTTGCCCTGTTCGCTTGAGTCCCAGAAGCGCTGTTTCCTTTGCTGCACCAGTATCAGCTCGCACTTCCAGCAACTTAGTAGGCAAAATATTTTGAGCTGAAGGATGCAGAGGCAACTGTAACCATCAGCGGACTTTGTTAGATGTTGGTCCATTGCCAATGCTGTACAAGTGTCACTCTGTCGCTTATGATTGACATTGTTGTAATTGAAATTTTGTTGCTCTCTTCCAGGCTTATTACTCTTCCCAAAGTGCCAATGATTCCTCTTTAATGCAATAAAGTAAAATTTGTAAAAGAAGCATTGATGCGTTTCTTAATTTTCAGTCTCATTTAAGAAAAACAAGTTATGTTAGAAGCCCCAATTACAATGACTGATTAGTCATTTTAAAAGAGCTGTATTTTTGTATCCATGCTAGCATGCTTTGCATGATTCTTTTCTGCTTAAATCCCAAATCCACAGTGCACAGAACTGCTACATTGCTTTACTGAATTCTATTGATTTGAACTTGTTTTTGAGGACGTACATATAAATGAACAGAGAAACTGAATGTTAGTATATACAATAAATATCTGTTAACAAGTCCTTTTTGATCTTATGTTTTTATTTCATTAAAATGCATATGGAAACCTAGGTTTATAAATCTGCTTTTTTAAATATATAATAAACAGTAACCAAGGCAGCCATTTTAGCAAATGATTTCTGTGAATAGAGTGAGATTTCCTGAGAGAGGCAATATTGTACAGTTTCCATTGTATCATAATCTCATTAAGTTTTTATTGTTGGCCAATATTATCAGAATCTCAAAAGGTTAATAATCTTGGCTGTTTCACCTGCTTCATCTTCTTTAATAATCTCAATGAATCTTCACAGAAATCATGAATGTTTTGAATGAGCTGAATTAATTAGGTTAAAACCTTTCCACTGAACCAGTGTAAAACTGATTATGTCCCCAAAAGAACTATGGACTAATTCCTTTGGATGTTATGTGTATTATCAGTGTATGTGCTCTAATAGCAAAGGGATGAATCTCTGCGCAGATTTTGGTGCATTAGTCAATTTATTTTTGTGTGAAAATAGGGTGATAAGTGATTTGCACCTCTTGTGTGTCTGTGAAATGCTTTCCGGAAGTATCTTTTGCATGTTTTGACCCTTCCCACTATCTGCCCAATGAGTTCCTGCTGGTATCATTTGCAAATGGTCGCCGATCAGCCAGTTGCACGCCCTTCCTGGTTTCACCATTGCACTCTGGGCAAGTTAGACAGTATTGTAAGAGACACAGCAGCTGCCTGTATCACTAAATCAAGGTTGAAGAGAGGAGGTTTCCAACTGTGCAGAGACCAAAACGTTTTATACACAGCTTTTGCTGTTAGAAAATGTTTTTTCTGGCTTTCAATTTGTGATTTGTTGCTGCTGAGAACTGCACATCATTTTGACTGCCTGCTACTGGATCAGGTCTGTCAAACATTTCCAGACTCCCAACCCTTCCTCTTCAAAACAGAAATCAGAGCAAATCGAGCAAGAATAGCTTTGTCTCATGGCATACTATTATATGACATTATTACTAGAGAGGAGGAAGAGCAGCCGAGGTCCCATGGAAACCTTCCTGAGGAGCTCTGCATTAGAATATTCTGCTATTCCAAAGAGGCAATAGGGCATCTCTATGATCTTTTGTAAAATGATCTGAAACCACACTCATCTGCCAATACTTGTCACTTTGTGGCAATGATGGTCATCACTACCCTTCTACAGCTCAAGTTCTTTTCACAGCATCACAGCAAGGCAGGAGACAGCAAGGGCCACATATTGCTATGAATTGCTGGCTTCCATAAGGCTTTCAAATTACTACACTGTGTGTTTTACTATCAATAGCACTCATCACACATTGAAAGTAACAACAGACCACTACCATCACCACCACATCTCCACTCATCAATGTGAACAGGAAGGGATTCCAGTCCATCTATGTGCAGATAGATTATGACACCACTAAGAAGGTCCTTCATGTCAATATGTGGTATGTAGAAAGCTGCCATCTCACCTTCATCCTCTGACATTCGGACTTCTCGGACCTATGGAAAACTATATTATTGGCTGCATGTTGGGTGACAAGGTTTATCACCTGCTACCATGGCTGTTGAACCCACTCCAACTACCCCAAAAGAAGCAGCTTGGGTCACGGTACAACGAGGTGCAAGCAGCCACAAGGCTAGTGATTAAGAGCACCAAGGGGCACAAGTGACAGTCCTAGATTTCTTAGTGGGATGTGCCTCCTGTCTTCAATCTTCTTGATCGGAGCTTGGAGTTCTGTTTATTGAAGTTCTGGGGTTTTCTTCTAGTTGGAGCCCTGCCCTACTGCCATAATCCTGTGCAAATATAATCAAAATTTTGAAAACCACACAGTGAAGTAATTTGAGAAAAAAATGAGTGATGTGCTCTTGCTGACTATCTTGCCTTTCTCGCAGAGTGCTGCTAAAGAGTGCAGACTGAACAGTGCTTTTAAAAGGCTATAGAAAGATTTGTTGAAGACTAAGCTGCTTACAGCCATTTTACACGGGGTTTGCACCATTGCTTGCATCAATGGGTTTGCAATTGAGCAGCCAGAGAAAACTTGCATGTAATTGCCACCAGTTGGTACAATGATTTTTTTAACAGGACAAAATCAGTGTAAATCACATTGAGGAAATTCCAAGCCACATACTTATAGTTTCACTTGAAATATTGAACAAAGGAAATCTTTACCAGCACATTTATGATGTTGCAATTCTTGTTCCTATGTGTAGCTTAACATTGTACACTTGAAAAGATAACAAATGTACTCGTGTTTACCTCACAGATTTATGGGCATTACATGACTGCACTTTTCATTTGGAAATGTCAAATTAATTTTGCCTATTAAACACTGTAAAGGACCATTGTGATTCAAATCCTTACTGTCAGAAAGGTCATTTACTCCATATAGAATATAAGTTGTTAGCTGCTACACTAGAATCAGCTTTGATTACATTACACAGGATTACAAGGACCCAATAATTCATTGAATATAATAAAGTGCCAGAGATGCCCATCATAACATGCATAGAGACAGACCTGTTCCATTCATTACAATTTGATTAATGTTTAATCCATCAATACAGTGGTACATATCTGCTAAAAAGTATCACAATGATTAAATCTTTGTGAAATTATTATTTAATACTCTAAGCATTTTTATTCTTCACGGCCAAATTAAATAGAATTGGACAGAATGTGCTCAAACTCCCTGTCTAATACCAACATTCAAATATATTTTAGATGAAGCATTTTAATTCCAGTTCATGGTGAATTCTCTCTGCTTATTGGACCGTTATGAACGTAACTGACTTTCTGAATAATAGAGGAAGTAAATGCTGTTACATAATCCAGTTTTTCAATAACTATTCCCCTAATCAATTAAGACTGTTATAGAGTTGCAAGAGCTGAAAGCTAAAGAGGCCTGTAATTATATCCTGTCCCACAGAAACTGTGTATAACACACTCTTTCAGGCAAAAACAAGCGTGGTCACAATATATGGACCAGCGAGCCCCAGGTTTGTGCTGATTAAGCTAATGTAGGCACAATATAAGCAGGGTTAAGAAGGGGAGAGGTAAAAAATTGCCGCGGAAAAAAAGATACCTACACCTTCTAACGATACACATTTGGCTCCGTTCTTTCTTTTCCTCAACCCAAGTGCAATTCAAATGGTGTACCGGGAAATTTGCTTTGCTCAAAACAGGCCTGAATCCACTCATAATTACGTGTTCATGTAAATGTTTGATCCAGCACCAGGAAGGTCCAATTTTACTAGTTTTCTACCATGTGGCTGGACTTAGGAAAATGGTTTGTGAGACTTTGTAAGGCCACTGTGCCCTCAGTATAATTTACATTTAATTTAACTGTTCCCACCTGAAATGGAGAGAAACTTTTTGCCCACAACTGGGGCTAATCCTGGAGATGTGCTCGAAGAACAAAGGGTTTAAAGACTTAATTTAAACTAGTCTCTGCTTCCCCTGTTCCTTTTGATTTGTACCTGAAAAATAGGTGTTTCTGCAGCAAAAGGATGAAAATCAAACATCACAAATAAACCACCTTGACCCAAGTGCCAGGCAATGACCATCTCCAATAAGAGAGAATCTAACAATCTCTCCTTCACATTCAATGGCATTACCATCACTGAATCCCCCAGCGTCGACATCCTGGGCGTTACACTAAAATAAAATACTGCAGATGCTGGAAATCTGAAATAAAAACAAGAAATGCTGGAACCAACTCAGCAGGTCTGGCAGCATCTGTGAAAAGGGAAGCAGAGTTAACATTTCGGGTCAGTGACCCTTCATCGGAACTGACAAATATTAGAAAAGTCACAGGTTAGAAGCAAGTGAGGTGGGGTGGGGCAAGAGATAACAAAGGAGGTCTAGATTGGACCAGGCCACATAGCTGACCAAAAGGTCACGGAGCAAAGGCAAACAATATGTTAATGGTGTGTTGAAAGACAAAGCATTAGAACAGATTCGGTGTTAATACACTGAATATTGAACAGCAGCAAGTGCAAACATGAAAAAAAACAGTGGGTAAGCAAACTGAACAAACTAAGATGAAATGAAATAAATGCAAAAGAAAATTGTAAAAAATGTAAAGAAGAATGTTAAAAAAAAGGAAGAAAAAATAACTAAAAATGAAAGTAAAATGGGGGGCTGTCATGCTCTGAAATTATTGAACTCAATGTTCAGTCCGGCAGGCTGTAGTGTGCCTAATCGGTAGATGAGATGCTGTTCCTCGAGCTTGCGTTGATGTTCACTGGAACACTGCAGCAATCCTGGGACAGAGATGTGAGCATGAGAGCAGGGGGGAGTGTTGAAATGGCAAGCAACCGGAAGCTCAGGGTCCTGCTTGCGGACTGAGCGGAGATGTTCCGCAAAGCGGTCACCCAGTCTGCGCTTGGTCTCCCCAATGTAGAGGAGACCATATTGTGAGCAGCGAATACAGTATACTACATTGAACGAAGTACAAGTAAATCGCTGCTTCACCTGAAAGGAGTGTTTGGGGCCTGGGATAATGAGGAGAGAGGAGGTAAATGGGCAGGTATTACACCTCCTGCGATTGCAGGAGAAGGTGCCATGGGACGGGGACGAGGTGGTGGGGGTAATGGAGGAGTGGACCAGGGTGTCGCGGAGGGAACGATCCCTTCGGAATGCTGACAAGGGAAGGGAGGGGAAGATGCGACTGGTAGTGGCATCACGCTGGAGGTGGCGGAAATGGCGGAGGATGATCCTTTGGATATGGAGGCTCATGGGGTGAAAAGTGAGGACAAGGGGAACCCTGTCAAGGTTCTGGTAGGGAGGGGAAGGGGTGAGGGTAGAGGTGCGGGGAATGGGCCAGACACGGTTGAGGGCCCTGTCAACCACAGTGGGGGGAAATCCTCGGTTGAGGAAAAAGGAGGTCATATCAGAAGCACCGTCATGGAAGGTAGCATCATCAGAGCAGATGCGTCGGAGACGGAGAAACTGGGAGAATGGAATGGAGTCCTTACAGGAGGTAGGGTGTGAAGAAGTGTAGTCGAGGTAGCTGTGGGAGTCGGTGGGCTTATAATGGATATTAGTAGACAACCGATCCCCAGAGATGGAGACAGAGAAGTCGAGGAAGGGAAGGGAAGTGTCAGAGATGGACCATGTAAAGGTGAGAGAAGGGTGAAAATTGGAAGCAAAGTTGATAACGTTTTCCAGTTCGGGGCGGGAGTAGGAAACGGCACCGATACAGTCATCAATGTACTGGAAAAAGAGTTGGGGGAGGGGGTCTGAGTAGGAATGGAACAAAGAATGCTCGACATATCCCACAAAAAGACAGGCATAACTAGGACCCATGCGGGTACCCATAGCGACACCTTTTACTTGAAGGAAGTGAGTGGAGTTGAAGGAGAAGTTGTTCAATGTGAGAACAAGTTCAGCCAGGCGGAGGAGGGTGGTGGTGGATGGGGATTGGTTGGGCCTCTGTTCCAAGAAGAAGCGGAGAGCCCTCAAACCATCCTGGTGGGGGATGTAGGTGTCGAGCGATTGGACGTCCATCACGTCATCACGAAACTTAACTGGAGCAGCCACATAAATGCTGTGGCTACAAGAGTAGGTCAGAGGCTGGGAATTCTATGGTGAGTAACTCATCTCCTGACTTTCCAAAGCCTTTCTACCAATTACAAGGCACAAGTCAGGAGTCCGTTGGAATACTCTCCACTTGCCTAGATGAGTGCAGTTTCAACAACACTCTAGGAGCTCGATACCATCCAGGACAAAGCAGCCACCACCTTAAACAGTCACTCCCTCCACTGACGGACAGTGGCAGCAGTGTGCACCATCTACAAGATGCACTGCAGCAACTCACCAAGGCTCCTTCGATAGCACCTTCCAAACCCGCGACCTCTACCACCTAGAAGGACAAGGGCAGCAGATGCATGGGAACACCACCACCTGCAAGTTCCCCTCCAAGCCACACACCATCCTGACTTGCAACTATATCATCATTCCATCACTGTCAGTGGGTTAAAACCCTGGAACTCTCTCCCTAACTGTGGGTCTACCTACACTATGTGTGCCGCAGTGGTTCAACAAGGTAGCTCACCATCACCTCCTCAAGGGCACTTAGGGATGGGCAACATGGCAACAAATGTTGACCTTGCTAATGACACTCGCAGCCCATGAAAGAATAAAAAAAAACTTCAGTGCTTAGCTATGCCTAGCTAACTTTTCTGGTTTATGTTTAATTTTCATGGACATTTTGGTAAATACATAACTCCAGTATTCGCATTTATTTTAAGGATGATTGCAAAATCGAATACAGTTCAGTTGTGCAGAGCTCCTAAAGTGAAGATAAAATCCATTTCAGTTACTGTTTTATTCTTTGAAAACTGATAAAAACACATCGGGATAGAAAGTCATCTTGGAAGATTGGCAAAGCAGGCGGTATCCCATCGGCTACACATTAAACGCTCCTCTCAATATTAAATCGCATTGAAAACAGCAGAACTGAATATCAGGCAGCCCATATCATGAGCAGCCAAGTGACTGATGATATCATTGGAGCCCAATCTGTTTATTTAAAGAAGGACCCTGCTGGCTTGGCTACCTATCCAGAAGTACTGGTAAAAATCAGAACTGGCAGGATCTGTGTTGGACATTGGCTGGTAAGTCACCCAGTGCGTTTTAACTGCTTACCTGCCCAGTTTCTACCAAGCCAGTAGGGTTAAAAGCCACCCCTTTATTTCTTATAGATGCACAACTGTTGGTGATCAGAATATTCCATCTACTTTTTTAATCAGTAAGCAATTTTTCTAATAAAAATCCTTCATTTGCAATTTATTTAACAGGCACATCTGTGCAGATGAGGAAATTCTATGATAAATTAAATGAGTTTTTGCAAATTTTCTGCATAATATTGAATTAGAATATTTACACAATCAGCTTTCTCTTTGTCCAAACCAATAACAGATTGCAACCTGGCAAACAGCACATCTTAATGAAATTGGATACGAGATGACTGTTTTAATCAGTTAATTTATTTATTAGTCACTTAAAATTATACTCATAACTGTCCAACACAATGTCAGTAACCTAATCAATAAAGCTGATGGCCTAAGATAACATATCAAAGTTCTTCTGTTACAAACGAACACATCATTGCAGAAGAAAATTTAACTCAACAGGGCAAACACCATGTTGCTTCTGTGCAAACGACAATTTCTCCAATAATATATCCATGCTAAAGTAGTATGATTTAACTCATTGAAATATGTATTTTTGTTGGATTTTATCTACGTTCAACCCATGAAACATGGGCCGGAATTTTACAGCCCCCAAATGAGCGGAGAGTGGGAGTCGTAAAATTGAAGGGGAGGCGGGGGGGCTGTTCCCGACCCCCTTGCACCCCTGCTGCAATTTTTTGTGGGGCGGCTGCAGGGAGAAAAGGCCCGCCTGCTCCAGGCCAATCAAGGCCCTTAAGTGGCCAATTAACTGGCATGTAAGGTCCTCCTCCCACCGCCATGGGTATTTTACGCTCTGCAACCGCATAGCAAAGGCCTCAAGAACCCCACCAGGCAGCCTTATTGCGGGCTGGGGGGCATAACCCCCCTCCACCCCCTTCCCCCCCCCCCACTCAACCGACCCTCTTACCTCGCCGGGGCCCCTGCCGATTATCCCCAGTGAGACCCCAAAATCTTACCTTAGTTCTGGGGCCGTCCTTCCTCTTGCTGTTATGGCTGGGTGCAGTCCTAGCAGTGGCCCACCACTCCCAGTGGCACTGCTGGGACTAAGAGCTGCCTGCCCAGTGATTGGCCGTCAGCTCCAATAGGCGGCAATTCCTACCTCAAGGAGGTGGAAGTCGAGCCCAAGACTAATTAAGAGCCAGGGCAGCGAAAAATCCGGACTTGGCTCCCGAGGAAAGGCAGAGGTGGGCTCGCCACTGACTTTTCAGCTATTGGACGGGGGCCCCCTGCCCAATGTAAAATTTTTGCCATGGATTCAGAATAGTTACAGAAAAGCGAGAGATCAGCTCAGCAATGAGAAAGGGAGCTCATTTGCATCTCTCTCCCACCCATTTGTCAGCATGAATGAAGAGGTAGCGGGATGAAATTCAGCAAAGAAAAGTTGCTGGCTCACTGTCAGCAGCCTAGCCATTACAATTTTCAGGCAGGTCTTGATTTCGGTGAATTAATCTACCTCTACGTGGTGGGTCTTAGCTTCTGATATAGAAAGGAAGACTTCTATTTCTATAGTGTGTTTCTAGACATCACAACATTACAAAGTGCTTGACCGCCAATAAAGTACTTTTTAAGATGTAGTTACGAATGTGCTTCTATATATTTTGTTAAGTTTTTTTTTGAGGACTCAAATTTAAATTGTAGAGATGGATTCATTGGAAGGCTGAAGATTTCATAGAAGCTGGATTTTGCTTTGTTTTTGACAGTTCAATGAAAGGACATTAAGATGTTGTTTAAAAACAACCTTGCTGGAAATCATGTGCTTTAAGCTGAATAAACAGAAACCTTGGTGACCTGAGGAATATGTTTACAGAGAAAACACATGTCAAGGTTTCTGGAGGTCAAGAGGTTGACTTTCTGTTTTGGAGTTTTGGATATCATTTTCAAGTCAATTAGGGTGTGAACTGTTTTGAAGACAGTTGATTTTGCCTGCCAAGGAAAAAGAAAACACCCAGCTCTACCACTTTGAAGAAACCCTGCAAAGCTTCAGTGTGGGAGAGCTAAAATCCCTGGTGCTGCATCTCTCCTGAGAAGCTGAAAATCCCTGCAATTCAAGTGTGTGTTGGTTGAAACCCCTGATGCCACATGTCTCCTGGAAAGCCTACCAGATACTTTCTTGACATCTCCAGAATAAATAGCTTCTGAAGAGATCCCAGTATTCCGTCTCCGTATACCTGGACACCAGACAAAAAAGGACAACTGACATCCTTCCATAACTTCTCTTTTTTTTTTCTTCAAGAATTAGCAAGTATTTGGCCAAAGTATTTTTTTTTGTAACAGATCTCTGCAGAAAGAATTTCTGTATTTTTTTCAATGTGTGTGTGAGTGTGTGTGAGGAATTTAAAAAGGGAATTTTCATATTTCAATCTGTGTGTTAATGCTTTGCTTCATTACTAGATAAGTCTTGTTTGATAATAAACTGATAGTTTTGTTGTTTATTAAAGAAATCTAGTTGGTGCATTTTATTCTGGGATAAAGAGTAGAGCATATGATTGACTGAATTGGTAACTGGGTAAACATATTTTTAAAAAATATGTTGTAACCTGCAGAGAAGTGGGACTAGAAAAGAATGCATTCCTCCCACCTTGGTCGTAACAGTAGTCACTATTGTAATGTAAGGAATGCGGCAGGAAATTTGCACACAGCAAGTTCTCACAAGCAGCAATGTGATAATGACCAGATAAATTGTTTTATATATGATGGTGGAAGGATAAATATTGGACAGATACTGGGGAACTCGCCTAATGTTATTCGGAATAGTGGCATGGGATCCTTTACCTGTGATGGCAGACAGGGCCTCAATTTAACATCTCATCTGAAAGATGGCACCACCCACAGTGCAGCACTGCCTCAGTACTAAACTGTAAAGTTGGCCTATATTTTTGTGCTCTCACCTCTGGAGTGGGTCATGAACCCACAGCCTTTTGACTCAGAGCTGATAGCATGGCCTGTGATAGGCACAGATATTCTAGTGGGTACAGCACAGAAAGATTCTTTTGACAATACGGCCCCTCTATATCACTTAATAAAAGGAAATATTTTCTTCTGCTCTCTTACTTTAGTGAAAAAAATTGCTATGTGTCAACAGTGATGCACCAATGGACTATTCACATATGCTGCTCTGAGGTTTGCTCCTATCCATTGATTAATGAGCTGATAGTACAAGGGCATAAATATAGGATTAGCTTAGCACTTGAAACATAAAAGGGTAAGATTAGTAGAAAGGTTTTCACACAAAAGCTATTAGATATGGAATGCTTTATCAAAATTGTCTATTGAAGCTGAGTCGAACACGACATTTAAAAGGGGATTATATAAATGCTTGAAGAAGAAAAACATTAAAGGTTACAGGAAAATAGGATTAAAGTAGAGAGATTTATATATGTCCTCTGCTGCTATTTTCAGAAGTGTGTGGGCTCAAGGCCCATTTAAGAAATGTCATATTGTCAGAGGTGACAATCATGTGAAACCAACACCTCATCTGACCATTCACTTGGACGTATAAAGTCCTGGCATGACTGAACGATGAGCAGAGAGTTCTCTTCATCTCCGAGTTAACATTCCCTTCTAAACCAATATCACCAAAAACAGATTATCTTGTCATTCATACATTTGATGTTTGTGGATTTTTGCTCTGTGAAAATTGGTTGTAACACCTCCTTACATCTCACACTTGCCAGCAGTGATGTGTCTTGGGACATCCTGAGCTTGTGATGAGATAATATAATATAAATTATTTCCATCTATAATACAGTGACGTTCTTGTCTCATTTGTGTTCTTAAGTTGTGGAACTTCTTCTGCAATAATTTCCAGGTCTTCACATCACTGGTGATAGAACTCACATTCTCCATCACTACCACAAATAATATACACACTTTAAGACCTAAGTTTATAGACCTAGGGGTATATTTTCTGCTAAATTTAAAGGACATTGTTTTGACTAAACTGTCATCATAAACATGTGCCATTTAGTAGACTAATGACCCTTTTAAGATTTTCGTGTTGGTTTGGAAAACATGATACCAAATGTCATGCTTCTCAGCAATTTGTTTATTATTAAAGAAGTCTTAACATTGCACTTGGAAAAGCATAGTATGATTAGAACAAGTCAGCATGGTTTTACGAAAGGGAGATCCTGTTTGACAAATTTATTACAGTTTTTTGAGGATGTAACTAGTAGGGTAGACAAAGGGGAACCAGTAGATGTAGTATACCTGGATTTTCAAAAGGCATTCGATAAGGTGCCACATAAAAGATTAATAGCCAAGATAAGGACTCGTGGTGTTGGAATGAGATGAGGAAAAATTACTTCACTCAAAGGGTTGTGAATCTTTGGAATTCTCTACCCCAGAGCATTGTGGATGCTCCATCATTGAATACATTTAAGGCTGGGATAGACAGATTTTTGGTCTTGCAGGGAGTCAAGGGATATGGGAGTGGGCAGGATAGTGGAATTGAAGCCCAAGATCAGCCATGATCATATTGAATGGTGGAGCAGGCTCGATGGGTCATATGGTCTAATTCTGCTCCTATTTCTTGTGTTCTTGTCTTGTATTAGTTCAAAATTGACTATGTTAAATGTTTGTATAAGAAAGATTTCTTAAAATTGCATGAAGGATATTAGCTTTCTGGCTTAGATGTGTCCATGATTAGAGCAAGTCATAAACATAAGTTATGCATTAAATTAAGCTGTATAAGGAATTATCTGGCAGCATTTTCTTCAGTAAATGGGACAAAATTGTTAATTCTATACTAATTGTATTTAATTGTATGCAGCTGGTGGGCATTAACTAGACATTCACTTAAGCCCCCTATAAATAGAACGAAATTGTGGTTTTGAGGCTTATAATTGTATGTTTGTAATGTGTAACTCTGTAATTAAATAGAAAAGTGTGTAAAGATTGGCTCCAGTTCTATCCTTCACCAACTGGCTTTCTGGAATAATTGTGCAATTTCCAGGGTTTGGAAATAATATATACTTGGGGCCCATTGGAGCAATGTTAAATGTTCCTTAGTGTAAAAAAAATACAGAGATTGCTCAGTTTAGGAAAATGTTCAGTATACTCCTATGATATATGGTGCAAACAGCAAATATTGGTCTGTTTGTCAGTGAGTTGTGGTACCAGATCCCTTTGTTTTCATGCAGTAAAGGGGAGAGAACCTGCACCATCCAGAGCATGCAGTCATGGGGAGAGTCTGCAAAATTTAGAACATTCAGTAATGGTGAGAGTGTCTGCAAAATCTAGAGCGTTCAGTAATATGGAGAGAGTCTGTATAATCCAGAGCATGCAGTGATGGGGAGAAAGTATGCACAATCTAGAGCATGCATTAATGGGGAGAGTCTGCACCACTCAAAGTGGTTATCACTTTAGTGGCTATTTAAGGAGTGGTATTGATAATTAGTAAGAATATAACAATTTCATACACCAGACTGAAGCAGTCAGATTTCAGCTCCCATGCTTGGTACTCTTTGTTGTATGATTGTCTTTAAGAGTGATGTCCCTTTAAGATCTTAGTATGCTAATGAGCAGGGTGTAGTCATGTGACTCAAAGCCAGAGTCACTCTGCAACTGTAATACCTAGAGGAAAGTTCTGCATGGTTTGCTCTGTACCGTAAATAACTTGTATTAAACCTGTTTGACATCTTCAACCAACTGGACTCCACGCATCTCATTTATGTTGCATCAGACAACATAAAAAATTCATTATATGGTGGCAGCAGTGGTGAGAAGACAAAGGTCGGAATTTTACGCCACCCCAGCGAGCCGGTTGGTGGTGGTGGGATGGCATAATACAGAGCAGGAGGCTCCGGGAGGCCTTCCTGGCCTGCTCCCACCTCCCCCAACTTTACGTGGGCCGCGGAGTGGTGAGAAACAGGCCACCCACCTCAGGCCAATCGAGGCTCTTAAGTGGTCACTTAATGGCCACTTAAGGGCCTTCATCCACCTCCACGGGTATTTTACCTGTGGCAAGTGGGCGTCTGATAGACGTGAAAGGCCGCCCAGTGATACCTGGCGGACTTGCAGCACACCGGGGGGGGCGCCTGCCAATCATACACAGGGTGCCCATTTGAGGGCTGCGCCCACTTCCCCAACCACCTCACAACACGAGAAGGCCCCCTCACCCCCAAATGATGATTGCCTCGCTGGGCCACGACCGATCTGCCCGGCGAAGCAAACCGAACTTACCTCGGTCCTGGCTCCGTGTCCTTGGCTGGGAGGCAGTCCCAACACTGGCCACCACTCCTGGTGGCACTGCTGGGACTGAGAGCTGCCAGCCCGATGATTAGCCAGCAGCTCAATGAGGTGGGATTTCCTCCCTCAAGCGGGTGGAAGTCCTGCCTCTGAACACTTAAAGCCCTGGGGATCTGTAAAATGTGGGTCGGATCCCCGGACTGGACAGTTGCGGGTTCGTCACCGACTTTTACGTTGGTGGCCAGCTCCTGTCCGCCTGTCGCAAAGTCCAGCCCAAAGTCTAAGTTGAAGACCACAGGTAAAACAGCTGTAAAAACTACCCTTCCAACAGCCAAAAGAGAGAAGGTTCCACAGAAATACTGTCCCAAACAGTAGAAGGAAAAGAGGAACTTACCTCCAGCTGTAGGAGACAGAGCACAGAACAACAGGCTGCAAGTCAATCAGGTCAGTCATTATTTAAAATAATAAACAAGCTTGGAAGTGCTTGAAAGAATGATTTTTTTTCCCAAAGACTCTGTAAAAAAAAAATGGGGAAGACCTGACTCTTCTCCCAGACCGATTGAGTTAAGACCCATCAGAGGAGGCATCCAGCTGCAAAAAGCATAGGAAAACCCCAATCACTGCAAAGCCTCATCCATGCAGTCAAAGTTAAAAAAAATAATTAAATCATTTGAGCATGAAGAAGAACTTCCATTCACAAAGCCACAGCTATAAAAATACTATTAAACCATAAAACATAAACAAACTCTAGCAAAAAAAGAAGCAGTTGAACTGCTTATTGAACAGCTGTGTAAACAGACAGGCTTAAGTGCTACAAGCAAGACAAAGACACAGCATTGTCAAACACCTGCTCCTCTCAATTGAAGCTGCTAGTCTAAATAAGAGAGTTTCTTAAAGGGGAAACAATGCTGAGTCACAAAACAAGTCTTAAAGCAAGTTTTAAGCAAAAGAACAGCAGGAAGATGAATACCAAATTTCACAGCATGAACTGGAAGGCCATGGCTATCCTATCCGAGTTCCAACTTTACAAACAAAGAATGCAGTTATGCTTCACAGACGAAGTAATTGTAGAACCAGAAAAAAAAAACAGGCTGTGAAAATACTAATAGCAGTTAGAAATTAGGGATTATACAGAATCAATACTTCTGGATTATCCGAAGAGGATCAGAAAGACCCTGCAAAGATATGGAAAGTGCTGGAAGACCAACTCCGGTTAAGAGTGAATTTTAGAATTCACCGCCTGGAATTGTTGTCCTACAGGCAACAGCCACAGGAATTAATAGTCCAGTTGGTCAGTAGATGCCTTAGTAAGGGCAGTGAATGCAATTTCTCAGAAACTGATATATCAGAGCAACTAATGGAGCTGGTGATTGTCTCAACACCTATTGAAACATTTCAGAAGGACTTCTTGGGGAAAAGGAAAGGTCACAGTATTGATACTCTGCTAGGGGATGGCAGGAAATATGAAGCCATTGTAGCTGGACAACAGCACCTGCAGGCACCCAGGTGCAGCCAACAGTATTGACACTCTAACCAGGTCAAAAAGGGCAATCGAGCTGTACGGTAATTGTGGTTGGTCCCACTCACAGTGACGTTTTCCTGCATTTCAAGACCTGTGCAAAGTATGTGGTGCAAAAGGACACTGGGCCCATCAATGCACAAAGTCTGGCTCCAAGGATGCAGTCAGAAGTCACAGTAGGATACAAACAAACAGATGACAGGTGCAGCAACAGGGCAAGAGCAGCAAGGAAGGCACCAGAAACCTGCATAAATGCAAGCTGATACACAAAGTCCACAGCAATACAGATCTGAGATAAGACTCAAAGAGAAGCAAGTCCCAGCTCGATGACAGAAAGGGGTTTCACATTGTGAATCTGACTCATCATGTTGGTGAAGTCAAACAACTGGACGCTTTTGCCACTATTAATATCATGTGCCCAAAGAAATGTGGCAAATGTACACTCAGAGTTAAGATTGACGCTGGTGCTAGTGCAAATATCCTAATAATCTGAATCCTGAAGGATAGGTACCAGAGTTGTTGGAAATCAATGATACAACCAAAAACTGCCGAGTTATTGGCATACAACAGGTCATCCATCCCTTGCAGTGGCACACTGACAATGCAATGCAGCTATGGCAAGTTGACATGGAAATCACAAATATTCTATATGGTAGACACAAGCAGACCAGCAGTGGGAAGGATATCCAGCGTGTAAGGACCTCAACATCAAAACCATGCACGAGGTCACCAAGGTACCAATTACAACAGAAGAGACCAATGCTATCCACATTGAGTCACAGTTCCTCCAGGATCTCAGTAGTTCTGGTTTGAAGAGTATCAGCCTCTTCTCAGTGACGCCACAGCATTGATACACTGCTAGGGGATAGCAGGAAATATGAAGCCATTGTAGCTGGACAACAGCACCTGCAGGCACCAGGGGCAGCCAACAGTATTGGCACTATAACCAGGTCAAAAAGGGCAATTAATCTGTATGGTAAGTATGGTTGGTCCCACTCACAGCAAAGTTTTCCTGCATTTCAAGACCTGTGCAAAGCATGTGGTGCAAAAGGACACTGGGCCCGTCTATGCACAAAAGAGAATGTAGATCCAGACTCGGATGGTGAAAGCTCTTCATCAACGGGCAGTGCCTCTTCGTGCTCCAGTGACTCAAAAGAAGAGATTTAAGTTGCAACCACTGAGAAGCAAAAGCAGGTAGTGGAGAGCATTCCTAAGGGGAAATCTCCGAGGACCGGAACCCACTCGCAGAGTCTGGCCAGCATCAAACGGTGCAGTCGGGAAACCCAGCAATGGCACATCTATGCCTTAACCTCTGCTCTCTAGAGAACTGCCAGCACCACAACAAGCAAGAACGAATAGGTATCTCCATGAGGCCAAGTACTCCTTCTCCAACAAGTCCTCAACCTTGAGTTCCAAGCCTTCAGATGTGGGAGATAAGGAGGCGAAGGACACACAATATCCTGACGCGACAGAGGGGGAATAAGTTGAAGAATTGTCTGTTGGATCTTCTAGATGAGGTGCCAGAACTTTCCAAGAATGACAAAGCCTCAAAAGTGGTCATCTTGAGAAAGGCAACAGAGTATATTAGCAGGCTGAAGGCAGAGCAACAGAAACTGCATACAGAAAGGGAGAAACCTCAGAAAAACAGCAACAGCTGAGACACAAATTCTCTGAGCAAGAGTTGTCAAACCACCAAAATGATATAGGGACTCTTAAGCTTCTGCACGTGTAAAGTTCATAATCTCTATACCTGTGTAAATAATTTTGATATTATCAAATTTTATGTGTTTTTTACTTTTAGCATATGAGGCTTAACTTTGGAAAGAAAGGGGATGTTGTATGATTAACTTTAAGAGAGATGTCCCTTTCAGATTTTAGTATGCTAATGAGCTAAGTAACAGGATGCAGACATGTGACTTGAAGCCAGAGTCACTCTGCAACTGTAATACCTAGAGGAAGGTTCTGTAAATAGTTTGCTTTGTACTGTATTTAACTGTTTAGCTGTAATAAACCTGTTTGAGATCTTCAACCAATTGGACTCCATGCATCTCATGTATGTTGCATCAGACAACATAAAGAATTCATTACAATTGACAGTGTTTTTTTAATGATTGCACTTTTAATGAATATTGTTTTTATATCTAAGAAAATAAATCTTTCTGATCACATGATAGTTTTTAAATAACTATGGGCAATAATAATAGCCAAAAGCTGAATGAAATACTATGATTGTCCTACTTATTTATTCATTCATGGTATGTGGGTATTGCTGTCTTAGGCCAGCTTTTACTGCCCATCCCTATTTGCCCTTGAGAAGGTGGTGGTGAGCAAACTTCTTAAACTGCTGCAGTCCTTGTCGTGTATGTATAGTTTAGTTTAGTTTAGAGATACAGCACTGAAGCAGGCCCTTCGGCCCACCGAGTCTGTGCCGACCATCAACCACCCATTTATACTAATCCTACACTAATCCCATATTTCTATCACATCCCCACCTGTCCCTATATATTTCCCTACCACCTACCTATACTAGGGGCAATTTATAATGGCCAATTAACCTATCAACCTGCAAGTCTTTGGCATGTGGGAGGAAACCGGAGCACCCGGAGGAAACCCACGCAGACACAGGGAGAACTTGCAAACTCCGCACAGGCAGTACCCAGAATCGAACCCGGGTCCCTGGAGCTGTGAGGCTGCGGTGCTAACCACTGCGCCACTGTGCCGCCCCATGTACATGTGTGACAATCGCATTCCTTCACATTCCTGTCCTTGAAAATCTGGCGCCACCAAAGCAAGATTCTCAGTGCCTGCAAAGGTTGGTAGGTAAACCCTGCTCTTATTCGTTTTTGCAGAGAACTCGGACATTTGCGTTAAATTTAAATAGCCAGATATGAGGGGTTGTGTGCAGTGGGTGGGGCGGTGGGGTGGTAGTTGGTTGGAACTCTGCATCTATTCATCATATATCGGCTAGGAGGGTGGAAGAGGTGAAATCTGCATGTTTTGAATAGGGGAGGGGTGTAGGGGAAAACACTGCATCATTGGTACTGTCTGCAGGGCTGGCAACCTTTTAAAAACGATGCCAGCTCCTGCTCCCGACTCAGGTGATGCCGTTCACATGATGGGGAGTGGGGGTGGTGATGGTGCTGCCATACATATGTTAATAAGCCACTGGACGCAAGATCACGGTGACATAGCAGTGCACAGCCCGTGCGTGCCGGCTGCCAATTTTTTCGCCCACTTCCACTCTCGGCGGTGGGACAACAAGATTCAACCCACAATGCAGTTAGAGAGAGCATTCCAAGATTTTGGCTTGGTGATGATGAAGGAACGTCAATATATTTATACAAGTGTGACTTGCAGGAGAACTGGCAGGTTGTGTGTTCTCACGCACCTGCTGCCTTTGTCCTTCAAGGTCGTAGAGTTCGTGAGTTTCGAAGGTGCTGGCGAAGATGCTTTGGCGAGTTGTTGTGGTGCATCTCGTAATTGGACACATGACAGCCACAGTATGCTGGTGGCAGAAGAAGAAAATGTTTAAAGTGGTGGATGGGTGCCGATCAAGCGGGCAGCTTTGTCCAGGATGGTGTCTAGCTTTTTGAGTGTTATTGGGGCTGCACCCATCCGGGCAAGTGGATAGTATTCCAACACACTCCTGACTTGTGCCTTGTAGTTGGTGGGCACGATTTGGGGAATTAGGAGGTGAGTCACACTCCACAGAGTTCCGAGCCTCTGATCTGTTCTAGTAGCCATAATATATATGTGGCTGGTCCAGTTAAGTTTCTGAACAATGATGACCCCCAGGATGTTGATAGTGATACATTTGATAAAGACAATGCTTGTTGAAAGTCAACAGGAGGTAGTTAGACTCTTGTTGGAGATGATCACTTTCTGGCACTTATGTGGTGTGAATGTTACCACTTATTAGCCCAAGCCTAAATGTAGTGCAGGTCTTGCTGTCATGCAGGCATGGACTGCTTCATTATCTGAGGATCACGGAATTATAGAATCAAAGGTTACAGCAGAGAAGGAGGCTATTTGGCCTGTCGTGTTCATGCCAGCTCTTTGCAACAGCAATTCAACTAGTCCTACTTGCCCACCATTTTTCTGTAGCCCTGACAAGTTTTTCTCTTCAGGTGCTTATCCAATTCCATTTTGAAAGCCATGATTGAATCTGCCTCCACCACAGTCTTAGGCAGTTCATTCTGGAACCGAACCATTTGCTGCATAAAAGGTTTTCTCCTGTCATCGTTGTTTTTTTTAATCAATCATCTTTAATCGATGTTCTCTGGTTCTTGAACCTTCCACCAACGAGAACAGTTTCTCTCTATCTCCTCTGTCTAGATACTTCACAATTTTGAGCACCTCTATCAAAATCTCCTCTCAGCCTTTTCTTCTCTAATCTATCCATGGAACTTAATCCTCTATTTGAACAGCACTTGGAGGAAGCACTGAGGGTGGCGAGAGCACAAAATGTACTCTGGGTGGGGGACTTCAATGTCCATCACCAAGAGTGGCTCGGTAGCGCCACTACTGACCAAGCTGGCCGAGTGCTAAAGGACATATCTGCTAGACTGGGTATGCAGCAGGTGGTGAGGGAACCAACAAGAGGGGAAAACATACTTGACCTCGTCCTCACCAATCTGCCTACCGCAGATGTATCTGTCCATGACAGTATTGGTAGGAGTGACCACCGCACAGTCCTTGTGGAGACAAAGTCCCTCCTTCACATTGAGAATACCCTCCATCGTGTTGTGTGGCACTACCACTATGCGAAATGGGATAGATTTCAAACAGACCTAGCAATGCAAAACTGGGCATCCACGAGGCGCTGTGGGCCATCAGCAGCAGTAGAATTGTACTCAACCACAATCTGTAACCTCATGGTCCGGCATATCCCCCACTCTACCATTACCATCAAGCCAGGAGATCAACCCTGGTTCAATGAAGAGTGCAGGAGGGCATGCCAGGAGCAGCACCAGGCATACCTCAAAATGAGGTGTCAACCTGGTGAAGCTACAACACAGGACTATTTGCGTGCTAAGCTGCGTAAGCAGCATGCGATAGACAGAGCTAAGCGATCCCATAAACAAATGATCAGATCTAAGCTCTGCAGTCCTGCCACATCCAGTCGTGAATGGTGGTGGACAATTAAACAACTAACTGGAGGAGGTGGCTCCACAAATATCCCCATCTTCAATGATGGGGGAGCCCAGCACATCAGTGCGAAAGATAAGGCTGAAGCATTTGCAACAATCTTCAGCCAGAAGTGCCAAGTTAATGATCCATCTTGGCCTCCTCCTGAAGTCCACAGCATCACAGATGCCAGACTTCAGCCAATTCGATTCACTCCGCGTGATATCAAGAAACGACATTGGATACTGCAAAAGCCATGGGCCCTGACAATATTCCAGCAATAGTACTGAAGAACTGTGCTCCAGAACTTGCCGCGCCCCTAGCCAAGCTGTTCCAGTACAGCTACAAAACTGACATCTACCCTGCAATATGGAAAATTGCCCAGGTATGTCCTGTACACAAAAAGCAGGACAAGTCCAACCTAGCCAATTACCGCCCCATCAGCCTACTCTCAATCATCAGTAAAGTGATGGAAGGTGTCATCAACAGTGCCATCAAGCGGCCCTTGCTTAACAATATCCTGCTCAGTGGGGCTCAGTTTGGGTTCCGCCAGGGCCACTCAGCTCCTGACCTCATTACAGCCTTGGTTCAAACATGGACAAAAGAGCTGAACTCAAGAGGTGAGGTGAGATTGACTGCCCTTGACATCAAGGCAGCATTTGACGGAGTATGGCATCAAGGAGCCCTAGCAAAACTGAGGTCAATGGGAATCAGGGGGAAAACCCTTTGCTGGCTGGAGTCATACCTAGCGCAAAGGAAGATGGTTGTGGTTGTTGGAGGTCAATCATCTGAGCTCCAGGACATTACTGCAGGTGTTCCTGAGGGTAGTGTCCTAGGCCCAACCATCTTCAGCTGCTTCATCAATGACCTTCCTTCAATCACAAGGTCAGAAGTGGGGATGTTCATTGATGATTGCACAATGTTCAGCACCATTCGTGACTCCTCAGATACTGAAGCAGTCCGTGTAGAAATGCAGCAGGACCTGGACAATATCTAGGCTTGGGCTGATAAGTGGCAAGTAACATTCACTTCACACAAGCGCCAGGCAATTACCATCTCCAACAAGAGAAAATCTAACCATCTCCCCTTGACATTCAACGGCATTACCATCGCTGAATCCCCCACTATCAACACCCTAGGGGCTACCATTGACCAGAACCTGAACTGGAGTAGCCATATAAATACCGTGGCTACAAGAGCAGGTCAGAGGCTAGGAATCCGGAGGCGAGTAACTCACCTCCTGACTCCCCAAAGCCTGTCCACCATCTACAAGGCACAAGTCAGGAGTGTGATGGAATATTCTCCACTTGCCTGGATAGGTGCAGCTCCAACAACACTCTAAGAGCTCGACACCATCCAGAACAAAGCAGCCTGCTTGATTGGCACCCCATCTACAAACATTCTCTCCCTCCACCACTGATGCACAGTGGCAGCAGTGTGTACCATCTACAAGATGCACTGCAGCAATGCACCAAGGCTACTTAGACAGCACCTTCCAAACCCGCGACCTCTACCAACTAGAAGGACAAGGGCAGCAAATACATGGGAACACCACCACCTGCAAGTTCCCCTTCAAGTCACACACCATCCTGACTTGGAACTATATTGCCGTTCCTTCACTATCGCTGGGTCAAAATCCTGGAACTCCCTTCCTAACAGCACTGTGGGTCTACCTACCCCAAATGGACTGCAGCGGTTCAAGAAGGCAGCTCACCACCACCTTCTCAAGGGCATTTAGGTATGGGCAATAAATGCTGGCCTGGCCAGCGACGCCCACATCCCATGAATGAATAAAAAAAATTCCTTGGAATCATTTGCGTAAATCTTTTCTGCACCCTCTCTAAGTCTTCACATCCTTCTTAATGTATGCAGTCCAGCATTGGACACAATACTCCAGTTGAGGCTGAACCAGAGTTTTATAAAAGTTCATCATAATTTCCTAGCTTTTCTACTCTATGCCTCATTTATAAAGCCCAGGATCCCGTATGTCTCTTTAATAATTTCCAAAACCTGCCCTGCCACATTGCGAGACTTGTGCACATAAACCCCTCGGTTCCTGCACCCCTTTAGAATTGTACCTTTTTACTTTGTATTACTCCTCCTCATTCTTCTGACCAAAATATATCACTTCACTCTTATCTGCATCAAATTTCATCTGCCACATGTCCGACCAATTCCACTAGCCTGCCTAGGTCCTCTTAAAGTCTATCACTATCCTCCTCACAATTCACAATACTTCCAAGTTTTGTGTCATCTGCAAATTTTGAATTTGTGCCCTGTACACTCAAAAGGTCATTAATATACTTGAAGGAAACCAGTGGCCCTAGTACCAACTCCTGGGGAACCCCATTATATATCTTCCTTCCATCCCAAAACAACCATTCAGCATTGCTGTCTGTTTCCTTTCAGTCAAGCAACTTGGTATCCATGTTGCCACTGTCCCTTTTATTCCATGGGCTTCAATTTTGGTGGCAAGCCTATTATGTGGCACTTTATCAAATGCCTTTTGTAAGTCCATGAGCACCACATCAATCACATTACCCTGATCAACACTCTCTGTTGACTTATTAACAAACTCAGTCAAATTAGTTAAACATGCTTTTTCTTTAACAAATCTGTGCTGGCTTTCCTAAATGAATTCACACTTGTCCAAGTGACTATTAATTTTGTCCCGGATTATCATTTCTAAAAGCTTTCCCACCACCAAGATTAAACTGATTAGCTTGTAGTTGCTGAGTTTATCCTTACACCTTTTTTTGAACAAGGGTATAAAATTTCCAATTCTCTAGTCCTCTTGCACCACTCCCATGTCTAAAGAGGATTGAAAGATTATGGCCCGTACCTCCGCAATTTACTCCCTCAGCTCCCCGGATGCATCCCATCATCCTGGTGACTTATCAACTTTAAGTACAGCCAGCTTTTCTAATACCTTTTCTTGATCTACTTTTAGCTGATCCAGTATCTTAACTACCTCCTCTTTTGCTATGACTTTGGCAGCATCTTCTCCCTTGGTAATGACAAATGCAAAGTACTCTGCCTCAATATGTAGATCCCGTTTTTGATTCCTAAGATGCCTCACAGCTCTTCTTCCTCCGCTTTTACAATTTATATCCCGATAAAAGACTTTTGGATTCTCTTTTATGCTAGCTGCCAGTCTTGCCTCACACTCTCTGTTTGCCTCCCTCATTTCCTTTTTCACTTCTTCTCTGAACTTTCTAAATTCAGCCTGGTTTTCACTTGTATTATCAATCTGTCATATGCACACATTTACTGTTTCATCCTACTCTACAGCTCTTTCGTAATCAAGAAAATTCAGAATTTGGTCACCCTACCTTTCCTTATCTTTCCAAATGGCACTGAATACTGTACAATCACCAGAAAATATCCCCACTTTTGACCTTATGATGGCAGAAAGCCCATTAATGAAGCAGGTTAAGATGGTTAGGTCAGGACACTACCCTGAGGAACTCCTGCAGCAAAGTCCTGGAGTTGAGCTGATTGGCCTCCATCAACCACAACCACCTTCCTTTGTGCCAGGTATGACTCCAGCCAATGGAGAGATTGCCAGACTTGCTGAGTATTTCCAGCATTTCTTGTTTTTATTTCAGATTTCCAGCATCTGCAGTATTTTTCTTTTATTATAATGGAGAGATTTTCCCTTGATTCCCATTAACTTCAGTTTTACAAGGGCTCCTTATTGCCACACTCAGTCAAATGCTGCCTTGATATCAAAAACAGTCACTCTTTACCCACTTCTGAATTCCGCTCTTTTGTTCATGTTTGGACCAAGACTGTCTTGAGGTCTGTAGCCAAAACATCCTGGCATAACCAAACGATGCATCAGTGAGCGGGTTATTGGTGAGTAAGTGCCACTTTATAGCATTGTCGACAACACCTTCCTTCACTTTGCTGATGATTGAAAGTAGGCTGATAGGGGTTTAGTTGGCCTTTTTGGACTTGTTCTACTTCTTCTGGGCAGGATGTCACTGCGCAATTTTCCACTTTGGCAGGTGGATGCCATTTTTGCAGCTATATCAGACCAACTTGGCTAGGGGCATGGCTACTTCTCGACCACAAGCCTTCAGCACTACATAACCTTTTTTGTACCCAGTGCACTCAGCTGTTTCTGTATATCATATAGCGTGAATCAAATTGGCTAAAGACTGGCATCTGTGATGGGGGGAGCTCAGGGTAGGGAGGCTGAGATGGATCATCCACTCAGCACTTCTGGTTGAAGCTGGTTGCAAACTCCTCATACTGGTCTTTTGCACAGTCATGCGGAACTCTGCCATCATTGAAGATGCAAATGTTCTTGGAGCCTCCTCCTCCCATTAGTTGTTTCATTGTTCACCACCATTCACAACTGGATGTGGCAGGACTGCAGAGCTTTGATCTGACCTGTTGGCTGTGGGAATACTTAGCTCCATCTTCTGTATGTTACTTTGCTGTTTCGCATGCTTATAGTCCTGTGTTGTGGCTTCACCAGGTTGGTACCTCATTTTCAGGTACACTTGGTACTGCTCTGGGCAGACTCTTCTACATTCCTCATTGAACCAGGTTTGAAGTCCTGACTTGATGCTAATGGTAGAGTGAGGGATGAGCTGGGCATACGGTTACAGATTGTGGTTGAGTACAATTCTGCTGATGCTGATGGCCCACAGCATCTCATGGATGCCCAGTTTTGCATTGCTAGATCTATTCGAAATCTATCCCATTTAGCACAGTGGTAGTGCCACACAACACAATGTAGGGCATTTCAATGTGAAGATGGGCTTTGTCTCCACAAGGACGTGCGGTGGTCACTCCGACCAATACTGCCATGGCAGATGCATCTGTGGCAGGCAGATTGGTGAGGACGAGGCCAAGTATATTTTTCCCTCTTGTTGGTTCCCTCATCACCTGCTGCAGACCCAGTCTAGCAGCTATGTCCTTTAGGACTCGGCCACCTCAGTCAGTAGTGGTACTACCGAGCCACTCTTGGTGATGGACATTGAAGTCCCCCACCCAGAGTACATTCTGCGCCCTTGCCACCCTTAGTGCTTCCTCCAAGTGGTGGTCAATATGGAGGAATACTGATTCATCCGCTGAGGAAAGACGTAGGTGGTAATCAGCAGGAGGTTTCCTTGCTCATGTTTGACCTGATGCCATGAGACTTCATGGGGTCTGGAATCAATGTTGAGGACTCCCAGGGCAACTCCCTCCTGACTGTGTACCACTGTGCCGCCACCTGTACTGGGTCTGTCCTGCCGGTGGGACAGGACATACCCAGAGATGGTGATGGCAGTGTCTGGGACATTGTCTGCAAGGTATGATTCCGTGAGTATGACTATATCAGAGTGTTGCTTGACTCGTCTGTGGGACAGCTCTCTCAACTTTGGCACAAGCTCCCAGATGTTAGTAAGGTGGACTTTGCAGGGTCAACAGGACTGGGTTTGCCGTTGTTTTTTCCGGTGCCTAGATTGATGCCAGGTGGTATGTCCGGTTTCATTCCTTATTGACTTCGTAGTGGTTAGATACAACTGAGTGGCTTCCTAGCCTATTTCAGAGGGCATTTAAGAGTCAAGCACATTGCTTTGGGTCTGGAGTCACATGTAGGTCAGACCAGGTAAGGACTGCAGATTTCCTTCCGTAAAGGACATCAGTGAACCAGATGGGTTTTTACAACAATCAACAATAGTTTTATGACCATCTTTAGACTAGCTTTTAATTACAGATTTATTTGTCTCCATAGGACTGTGCAGTGGCCACTCCTATCAATACAGTCATGGACATATGCATTTGTGACAGGAAGATTGGTGAAAACAAGGTCAAGTAGCTTTTTCCTTTGTGCTGATTCCCTCACCACCCGCCACAGGCCTGGACTGGCAGCTTTGTCCTTTCAGACTTGACCAGCTCAGTCAGTCATGGTACTACTGAGCAACTCTTGATGATGAACATTGAAGTCCACTACCCAGAGAACATTCTGTGCTCTTGCCACCCTCACTGCTTTTACCAATTGGTATTCCACTTGGAGCAGTACTGATTCATGAGCTGAGGGAGGGTGCGAAGTGGTAATCAGTAAGAAGTTTCTTTGCCCATGTTTGATCTGATGCCATGAGACATCATGCGGTCCTGAGGCAAAGTTGAGGATTCCCAGGGCCTCTCCCTCCTGTCTGTATTATTACCTCTAGTGATGGAGGAATCTGAATCATTGGTTGAAATTTATGATTTTGTGGGTATGACTCTGTCTGGCTTTTGGTTGAGTAGCCTATGGGATAGCTCTCCCAATTTTAGCACAACTTCCCAGATGTGAGAGAAGAGGATTTTGCACGGTTGACTGGGCTGGTTGACTTTTTATTTTCATTTTCGGTGCTGATGTCAATGCAGCTGCTCTGTCTGGCTTTATTCTTATTACAGCTTTTCCTAGCGGCTTGATACAATTGAATGGCTGCTAGGCCATTTCGGATGGCAGTTATGAGTCAAACATATCACTGTGGGTTTGGAGTCACATATAGGCCAGACCAGGTATGGACATTAGTGAATCAGCTGAGTGTTTATGGTCCAATAGTTTCAAAGTCACCACTACTAATACTAGGTTATTATTGCAGACTTATTTAATTAACTGAAATTTAACTTATATTTCTCCAGCTACTATGATGGGATTTGAACTTCTGATTCTAAATCATTCGGTTAGGTCTCTGGGTTACTAGTTCAGTAATATAACCACTGTACTACCACACCCAGAGTACTCCAACAGTGAATTAAATGGAGATAGTAACCATTTATTTCAAATTAATTAACTGCTCTGTCAAAGTAGCAGACGGAGGAATGTCATGAGAATGTGCAAAGTATTTGTCTGCTAATATCACCACTGGCAACGTCTAGATACATTTGTATCAAAGTATTCCAAGCAGCAAATGTTTAAAATGTCTGGCAGTTTGATTAGCACCTAAAAGAGCAAAAGAAAGGATGATGTTATTTCGTGACCCTCCATTGAAACTCAGGTCTAAGAATATGTTTCCATTATATTGACTCACCTTCCTCTGTCCTGAAACTACTTAGAAATCAGAATAGTTTATTTGAAATAGTAGAATCTGCATACCTTCATATTTGCTACCACTGGCCTCCCATGGGGTCCATGTTAAGCATGCTTGATGGTGAAATAGTTTAGTCCTGTGAATGAAAAATGTACTGCCAACTGGAATTATCGTAGATACATGTTGTAAGAGATTTCAGTTCACCAATTAACAGATGTATTGAGGTTAGATTCTCAGTGAAAGAAAACGGAATCTTAAAAGTTGTATTTAAGTCCCTAAATCACTTTTATTTTCATATTTAGAATGCCTGCAATCCTTCCAGAATAAATTATTTTTGGTTCGAAATGTTCAATTACAGTAGGTTCCAAAATAATCGACAAAGCATTAAATAAAACTACGAAAAACATAATTCACAAGCAGTTCTATGTCCTCCAAACTTCCAGAAAATAAACCGACTGCACTCATGTTCTAGGTTAAAGTAGAAAAGCAAGACATAATAGCAATTCCTGAAATGGGTCCTCAGCTGGGTCAGGATTGGCAATTAAATATTGTTGGGTATGACACTTTCAGGAAGGGTTAGAAAGAATGAGAGAAGTTATAGTGTTGTAAAAGTTCTAGTGTTGTTGAGGAGACTGCAAATTTTCAGTCACTTTTCTCCACATGTCATAAGGTCTATATTCAAATCTGTTTTTCAGTTTCCTGTATTTATTTAAACTATTGGTCAATTTTTTTTTTAGCTTGCCGTGTGTGATGTTGCTAACCTGACAGACAGACATCAGTTTACAATGCCAAATTGTACCAGCCAAGTTACTGCAGCATCCATCAGTGACAAATTGGCCCATTTGTTTACCAAGGACTCAAGAGCAGCTGAATAACAGAAGCTTGAGTTTAACAGAACATCTGGCTCTCCAGAGACAATGGACCGATAGACTACTAAAGATAGGATTGTGCGTCAAATAGAGTCATTTATGTGCTGGATCCAGGGCTTGTACGTGTCACTTCAAAATTATCAGTTGTGCTGCGTACACACAAAATAGTTCTGCGCAGGCTTTATCCTTAAACAAATTTTTAATCTCTCCTCCTCCTTGTGCTCTTATTGTCTACAAAGCTATTTTTAAATATATACACAAAGGATTATTGGTCTTAAAAACCATCAGTTTGGGAATCATGTTTGAAAATATGTGAACAACATTATGCTCGGCACATGTAATAGGAATAAAGCAATGTATTTATCTGTTCTGGAAATAATGCAAACTTTATTTTTCTTCATAAGGGCGGCAAATGTTTAGCTTCTTCTTAAATAAAGAAAGAACTTGTATTTAAGTATCACCTTTTATATCCTTAGGGTGTCCAAAAGCATTTTCGTACCACTAAATTAGTTTTGAAATGTTGTCAGTTTTGTTTTGCAGGAAACACAACAGCAAATTTGTGCACAATGTTTGAGAAACAGAAATGACCAGTTAAGTAATTTATTTTTTTGATGGTGTTCTAGATAGAAATTCTCAGAAATTCCAATACAAAAACAGGCCATTCAGCCAATCAGTCCACTTCGTTATTTACCTTCAATGCAAGCAAATATTCCGAATCACATTTACCCGTCCAGTTCACATATCCCCTTTTCCTCATCAACTTATATAGTCTCATCTTGAATATTGACATAGTTTATGCTTTAATCAATAGCTCTGGAAGGGAATTCCACAGCCTCAGAATACTTGGTGTAAAGTTTCTTTTCTTTTATGTGCTTGCATTTATAACCTCTCATTCCAGCAGCCTCAACTACTGGAAACTGTCTACTTACATTTACGCTTTCCCATCCTTTTATAAACACTTCTTTCATATTGCCCATAATCTGCATTGTTATAATTCAAAGTGTTGGCTCAGTAAAAAATGCTAGGCCAAACACCAGGGATATTCCCCTGCTCTTTGGGAAGGCAAACAGGGCCTCATTTTAACTCCTGATCTGTGATAGCATTTCTGTGTAGTATTTCCTCAATACTGCATTGAAGTGCCAATCTACATTTAATTCTGAAACAGGACTTGATCCCACAACATTCTGACCCAGAGGCTACCACTATGCAAAGGCTGATATTTAATGCAGCTTAGATTGCTTCTTTGCTGATTTTTTTTTTTAAAAAGCTACTGGCAGCAATATATGGAAATAAACTTGGCTTTTTTCACTTCTTTAAAGTTCAATTTTTGCTTTCCCATTGTTTCAGAGCCTATGGCCCTGATATTTCTGGGGGGATGGGGAGGGAACAGGGGCGCATGTTAGCAGCCAGGAAACCTGGAAATACAGGCAATGCGGAGGCCCGACTGAATTTCAGAGGAGGACCTCATTATAGATTTTTTACTACCACTTGAAATAGTTACTGATAATCAGAAAAGATCAAAGCATCGTGAGGGAGCTTGGAGTGTGGCAGTGAAAATAGAGGGAGGGAAAGATTGGGACATAGGGGGTCAGGATGTTGGTCCCGTTCCAGTTCAGATTCAACCCGTCCAACTTGTACAGGTCCCACGTTTGCCAGAAACAGACCCAGTGATCCAGGAAACTAAAGACTTCCCTCCTGCACCACCTCCTCAGCCACACATTCATCTGCTCTATCCTCCTATTCCGATACTCACTAGCACGTGGCACCAGGAGTAATCCAGAGATTACAACCTTTGAGGTCCTGCTTTGTAATCTGCTACCTAGCTCCCTAAATTCTTGTTGCAGGACCTCATCCCTCTTTCTACGTATATCGTTGGTACCAATGTGTATCACGACCTCTGACTGTTCACCCTCTCCCTTCAGAATGTCCTGCAGCCGCTCCGAGACATCCTTGACCCTAGCACCAGGGAGGCAACATACCATCCTGGAGTCTCGTTTGTGGCCACAGAAACGCCTGTCTGTTCCCCTTACGATTGAATCCCCTATCAGTATGGCTCTCCCACTCTTTTTCACTCCCTCCTGTGCAGCAGAGCCATCTGTGGTGCCACGAACTTGGCTGTTGCTGCTTTCCCCTGGCAGGCCATCCCCCCAACAGTATCCAAAGCAATATATATGTTTGAGAGAGGGATGGCCACAGGGGACCCCTGCACTACCTGCCTGTGCCTACTACTCCTCTTGGTGGTCACCCATCCCTTTTCTGCCTCTGCAGCCATTACCTGCGGTGTGACCACCTCACTAAACGTGCTATCCACGATGTCCTCAGCAACATCGATGCTCCACAGTGAGTCCATCCACAGCTCCAGCTGTGCAATGTGGTCAGCTAGTAGCTGCAGCTGGACACACTTTCTGCACACATGGTCTCCAGGGACACTGGAAGTGTCCCTGATTTCCCACATAGCGCAGGAGGAGCATGCCACGTGGCTGAGCTCTCCTGCCATGACTTAGCCTTAGATTAAGCTCCTTAGTTACTCCCTTTATGTTAGAGTACTAATTACGATAGGGTACTTATTCTACTCCAAACACGACCTACTACAATCTAAATTCCCTACCTTTACTTTTACTTCGGCCATATACAAGATACACGACAGCAAACAGCCACTCCTGCTTCAACAGCATCTTCACAAACCACAACTTCTACCATCAAGAAGGACAAGGGCAGCAGACGCGTGGGAACAGCACCACCTGCAAGTTCCCCTCCAAGTCACACACCATCCTGACTTGAAACTATATCGCCGTTCCCTCACTGTCGCTGGGTCAAAATTCTGGAACTCCCTCTTCAATGGGGGAGGCGGTGGCGTAGTGGTATTATCACTGGACTAGTAACCCAGAGACCTAGGGTATTGAACTGGAGACATGGGTTCAAATCCCACCACAGCAGAATATGGAATTTGAATTTAATTAATAAATCTGGAATTAAAAGCTAGTCTTATGATGGCCATGAAACCATTGTCGATTGTTGTAAAAACCCATTTGGTTCACTAACATCCTTGAGGGAAGGAAATCTGCTGTCCTTACCTGGTCTGGCCGACATGTGACTCCAGAACAACAGCAATGTGGTTAACTCTTACATGCCCTAGGAGGCCATTCAGTTGGACCTAACCGCTACAAAGTCAATAAAAAGGAAGGAAACCGGACAGACCACCCGGCATCGACCTTGGCACTGGAAACGGCAACGGAAAACTCAGTCCTGTCAACCCTGCAAAGTCTTCCTTACTAACATTTTGGGGCTTGTGCCAAAGTTGGGAGAGCTGTCCCACAGACTAGTCAAGCAACAGTCTGACATAGTCATACTCACGGAATCATACCTTACAGACAATGTCCCAGACACTGCCATCACCATCTCCGAGTATGTCCTGTCCCATCGGCTGGACAGACCCAGCAGAGGTGGTGGCACAGTGGTATACAGTCGGGAGGGAGATGCCCGGGGAGTCCTCAACATCGACTCTGGACCCCATGAAGTCTCATGGCATCAGGTCAAACATGGGCAAGGTAACCTTCTACTGATTACCACCTACCGCCCTCCCTCAGCTGATGAGTCAGTACTCCTCCATGTTGAACACCACTTGAAGGAAGCACTGACGGGTGGTAAGGGCACAAAATGTACTCAGGGTGGGGGACTTCAATGTCCATCACCAAGAGTGGCTCGGTAGCACCACTACTGACCGAGCTGGCCGAGTACTAAAGGACAATGTTGCTAGACTGGGTCTGCGAAAGGTGGTGGGGGAACCAACACGAGGGAAAAAAAAAATTCTTAATCTTGTCCTTACCAATCTGCCTGACACAGATGCATCTGTCCATGACAGTATTGGTCGGAGTGACCACCGCACAGTCCTTGTGGAGACAAAGTCCCGCCTTCACATTGAGGATACCGTCCATCGTGTTCTGTGGCACTATCACCGTGCTAAATGGGATAGATTTTGAATAGATCGAGCACAGTGGCGCAGTGGTTAGCACCGCAGCCTCACAGCTCCAGGGACCCGGGTTCGATTCCGGGTACTGCCTGTGTGGAGTTTGCAAGTTCTCCCTGTGCCTGCGTGGGTTTTCTCCGGGTGCTCCGGTTTCCTCCCACAAGCCAAAAGACTTGCAGGTTGATAGGTAAATTGGCCATTATAAATTGTCACTAGTATAGGTAGGTGGTAGGGAAATATAGGGACAGGTGGGGATGTTTGGTAGGAATATGGGATTAGTGTGGGATTAGTATAAATGGGTGGTTGATGTTCGGCACAGACTCGGTGGGCCGAAGGGCCTGTTTCAGTGCTGTATCTCTAATCAATGCAAAACTGGGCATTCATGAGGTGCTGTTGGCCATCAGTGGCAGCAGAATTGTGCTCAACCACAATCTGTAACCTCATGGCCCAGCATATCCCCCACTCTACCATTACCATCAAGCCAGGAGACAAACCCTGGTTCAATGAAGAGTGCAGGAGAGCATGCCAGGAGCAGCATACCTCAAAATGATGTGTCAACGTGGTGACACCACAACCCAGGACTACTTGCATGGCAAATTGCATAAGCAGCATGCAATAGACAGAGCTAAGCGATCCCATAACCAACGGATCAGACCTAAGCTCTGCAGTCCTGCCACATCCAGTCGTGAATGGTGGTGGACAATTAAACAACTAACTGGAGGAGGTGGCTCCACAAATATCCCCATCCTCAATGATGGGGGAGCCCAGCACATCAGTGCAAATGATAAGGCTGAAGCATTTGCAACAATCTTCAGCCAGAAGTGCCGGGTTGATGATTCATCTCGGCATCCTCATGAAGTCCCCAACATTGCAGATGCCAGACTTCAGCCAATTCGATTCACTCCGCGTGATATCAAGAATTGACTGAAGGCACTGGATACTGCAAAGGCTATGGGCCCTGACAATATTCCGGCAATAGTACTGAACACCTGTGCTTCAGAACTTGCTGCAACCCTAGCCAAGCTGTTCCAGTATAGCTACAAACTGGTATCTACCCGGCAATGTGGAAAATTGCCCAGGTATGTCCTGTACACAAAAAGCAGGACAAGTCCAATCCGGCCAATTACCGCCCCATCAGTCTACTCTCAAACATCAGTAAAGTGATGGAAGGTGTCATCAACAGTGCCATCAAGCAGCACTTGCTTAACAAGCAGCAATAACCTGCTCAGTGACGCTCAGTTTGGGTTCCGCCAGGGCCACTCAGCTCCTGACCTCATTAAGACTTGGTTCAAACATGGACAAAAGAGCTGAACACAAGAGGTGAGGTGAGAGTGACTGCCCTTGACATCAAGGCAGCATTTGACGGAGTATGGCATCAAGGAGCCCTAGCAAAACTGGAGTCAATGGGAATCAGGAGGAAAACTCTCTGCTGGTTGGATTCATACCTAGCGCAAAGGAAGATGGCAGTGGTTGTTGGAGGTCAATCATCTGATCTCCAGGACATCACTGCAGGAGTTCCTCAGGGTAGTGTCCTAGGCCCAACCATCTTCAGCTGCTTCATCAATGACCTTCCTTCAATCATAAGGTCAGAAGTGGGGATGTTTGCTGATGATTTCACAATGTTCAGCACCATTCGCAACTCCTCAAATACTGAAGCAGTCCGTGTAGAAATGCAGAAAGACCTGGACAATCTCTAGGCTTGGGCTGATAGGTGGCAAGTAACATTTGCGCCACACAAGTGTCAGGCAATGACCATCTCCAACAAGAGAGAATCTAACCATCTCCCCTTGACCTTCAATGGCTTTACCATCGCTGAATCTCCCACTATCAACATCCTAGGGGTTACCATTAACCAGAAACTGAACTGGAGTAGGCATATAAATACCGTGGCTGCAAGAACAGGTCAGAGGCTAGGAATCCTGCGGCGAGAAACTTACCCCCTGACTCCCCAATGCCTGTCCACCATCTACAAGGCACAAGTCAGGAGTGTGATGGAATACTCTCCACTTGCCTGGATGGGTGCAGCTCCAACAACACTCAAGAAGCTCGACACCATCCAGAACAAAGCAGCTGCTTGATTGGCACACCATCCACAAACATTCACTCCCTCCACCACCGACGCATAGTGGCAGCAGTGTGTACCATCTACAAGATACACTGCACCAAGGCTCCTTCGACAGCACCTTCCAAACCCGCGACCTCTACCACCTCAAAGGACGAGCAGCAGATGCATGGGAACATCACCACCTGCAAGTTCCGTCCAAGTCACACACCATCCTGACTTGGAACTATATCGCTGTTCCTTCACTGTCACTGGGTCAAAATCCTGGAACTCCCTTCCTAACAGCACTGTGGGTATACCTACCCCAAATGGACTGCAACGGTTCAAGGAGGCAGCTCACCACCACCTTCTCAAGGGCAATTAGGGATGGGCAATAAATGCTGGCATTGCCAGTAACGCCCACATCCCAATGAATAAAAAAAACCATTGTGGGTGCACCTACAACAGATGGACTGCAGAAGTTCAAGAAGGAGGATCACCACCACCTTCTCAAGGGCAATTAGGGATGGCCAAAAAATACTTGGCTTGCCAGCTCACGCACCAAGAACAAATAAAAAAGAAAAAATATATATCCACTACAGGCTGGCAGGCTCTTCATCCTCAGCTCATCTCCTATCAGAGTTATGGTGAGAGACTGGAGAAGCCCCCAAAGGAGATCTGGAGACCATAAAGGCACACATGGTACTTCAGAAAACATAAGGTAGAATATTAAATCGTGGCCCTTGCCAAACAGCAGGATCATTGGTGGGTCGGAATCTCATTGGAATCTGCAGCAGGCTTTGCTAAAGCTCTTTAACTGAGCAACAGCATTAGCATCCCGCTTCTGGGTTTCCTGACCAATCAGGAAGGGTGGGTGAGATAACATGCTGGATCTGTCAAAGGAAGGATTTATAACTAAAGGGACCCCAGCATGGGTCAGAATGGCTGAACCTCACATGATTTTTTGAGGCTGCAACAACCACAGGAATGGAGAGGAGACCTGGGCTGCTTCCTGGGTCTCTCACACTTTCTTGGAGGGCCTGCAGTGGGATCCCAAGGCTGGGAGGAAGAGGCCAGCTTCTCCAATCAAGCAGGCATGGATGGAAGTGGCCAAGGAACTCAGCAGCAGAATTGTGCTCCCTCCAACTTGCAGCCAGTAAATCAAGAGGATCAAGGATCAAGGATCTGCTGGGAAAGGTTGAGTGGCAAAACACTTTCAGATGCCAAGCCCTACACTCTGACTTTCCCAGCATTCTCCTGCATAGCACTCCTCATGACAACACACCTTGCAGCTCCATTCATTTCTCTGTCTCTCTCCAGGCACCTCAAATCCCCATCTGAACAGCCAACACTCACACAGCCTCATCCTGTTTCCTTCTTGTACCCATGGCTCACAGTCAAAATCCACAAATGTTGCACTTTCCTGCGACACACACAAAACATTGCTAACATTCATAACTCTTTGTTTTCTTTCCTTGCAGGAGAGGAGAACACATATCCTTAGGGAGAGGACATAACTGCTAGACTGGGTCTGCGGCAGGTGGTGAGGGAACCAGCAAGAAGGAAAAAAACTACTTGACCTCGTCCTCACCAATCTACATGTCACAGATGCATCTGTCCATGACAGTATTGGTAGGAGTGAACACCGCACAGCCCTTGTGGTCCCGTCTTCACACTGAGGGTACCCGCCATCGTGTTTTACGGCACTATCACCATGCTAAATAGGATAGATTTCGAACAGATCTGGCAACTCAAAACTGGGCATCCATGAGGCACTGTGGGCCATCAGCAGCAGCAGAATTGTATTCAACCACAATCTGTAACCTCATGGCCCGGCATATTCCCCCACTCTACCAGTACCATCAAGTCAGGGACCAACCCTGGTTCAATGAAGAGTGCAGGAGGACATGCCAGGAGCAGTACCAGGCATACCTCAAAATGAGGTGTCAGCCTGGTGAAGCTACAACACAGGACTATTTGCATGCAAAACAGCAGAAGCAGCATGCAATAGACAGGGCTAAGCGATCCCACAACCAACGGATCATTTCTAAGCTCTGCAGTCTTGCCACATCCAGTCATGAGTGATGATGGACAATTAAATAACTGACAGGAGGAGGTGGCTCCACAGATATCCCCATTCTCTATGATGGGGGAGCCCAGCACATCAGTGCAAAACACAAGGCTGAAGCATTTGCATTCATCTTCAGCCAGAAATGCAGAGTGGATGATTCGTCTCAGCCTCCTCCTGAGGTCCCTAGCATCACAGCTGCCAGTCTTCAGCCAATCCGATTAACTCAACGTGATATCAAGAAACAGCTGAAGGGACTGGTTAGAGCAAAGGCTATGGGCCCTGACAATATTCTGGCAATAGTACTGAAGACTTGTGCTCCAGAACTAGCTGCACCCCTAGACAAGCTATTCCAGTACAGCTACAACATGGGCCACCTGACCACGTGAAAAATTGCCCAGGTATGGCCTGTGCACAAAAAAAGGATAAATCCAACCGAGCCAATTACCGCCCTATCAGTTTACTCTCGATCATCAGAAAAGTGATGGAAGGGGTTGTCAACAGTGCTATCAAGTGGCACTTGCTCAACAATAACCTGTTCACTGACACTCAGTTTAGGTTCTGCCAGGGCCACTCAGCTCCTGACCTCATTACAGTCTTGGTGCAAACATGGACAAAAGAACTGAATTCCAGAGGCGAGGTGAGAGTGACTGACCTTGACATCAATGCAGCGTTTGACTGAGTATGGCATCAAAAACTGAACTGGACCAGCCACATATATGCTGGGGCTAAAAGAGCAGGTCAGAGGCTGGAGATTCTGTGGCGAGTAACTCACCTCCTGACTCCCCAGTGCCTGTCCACCATCTACAAGGCACAAGTCAGAAGTGTGATGAAATACTCTCCACTTGCCTGGATGGGTGCAGCCCCAACAACACTCCAGAAGCTCAACACCATCAGGACAAAGCAGCCTGCTTGACTGACACCCCATCCACCACCTTTAACATTCACTCCCTCTACCATTGACATACAGTGGTAGGAGTGGGTACCATATACAAGAAGCACTGCTGCAACTCACCAAGGTTCCTTCGACAGCACCTTCCAAACCCACGACCTCTACCATCTAGAAGGACAAGGGCAGCAGATGCATGGGAACACCACTAGCTGCAGGTTCCCCTCCAAGCCACACACCATCCTGACTTGGAATTATATTGCCATCCCTTTACTGTCGCTGGGTCAGAATCCTGGAACTCCCTTCCTAACAGCACTGTTGGTGTACCTACACCCCATGGACTGCAGCGGTTCAAGAAGTCAGCTCACCACTATCTTCTGAGGGGCAATTAGGAATGAGCAATTAATGCTGGCCTACCTCCCTTGAATAAATAAAAAAAAAGGCAGAGACCCGGTTGGGGTGGCCATCCAGTGTCAAGCATTTTGATGGCCACTGGCAATGCATTTTCACCTGCTTCACTGGGAAGGAAGTCTCCAGATGTCAGCAATGTCCTGCTGTGAAAACCTGAGCCTCCTGAGGCACTGGCTCTCAGGCACGACAGCCGAGATTTTATGTGGCCCCCCCCCAAGACAGGTCGGCGGTGGGGGCGCACACAGTATTGCGAAGGGTGGCTGGGAGTGGGGGGGGGGGCAGAAGCCCCATTGTCTCCCTGTCACCAAGCAATCTTCCCGAGGGTGGACTAGGCCAACGAACGCCTTCCCAATCAGAGGCCAACTGAGGCCCTTAAGTGGCCTATTAACGGCCAACTAAGAGCCTCTTCCCACTGCCTCTGGGATCTCACCAGCGGCGGGTGAGGGGCTCCTTCGCCATGTGGGGACGACACCTTGTAACACAAGGCGCCCTCCCTTTGGGCTTGGGGGGGGCTGCCGGTGGTCTTGCCTCCTTGGGCAATCTCTGGCCCACAGAGGACTGCCACCAGGAACCAGGTTACCCCCCCGGACCCCCTCCACCTGGACTGCATGACCACCCCCCCAACCCTGCCCCTCGCCGGGCCCTTCTGGACTGGCCCTGGCGATCCCTCCTCACTTACCTGAGGTCCAGGGTTCCAGGGCTGGGCCTGGATGCAAGGCCTCGGCAGTACTGGCAGTGACCACCTCTCCCAAAGGCGCTCTGAGTGGCTAGCTGATCCCTGCCTTTAAAGGGACGGGGATTCCCGCCTCCTGAAACTTTGATTCAAAAAGACCAGAGAATCACTCCAGGGGCGGGCACGAAAAGGCAGAGGCAGGCTTTCCCCCTCCTTTTCAGCCTGGGTTGGGGGCCAGGTCTCCTAAGCAAAATGCAGCCCATCGAGAGAGTTGATCCTCTTCCTGTAGACCCTGTGTTGGGGGTCTTGCCTCCTTTGAGCTTGATGTCTGTGTCCATCCCCTCTATCCTATCGAGCGGCACGTGGCTGCAGAGAAGCTTGCTACTGCTGCTATTGTCCTGGCTGCAGCTGGTGCAGCTGATCCTCCTCCTCCACCTTAGATGCTCACTTCCATGTTTCACCTGGGCAGGTTAGGAGGTGAACAAGGACCCCCGTGCAGCTGTCATGTAAGGCATTTAAATATTATAATAGGTAATTAAGTACTGTTTTAACCCTGCATTCTGGCTTTAAACAGCCAGTGCACAGGTTCCACAAGCTTTCTGAAACTTGACAGCGTGCAAGAGACAAGAGCATAGCAGGGAATCATTGTTTATTGAAATTGACCTGCTGGGAAGGCTTGAAACACTGAAATCGGCAAGTTTGTGGTTAGCCACAGGATTTCATCTGTCAGGCAGAAATCACTAGTTCCACAACAAATTGTCTCTTTCAGCAGTTACTTTCAACTGGCTTGCATTATACTCACCTGTGACTCAACTTCTTTGCTGTCACCCGACACTGCAGATTGGGAGCAACTTGTAGCGAAGGGACCTTAGAGAGAACACTGGCAGGATGATGCTGGCATCCTGACCTGACAACACTTTTAGTGGATTTAACTCCCTGCACGTAGCCAAACCTGCCTGTCAAAATTCCACCCCCATCTCTGCCCATGGGATTAGCCTTGTATGCATTGCAATTTGTTTGACGAGCGGGGAATTTACCATTGAATTCTGTATGTACATCATTTTGTAACATTTTCTGTCAAAGCAAGGTAAAAATGTGAAATATTCCCTCTTGTACAGTGATTTTGGAGCAGTGTCCAATGTGTCACTATTACGTAACTTATATAGCAAGTATGTATGATAGTGTCATCAGTGAATCACAGAATCATACAGTACAGAGGCCATTCATCCTATCGTGCCTGTGCCAGCTTTTTGAAAGTTATTTGATTAGTTTCACTCCCCTGCTCTTTCCCTATGACCTGGCTAATTTCTCATAAAATCCAAAGTGATTTTAAAGGGTCCAAACCTGTTGATAAAACTAAACCCTCCACATTATTCCACACGCCAAGGCCTTCTTTCATTGTATCGGGGAAAAGGTTGTTGACCTTGATGAGTTAGAAAATGTTCCTGATAAGAAAACTGGCAAAATTGAGTAACTGCTTTCTTCTCTAACACCAGGCTAATAGGTACAATGGCTGGAATTATTGCACTGTGCACTGTTCATTTGGAGAACACATAATGAGGGAAAAACAAAGGTTTTATTTGATTTCCTGCCATTCTACAGCATGCTTCCTTACATAATTTAAATAAATAAATAACTCGTTCAGGAATTCAATGAATATATCTGTATTGAAATTTAACAATAATATATTGTTTTAGTTTATTAGAAGAATGCTGTAAAATAATAAATATTCTGCGGCCATGTATATTTCTCCAACTATATTACAAACTTCTATGCAAGAAGGGAATTGCCCAGATTGAAGTCAGAAATAATCTTTTACTTTTTTAGTCTTCAAATTATTAAAGGTTAGCAAGAATTCAATCAGAGTTTAAAAATCCAAAATTCTAATTCACTCAGCACTGGGCAAAACTTTCAGCTTCATTAAGGGCATGAACCAGGTGAGTATCGGATTGGTCACCCATCATGTACCCTAAGGGGAAGGAAATTGTGCGGGATGTATAAAAAGTGGCCATTCCAGTATGTCCTGTTTCAGTTGAAAGTTTCACCCCATATATCCAACCTGGATTCAGAACATTCAAACGTATATCCCTGTGAAATGCTTTTTTTAAACATCTGACAGGTGTCAGACAAAAAAACACTTCATCCTGCTAGTGACAAAGGCGAGTTTCTGCAATCTTGTTTGAGTTGTGCAGTGATTTTGCAAAGCTGCAAAGCAACATGGAAATAAGGTAGTGGCTCAGCTGGTATCCAAACTATAATTAAATAGAAATACTGAACTCCACCTGCACTGCATATGGGAATTGGGATAGCAGGATGATTGAAAGACTTGACCTATGGGCTCACGTTTCAGAGCAACCTGTCTATTCTCAGTTCTCCAGGAAAATGCTGGCAACTGGTCATTATTAATTAAATGCAGACAGACTATTTATTTTGATGGCATCACCTCTCCCATGCAGACAGTGAGACAAAGATCTTCAGTTTTCCATGCTTTCCAGAATGTAAACTAACTCTTATCAGATCACAACTCAATTCAACTCAGAATTCTATGATAATTAATCCTTAGGAGTTCGTATATAAGGAAAACACATTGTCACATTCATTCTGCAGCAAGGTGTGGATAATCCTCTCCTTATCCAGACTGATATTGTTGCATTAAATATTACCATAGTCTGTGATAATTTTCAGGGAGATGAATTGACTCCTACACAATTTGAACATCATGCATGTACAGCCAACATTTAAGTAATATTTAAAAATAAATGCTGATATAATTTTTAAAAGCATCATTGGCAATCATTATCAAATTTCAATCCCAGGCAAGACCTCAAAGAGTGAAAGCAAACATTGACTGTATGCAGTTGGATACCATCTGTCCTGTTTGCTCATTATTTCAAAATAATGTGGTTCTATAATGAATTAAAATTAGTTCCTGAATCACATAAATGTTATTGGCTTATGGTTAAGCTCTAACAATTCAAAGGCCAAGCAATAGAAATAAGTATTTACACAAATACCTATGAGAAAGACCAAGAGTTATAATTCTAGTATAAGAATCTGAAAGCGTTATTGTTGGGAAAGTGTAAAGAATACCTCCTACCATGATGATGGAAGAGATCACATGTGAGAGAGACTTGAAGAGGGATGCAGTTTGGCTTCAGAGGAGTCACATAGACTAGTGTGAAGCGATACACAGTTATAAAGTAATAAAGGTTAATGTTCTAAGTTCTCAAGACTAAGGAATCTCTCTAAGCCATACTAGCTAAGTATATTAAAGTGACAGCGTACCAACCAAACATACAACAATAATATTAGTAGCTTGTCAGCTTTTCCTCCCACAAAATGGAATCTTGTACGATGTTCTATCAACCTAACAGGAACTGATGAAACATAAACCCTTGATCTCAATATTGGCAGGGACGTCTTCCGCTATTGCTTTCTTCAGCAATAAGTACATAAGAACATGAGAAATAGAAGAAGGAGTAGGCTATTCAGCCCCTCAAGCCTACCCGCCATTCAATAAGATCATGGCTGATCTGCCCCAGTCCTCAACTCCTCTTTCACGTCAGCTCCTCATAGCCCTCAACTCCCTGATATTTCAAAAATCTATCTACCTCTTCTTTAAATACTTTCAGTGATCAAGCCTCCACAACTCTCTGGGGTAGAGAATTCCAGACATTCACTACCCTCTGAGAGAAGAAATTCCTTCGCATCTCAGTTTTAAGTGTCCCCGTATTCTGTAACTATGTCCCCTAGTTCGAAATTCCCCCATTAGTGGAAACATCTTCTCAACATCTACCCTGTCAATCCCCTTCAGAATCTTGTATGTTTCAATAAGATCACCCCTCATTCTTCTAAACTCTAATGAATAAAGGCCTAACCTGTTTAGCCGTTCTTGATTAGTCAACCCCTTCATCCCAGGAATCAGCCTAGTGAATCTCTTTTGAACTGCCTCCAATGCCAGTATATCAAAGAACAAAAGAACAAAGAACAGTACAGCACAGGAACAGGCCATTCGTCCCTCCAAGCCTGCGCCGATCTTGATGCCTGCCTAAACTAAAACCTTCTGCACTTCCGGGGACCGTATCCCTCTATTCCCATCCTATTCATGTATTTGTCAAGATGCCTCTTAAATGTCACTATCGTACCTGCTTCCACCACCTCCCCCAGCAGCATGTTCCAGGCACTCACCACCCTCTGTGTAAAGAACTTGCCTCGCACATCCCCTCTCAACTTAGCCCCTCGCACCTTAAACCTATGTCCCCTAGTAGCTGACTCTTCCTCCCTGGGAAAAAGCTTCTGACTATCCACTCTGTCCATGCCATTCATAACTTTGTAAACCTCTATCATGTCGCCCCCTCCACCTCCATTGTTCCAGTGAAAACAATCCGAGTTTATCCAACCTCTCCTCATAGCTAATACCCTCCAGACCAGGCAACATCCTGGTAAACCTCTTCTGTACCCTCTCCAAAGCCTCCACATCCTTCTGGTAGTGTGGCAACCAGAATTGCACGCAATATTCTAAGTGTGGCCTAACTAAAGTTCTGTACCTTTCTTAAATACGGGGACCAAAACTGTACACAGTAGTCCAGCTGCAGCCTCACCAACACCCTGTACAGTTGTAACAAGGCTTCCCTATTTTTAAACTCAAGCCCCCTAGCAATAAAGGCCAAAATTCCATTTGCCTTCTTAATTACTTGCTGCACCTGCATGCTAAATTTTTGTGTTTCCTGCACAAGAACACCCAGATCCCTCTGTGCTGCACCTTTTTGCAGTCTCTCTTCATTTAAATAATAGTCTGCCTTTTGATTCTTCCGACCAAAGTGCATGACCTCACACTTTCCTGCATTAAAATCCATCTGCCAAGTTTTTGCCCACTCACTCAACCTATCTATATCTCCTTGCAGATTCCTTATGTCCTCATCACAACATGCCCTCCCACCTATTTTTGTATCATCAGAAAATTTGGATATATTACACTCTGCCCCCTCCTCCAAGTCATGAATATAGATGGTAAATAATTGAGGCCCTAGGATTGATCCTTGTGGCACTCCACTAGTTATGCCTTTCCAACCTGAAAAAGACCCATTAATCTCGATTCTCTGTCTTCAATGAGTTAACCAATCCTCAATCCATGCTAATACATTACCCCCAATACCGTGAGCTCCTATCTTGTGCAATAATCTTTTATGTGGTACCTTATCGATGCCTTCTGGAAATCCAAATACACTACTTCTACCAGTTCCCCTTTATCAACTCTGCTTGTTAGATCCTCAAAGAACTCCAACAAATTTGTCAAACATGATTTCTCTTTCACAAAACCATGTTGACTCTGTTTGATTACGTTAAGCTTTTCTAAATGTCCTGCTATTTGTTCCTTCATAATGGACTCTAGCATTTTCCCAACGACTGATGTTAGGCTGACTGGTCTATTGTTTCCTGTTTTTTGTCTCCCTCCCTTCTTGAACAGGGGGGTCATATTAGTGGTTTTCAAATCCACTGGGACCCTCCTGGAATCCAGTAAGTTCTGGAATATTTCAATCAATACCTCCACTATCTCTGCAGCCGCTTCCTTTAAAACCCTTGAATGTAAGCCATCAGGTCCTGGCAACTTGTCTGCCTTTAGTCCCATTAGTTTGTCAAATACTTTGTCCCTCGTGATAGAGACTGTTACAAGATCTTTCCTCCCATTAGCTCCTTGCTTATCTGATCTCTGTGGGATATTTATAGTATCCTCCACCGTGAAGACCAATGCAAAATATTTGTTTAAATTATCTGCCATTTCCGTGTTCCCCGTTATCAATTCTCCAGTCGCATCCTCCAAGGGTCCCACGCTCACTTTCGCTACTCTCTTTCTTTTTATATACCCATAGAAGCTCTTGCTGTTTGTTTTTATATTTCTTGCCAATTTACTTCCATAATCAATTTTCTTCCTCTTTATTAGCTTTTTAGTCATCCGCTGCTGGTTCCTAAAGAAATTCCCAATCCTCTGGCCTACCACTAGTTTTTGCCGCTTTGTGTGCCTTAGATTTTGATTGGATACTCTCCTTGATTGCCTTTGTTAACCACAGGTGGTTCATCCTTCTTATTGAGTCCTTCTTTTTGACCGGGATAAATTTTTGCTGAGCGTTATGAAACATCTGCTTAAATGTCTGCCACTGCTCATCCACTGAACTTCTCCTTAGTCTATTTTCTCAGCCCGCTTTAGACAACTCTTTCTTCATTGCTTATTGCTATTTCTAGCATACCTTATTGTAATTGCCCTTATTTAAGTTGAGAACACTGGTTTGAGACCCGAGTTACTCGCCCTCAAACTGAATTTGAAATTCAGTGTTGTGATTGCTACCCCCTAGAGGATCCTTAACTACAATATCTCTTATTAATCCTACCTCAATACACTTTACTCGATCTAAAATAACCTGTTCCCGGGTAGGTTCTGCAACATATTGCTCTAAGTAACAATCCCTGTTGTACTCTACAAATTCGTCTTCCATGTTACCTCTGCCAATCTGATTTCTCCAGTCAATATGCAGATTAAAATCACCCATGACAATTGTAGCGTCCTTCTTACACGCCTCCATTATTTCCTGATTTATACTTTGTCCTACAGCGAGGCAATGCTTCGGGGGTCTTTAGATAACTCCCATCTGTGACTTCTTCCCCTTGTTATTCCTTATTTTCACCCAAACTGATTCCACATCACAATCTATCGCACCAATATCACTACTCACCACTGCACTGTACTTTCCTTTATTAATAAAGCTACCCCACCTCCTTTTCCTTTTTGCCTATTTTTCCGGAACATTGAATACCCTTGAATATTGAATTCCCAGTCTTGGTCACATTGCAACCATATCTCCGTGATAGCTTTCAAGTCATATTCATTTATTTCTATTTGTGCCGTCAACTCATCTATCTTGTTACAAATCTATACATACAGTTCTGATGAAGGGTCACTGACCTGAAAAGTCAACTCTGCTTCTCTCTCCACAGATGCTGCCAGACCTTCTGAATATTTCCAGCATTTCTTGTTTTTATTTCAGATTTCCAGCATCTACAGTATTTTGCTTTTATTATCTTGTAACAAATTCTGCGAGCATTCAGATAAAGAGCCTAAAGCTTTGACTTTTTACCATTATTACTCCTTCTAGTTCTAATTTCTGCTGCACTCTTCTGCTTATAAGATACCTGACAATCTTTAGCTGAATGGTAGTTAAAGAGGAGCTTCTTCATTGTGAAGTACTTATAAGAGAGCTCTATAATACATGTGTGACTAGGTGACCAAAAGGACTCCAACTGAGCTATCACATATCAGTTAATGTCACTTACTGTGATGATGTGTGAAGTATTCAAACTGTTAAAGTGTTATCACAACATCCCCCTTTCCTAAAATGGAAATACAAACAAGATAAACAATGTACAAAATGAAACAGTTTTGAACAATATTTACATATGTATTGATTCTCATGTCCTTAAGTCAAGTGTCTCTAAAATGTATAGGTGGTCTACTGACTCAACCTGATCTTGTCACTGTGTAGCTTGGTTGAGAACTAGATTGGTCAATTTTTTTTCTCTTGACCTGTATTTGTGTTCTGACAGTCATTCTGTGCTATAGCATTACACTTGTCACTTTTCTTTGCTACGTTCTGTTGCTTGGAATGTGAACGTGTTCTCAAAGCAATAGGGTTGTCAGGCACAATGTTGTTTGCATCTGTTTATCCTTAGTGCTGCTCCATTACGGGTGGTAACTTCATACGACCTTGGTTCATTGCAAATTTTGGACACCTCCGCAGGAAACAATGTTCTCTCCTGAAAATAGATCACTCTGACTTCCTGTTCAATCTGTTACATGCCTGCGTGTTTGTCATGCACAGCTTTCATCTTTTCTTGTCCCTCTAACAGTTTGTCCTGTATTGATGAAGATTTCATGAAATGATAACTTGGAAGAGTCGTTTTGATTTGTCTTCCATAATTCTGTGCCAATTGGTGTTGCCCTTAGTTGTAACATGGCTATGTGCAGGTCTTGTTTTGTTTTGTGACACTTCACAATCAATGACTTGATTGTATATGCTATTCTTTCGGTTAGGCCATTTAACTGAGGATAATACAGTGAAGATGTGACATGTTTCATTGCCCATTTCTTCCATATGTCTTCAAATGGTTTGGCGGTGGATTGTGGTACATTGTCCGATACTATATCCTCTGGGGGAGCAGATAAACTGAAGGTTGCACTGATAGTGTTATCAACTGATGTGCTTGATGTGTCCCTCAATTGATGGATTATGGGGAATGTGGAGAAGTAGTCAGTTAGCAATAGGTAATCATCACCTTTAACAGAGAAGAGGTCAGTGGCTATCCTTAACCAAGCATCTGTTGGAATTTTGTGGAGTGGCTTTTTATGTTGGATTTGTTGATGCTCTTGGCATGCATCACATACCGTACTACTTGCTCGATGTCACTGTTAATTCCCGGCCCTTAGACAGTTTCACGTGCAAGTCTTCTGGACGTCTCAATACCCATATGACCTTGGTGCAACAATGAAAGAATGTCAAGGTGAAGCGTTTGTGGAATTAACACTTGTCTTCCTTTGAAGATGACACCACTAGATACCCCCAACTCATCTCAGTGTGGCCAGAGCTTCTGAGTGCTACACGAACGTCTAGTATCATGTCAGGCCATCCTTCAACAATGAGTTGCCAAAACTCCTTCAAAACTGGGTTTTTGGAAGTCTCTTCCTGTAGTTTCTTATGCTGCCTTTGTCCAAACTGCATCAAGTCTATTTGGTATACATCTTCCACCTCGGCTTTTGATTTGTCCTTGATCTGGGCACTACATTTTCTTGGTAGGTCTTTAGGAGGAATGGCATCAGCCCTCGCATGTAGAATAGCATCTCCTTTGAAACCTCAACGATATCAAAACATTTGTTGCAAATCCTGGATGAACTCAATGGGATCACATCTGTTCTGGTCGTGTGTCCTTGGCACACTGCTGGTCTCATGGATTGCCATGATTCTAACCCGGTAGCCCTGCAACTGCTCGACTGTTAGTATCAACAATGTGGAAAATTTTCCGTGACCATGAAGAGTTTCTGTACTTACACTCCAATGTTATTGTTCCCATACAGTTGATCAGAGAACAGTTGTACGTAGTAAGTCTCGCCTTTGTAGGCTGTATTATGGCTTCCCATCTTGCCAGGTACATATTCGTCAATATTCTCAGTGGCAAAATATTTGCACTTGCCCCCGTATCAACCTTGAGTCACAGTTTGTGCGAGCCACTCTTCTCTGGGCATATGACGTTGATGGTGGTGAATTTTTCCTGGTGTGTAACCACATCCATCTGGTGTGCAACTGTTACTGTGTGAAAAGCTTGTTCACCATCAGTGCCCTCTTTATTGCTCATGTTCTTTTCTATCTCAAGGACATGTCAGTGTTTAAATTGACTTCTTACGAATGCATCCCCGTTTTTCCCACAAGGTGGTGTTTTCTTCTTGTCGGGTCATGGCCAGCTGTGACTTCTGGCCAATTTTCCATTACCACTTCTCCTGCGCAGCCTTGCCAGTGCCCTCTCTTACCACACACATTGCAGTAATCCATGTAAGCTGGACAATTTCTTGGTTGGTGCATTAGACTGCACTTGCCACATACCTTGCCTTGCTGAGGTGGCCTGGCTACCTCGCCGACGGTTGTTGTTCCAAGTGCTCATATGCACTGCCTGCTTGCAGCTTTGGCCTTACTTCTTGCTTTCTTTCAGGAGACTTGCGATGTCATATCCTTTTTCTTTGTCTAATAGCTCTTTCTGAAAAGCTTCTATCAGGGTGGACACAATGACCAATTACATTATCCAATCAGATAACTCAGTTTCCGAGAAATCACAGACATTTCCTTTCTTGAGGCATCTGCTTACAAATTGATTGATGGTCTCCTTAGACTGCTGTCTGTATGTCATCAATTCCAGATGATGGATTCTAAAATTAACCTTGACCTCTAACTGGTCCTCTAGTGTAGTCCAGATTCTCGCTGGGTGCCTCTAGTCCACTTCAGATAGGCCCGAGGTATTGACTAAATGCAGCCCTTCATTGCCAATCACGATTTTTATTTTTATTTTCATTTTCATCGCTTGCTTGTCAAGTTCTGTGACAGCAAGATCCAAAAAGCACAATTCCATGCACCATTTGAAAAGTTGGAACTTACGAAGGAGATCTTGGGCTTTCCAATTCATTGATGGGTACTTGGTAGTCTTGGTACCAAGTTTCTTGTCTGCAAGAATCCTTAGCTGGAGCTTTCCCCTTGAAATGACTCCTCTTTTTTTTTGTTCTGAGGCTTTCCTTGAAGGGAAAAACAATTGCAGGTGTGCTGTGTTGACATTGTCGGGCTTCAGCCACATCCTGTGCTTAAAGCCTGCAGCACTGACTTTTTTCCTGCAATTGGGGAAACTCTATGAAGGAATCCAGCTATAATAAGGGGTTATAAGGTTAAAATAATTATTTTCCTACGAATTAGTGGTACAAAAATTAAAAAGCAGAGCTTCATCTGCCTGGAAAAGTAAAACGGACTCATAAACATGCCAGGTCAGGTTCAAGAACACCAACATCCTGTGGAATGTTAACTTTATCCCCTAACACAAAAGCAGTTTCTGACAAACAGGAACTCAGTCCTGAAAAACTTCAACATATTCACTTCAGCAAAGCACTGATAATACAAGTGTTATAAATATTGTAACCTAACAACGGATGACATTATTTTTTATGGATACCCCTACATCACCTAGCAATGGAATCAGGGAAACTGAGTTGTAATCTTAAAACACTATTGCGTAGCTAGGAAATTACCACCATTTGCAATTTCAGCATCCTGCTAACCCTAAGTACGTTGACCACCATCTGTGCTCACGGCTTCCTGCTGTGAAGCATTGTCTTAGCAATTAAATAATGTGGATTTCAATTACAAATTGACAGTAATACAACCTTATTTGGGAAGTAGAAGGGGACAAACCTACTTGCAAGAGAGGTTACCCCACCATACATAAAGAAAACACTAGTTATGTAGCTTAGAAACAATAATAAATATTGGAACCATGCAGTGGATCTTTTGAATCATTGGATTCATTCCAGCCTTTCTCATGGTAAAGGTTTAGCTGCCGTGGTGCTGCGGCAATAGTTCTCCCCTTAATTGGGATAGCGGTATCTCGCTAAACTCTGTCGCTTTCTATTTGGGGATTTAAGGTAAATGCTGCTTTAAATATTAATGGATTTTTAAAATATTTTCATGTAACAATATGTAGACTTAAAACTTGGATTCTCTACTAAGAATAAGATTATACTTTCTTTTCCTAGAACCATCAAATGTGAATTGAATGTTCAGTTCTTTATATAAAACAATTATAATAATAATTTGGAAAATATATTGTCTCATATAGGCTTCTGCATCTCAAATTCGAGAATGCACCTCTGTACACTCTTTAGTGGGGAGGTACATTATTGAGGAAAGGTGCCTGGACCCTGATATTATTCAGGTTGTTATAATCCAGCTAAAACTTGTTAAAAAGGCCACCTGGAAGATGATAATATCCTCGGTTGGTTCCTTTCCTTTGGAGAGAGTTAGATCAGTTGTTCAGACCCATTCAAGTGTCTATGAGATCTATCTTTCTCAACCTCAAGTGAGAGTGATCATCTGGGGAGTATGCCTGATCTGGGATAGTCCCAAAAATGAGCTAGGATTATAATCCACTTCAATTATGCCCATGAAGCAATTATGGTGGGAAAATACACAGCACCAATGTGAACAGACTCTGTTTGCTTTTCCCAAGCCTAATTCCTGCCTTTTCTTGCTGGCTACCATCAAACTTACAGCCCCCTTTTATGTACTCACACACTTCTGATCACCGAATTCGGTGGATGGTTGTCAAACCTGACAGTGTTGTTCCATCGCTGCTACCTCCGATGATGTGTCATGTTGTCCTGTCTCCGGTGGTCTCCGACGGGAGAGATCGCTGATCCCGATGTCTTGCCCACTGTTCCCATTGAACGCTGTTGCTGAGTCTCTCTGCAATACTGCTACTTCGATGTGTTCTACTGCATCCATGGTGTGGTTTTTAAATATACATCGCTGCCACTGCTGCCACCATATTATGTTATTGCTTTCTTCAGCAATAAGATACCAAACAATCTTGAGCTGAATGGTAGTTAAAGAATGGGTTCTTTATTGTGAAGTAACACATATGTGACTAGGTGACTAACACAACTTCAACTGAACTATCATGTGCTGGTTGATGTCATTTCCTGTGATGATGTGTGAAATACACAAACTGTTAAAGTGATATCACAACAGGAGGATTGAACAGAAGATAGCTCTGGACTTTAAATCTTCGACCATTTGGCCGAGAGCTAGGCTCGTCTGATGCTGTGCCTCTGGGCCATGCCTTACATGCAGCAGTTTAAGAAAGCAGCTCACCCATCACCTTCTAAAGGGCAATTAGGGATGGGCAATAAATGCTGGCCTAGCCAGTGATGCCCACATCCCATGAACAAATAAAAATAAACTTACCAATGGGAAATTATAAAATTTGCATTTCAAAGTTGCTTTAAAAATCAGATTATTTTATAGGGCATGCAATTGTTCAATTTTGACATGGAATCATATAATAGAAAAATCATTTAGAGTCTTGTCGTTCTTTGGAAGCAAACATAATAATTAAAAATGTCTTTGCGTTCTGTAAAACCTGCTAAAGCTAAATGCTTTGCCATTTAATTATTTCTTGAAGTGTATTATTTATCTAACCATTTTGCACACAAAATCCCTTGTTTTGCCCATACAGGCTCAATAGATATAATGCCTCCTTTTAAACACTTTTGTAATTGTTTCTTGCCATTTTTATGGTAGCAATCTTCATAGCCTTGCAGTTTAGGGAGAAAAACATTCTACAGGTATTTTCAGATCTAACATGGCATTCAAAGAAATAGAACACTGTGGAAATCTCATACACTTCTTCAGAACTTTTATTTATATGAAGTGAAGCAAGTCAGCTCAGGGTCTTGCTCAACAGCCTTGTCATTTGCAGGATCAGCACCTTGTCCAGATGAGTAAAGTCTCCTGTCAGTCACACTGGTAAGTTCACAACACATGTCCTGCTTAATTCATCTGTTCCTCCCATCCACATTCCATGTTATTCCATTAATTTTGCTGTTTTATTGTTTTAAATTTTGCTTCTGAATGCTTTTCAATTTCCTGACTGAGGTCTACGTATTCCCTTTATTTGGTGAACAAGAGTATTACCGAGGAAACAATCTTAGCTCAACGTTGCTTCTAGATGTCTTTCACCTAGCAATTCCCCATGCGACTACAGCAGCTACTAAACTTGTCCATTTGCCACTTCATACCATTGTCCAGGATACTCCTTTCATGTGTACTGCCTCCAATCCAGTATATTTTATTCACTGCTCACACTACAGTCTCCAGTATATTGAGGAGCAAATTGCATCATCACTTTGATGAATATTTTCATTTGGTCTGATCTTGATGTCCCTGTCACTTCAACTTCCCATGCTGATCTTTTGTCTTTAATTTCCTACACTGCTGTAGCCAATACCAACACAAACATTGGTACAGAGTCTTGTTTGACAGGGGCATGGATTAGAAAATTTTCATTCAATTTAGGACTCCCATTTTGATGCATTCCTAATTTTACAGGAGTAGCACCTCAATATCTTATCGCTCTCTTCAGCCCTTACTCATTGTGCCTGTTTCTTCCTTTCATATTCTACTTTATATCAATTACTGGTCTTGTTTATTTTTCCACTCAGAAGGTTGACCAGAAAGAAGTTAAATGGGTCGGCTAATAGGTGTAGTGTAGTGTATTTTTATTATATTTCTCATTCTCAAGGGGATTCTGTCGTTTACCGAATTGAGCTGAGACATGATTGCATCTGTTATTTTGCATACTTTCTGTAAAATAAAGCAGCATAACAGTTCATATATTTAGACTCCTCTCAATAAAGTGTTTCAGTTCTCCTTCAGAAAAAGTGGAGAAGTGCAGGTGTGGGCATGTGTGAAATATCCAGTCTTGATCCCTTAGCCACATAATTAAAAACAAATTTCTGAGTTCTGAAGAAGGGTCACTGACCTGAAACGTTAACTCTGCTCCTCTCTCCACAGATGCTGCCAGACCTGCTGAGTATTTCCAGCATTTCTTGTTTTTATTTCAGATTGCCAGCATCCGCAGTATTTTGCTTTTATATTAAAAACAAATGATCTGGTCATTTATCTCATTGATATTTGTGGAATCTTGCTTTGTGCAAATTGCCTGCTGGGTTTCCCTACATAACAACAATGGCTACACGTCAAAAGTACTTAATTGGGTTTGAATCACTTTGCAACTTCTCAGGTCACGAAAGATGCTATATAAATGCAGGTCTTTTATTTTATTCCATTCATTTCAGAACTGTTCCCTTTCAAATTCCAAACGCCTTAAATGCCTGATGGAAATAAAGGTTGATTTTTATCAACAATTACTAGCTTTTTAAGCATCCTGTTTATAATTGCTGCATTAAAGTAATTGTAAGCAAGCCAGCATCTTGTCTTTTACCAATTGTTCTCCCCTCACTCCTTGATTTTCTTTGACCACTGTAAGGTATACGATATGAATACTCATCTGTTCATTTCCATTTACTCCCAAAATGGTAACTTATTTCTTCACATTTCTGATGTTGACAAACCTGCTTTGTATGTTCTGTCCTTATTTCATCAAAACATACCTCTCTATCATCAATCTCTTTGGAAAGTAGTTTCAAATCCCACACTGGTTACTCAAGAACATGTAAAACATCATGGAAGTAGGTCTTTATTGTTCTTTGCTGTACAACTTACAAGACAAAAAAAGAGCAATGCTTTGATATGTTAATGAGCTTTTGATCGTCACATTGCAACTACTTGAATGCAGTGTTAATCAGTAGACAGTATCCATTATATTCTACAGCTGCGTAGGTGAATAAACTGTAGGAATTCTGATTTATTTGAGAATTTAATTCATTCAAGAGCTCTGCAGCTAAGAATTTTTATTTGCACCTAAAGGAAACAACAGCAATGGTCTGGTACTTCAGAATTTTATTCACAAATCATTTTATCATTTAAGCATTATCTATGCAAGTGGAATCTACTGAACACTAGTATTATTAGTATTTTTCTTTTATTTTCACTTTCTATTTCTGTAAAATCCTCAAATAATCATTTAAGGAGAATAGGATGTGTATAGAAAATTGACTCCAGACCCCTCATGGCATCAAGTCAAACATGGGCAAGGAAATCTCCTGCTGATTACCACATACCGCACCTCCCTTCTGCTGATAAATCAGTGCTTTTCCATGTTGAACATCAATATCAAGAAGCACTGAGGATAGCAAGGGCACAAAATGTACTCTGGGTAGAGGACTTCAATGTCCATCACCAAGAGTGGCTCGGTATCACCATGACTGACCGAGTTGGCCGAGTCCTAAAGGACACAGCTGCTAGACTCTGTCTGTGACAGGTGGTGAGGGAATCAACAAGAGGGAAAAACATACTTGACCTCATCCTCGCCAATCTCCCTGTCGCATATGCATCTGTCCATGACAGTATTGGTAGGAGTGATCACCACACAGACCTTGTGGAGATGGAGTCCTGTCTTCACATTGATGATACCCACCATTGTGTTATGTGGCATCCCTTTTTTTTTGGCCTCCTTGTCTCGAGAGACAATGGGTAAGTGCCTAGAGGTGGTCAGTGGTTTGTGGAGCAGCGCTTGGAGTGGCTCTAAAGGCCAATTCTAGGGTGACAGACGCTTCCACAGGCACTGCAGTTGGTTGTCGGGGCTGTTACACTGTTGGCTCTCTCCTTACACTTCTGTCTCTTTTCTTGCCAACCGCTGAGTCTCTTCGACTCGCCTCTCTTCAGCCTCGCCTTTATAGCTGTCCACCAGATCTGGAGATCGCCAGCAACTGGCTCCCACGACTTGTGGTCAGTGTCACAGGACTTCATGTCGCGTTTGCAAATGTCTTTAAAGCGGAGATGTGGATGGCCAGTGGGTCTGAAACCAGTGACAAGCTCACTGTACAATACGTCCTTGGGGATCCTGCCAAGTTCCGTGCAGCTCACATGGCAAAGCCATCTCAAGCGCCGCTGGCTCAGTTGGGCATACATGCTGGGGATGTTGGTTGCCTTGAGGACTTCTACGTTGGAGATATGGTCCTGCCACCTGATGCCAAGGATTCTCCGGAGACAGTGAAGATGGAATGAATTGAGACGTCATTCTTGGATGACATACATTGTCCAGGCCTTGCTGCCACAGAGCAAGGTACTGAGGACACAGGCTTGAAATATTCGGACTTTTGTGTTCCGTGTCAGTGCACCATTTTCCCACACCTTCTTGACCAGTCTGGACATAGCAGTGGAAGCCTTTCCCATGCGCTTGTTGATTTCTGCATCGAGAGACAGGTTACTGGTGATGGTTGAGCCTGGGTAGGTGAACCTTGAACCACTTCCAGAGCATGGTCGCCGATATTGATGGATGGAGCATTTCTGACATCCTGCCCCATGATGTTCGTTTTCTTGAAACTGATGGTTTGGCCAAATTCATTGCAGGCAGCCACAATCCTGTCGATGAGTCTCTGCAGACACTCTTCCATGTGGGATGTTAATGCAGCATCGTCAGCAAAGAGGAGTTCCCTGATGAGGACTTTCGATACTTTGGTCTTCACTCTAAGATGGGAAAGGTTGAACAACCTGCCACCTGATCCTGTGTGGAGGAAAATTCCTTCTTCTGAAGACTTAAACGCGTGAGAGAGCAGCAGTGAGAAGAAGATCCCAAACAGTGTAGGTGCGAGAACACAGCCCTGTTTCACACCACTCAGGATGGGAAAGAAGTCTGATGATGCACCGTTATGCTGAATTCTGCCTTTCATATTGTCATGGAACAAGGTGATGATACTTAGTAGCTTGGGTGGACATCAGATCTTTGCTAGTGGTCTGAAGAGACCACGCCTGCTGACGAGGTCAAAGGCTTTGCTGAGATCTTTGAAGGCAATGTAGAGGGGCATCCGTTCGTGGCATTTCTCCTGTAGCTGGCGAAGGGAGAACAGCATGTCAATGGTGGATCTCTCTGCTCGAAAGCCACACTGTGCCTTAGGGTAGACACACTCAGCCAGCTTCTGGAGTCTGTTTAAAATGAGCGAAGGCTTTCTGCACTGTGCTGAGCAGGGAGGTTCCACGGTAGTTGTTGCAGTCACCACGGTCACCTTTGTTTTTATAGAGGGTAATGATATTGGCATCGCGCTTGTCCTGTGGTACTGCTCCCTCGTCCCAGCACGGGCAAAGCAGTTCATGGAGTGCTGAGAGTGTAGCAGGCTTGGCACACTTGATTATTTCAGGGGTAATGCCGTCCTTTCCAGGGGCTTTTCTGCTGGCGAGAGAAACGATTACATTATTGAGCTCCAATTTTGTTGGCTGTTCGTCCAGCTCATCCATAACTGACAGAGACTGTGCTGCATTGAGGGCGGTATCAGTGACATCATTTTCCCTGGAGTATAGTTCTAGGTCATGCTCAACCCAGCGGTCCATTTGCTTGCGTTTGTCAGTGATCTCTTCCCCTGATTTAGACTCCAGGGGGGGCGATATTCTTGATGGTTGGCCCAAAAGTTCTCTTAATGCTGTCATACATTCCTTTGATGTTTCCAGTGTCGGAGGCCAGCTGAATACGACTGCCCAGGTGTTGCCAGTAGTCATTTTCACAGCGCCTGTCTGTTCTTTGCGCAGTGCTTCTGACAGCTTTAAATGCTAACTATGTTAACTCTCTGGGGGCTTTCTTATAGTTCAGCAGTGCAGTGCACTTAGCAGCTATGACAGGTTCCATCTCTTCAAAGTGAGATTGAAACCAGTCTGCATTCTGCTTCTCACGTTTGCCAAAGATGGTCATTGCCGAGTCATAGATGCTGTCTCTGATGTGGGCCCACTTGGTCTCTGCATCCCCTGTAGGACTGTTTTGAAGGGCTTTTTCAAGCAAATTGAGAAACTTTTGTGACAGCTGCGGGTAAGAAATTCTGGTAGTATTAGTGCGCAGATGGCCATTCTGCTTGGAGTGATGTAACTTCTTTGGTTTGAGTCTAACTTTGCTGCACACCAGGGAGTGGTCAGTGTTGCACTGTGGAAACTGCGTGTAATTTGAACACTGTTTGTGGAGGCTTGCCTTGTGACGATGAGGTCCAGCTGGTGCCAATGACGTGATCTTGGGTGCCTCCAAGAAACCTGGTGACAGGGTTTACTTTGAAAGAACGAGTTGGTGATGCAGAGGTTGTGGTAGGTACACAACTCCAGCAGTCTCTATCCATTCTCATTCATCCTTCCAATGCCATTGCACCTGAGGCAGGAGGGCCATGAGTCATGGTCAGCCCCAACCCTGGCGTTAAAGTCCCCCAGCAGGAACAAATGTTCAGTATTAGGAATGATACTAATGATATTATGGAGTTCCTCATAGAACTGGTCTTTAACTTCATGTGGGCAGCAGAGTGTTGGAGCATAGATACTGAGTAGGTGTACTGGACCAGAGGCGGTGAGCATTTGTAGGTGGCTCTATCATGCTGAGCAAAGAGTTTCTGATGGCAAAGCCCATTCCATGCAGTTTTGGTTCTTCTGGATCCCTACACTGCCAGTAGAAGGTGTAGTCTTGCTCTCTTAGAGATCCGCTCACAGGGAGCAGTGTCTCCTGAAGTGCTGCAATGTCCACATTGAGTCTACTGAGCTCGTTGTTAATGATGGTGGTCTTCCAAGAGTCGTCGATTTGTGTAAGGTCTTCCGACAGGCCAGGACACATATTTCTGGTATTCCAGCTTGCAAAACGAAGGGCTAGTACCTTCTTTCCTTTTTTTGTCCTGCTGTTTGGTGCGGTGTTACAGTCCACTTGTCAGGCAATGACCCTGAGCGCCAAGCACTCATTGAAGCAGGTGGATTGTGGCGGGACAGAACCTTTCTGACAGGGGGCTGCCCGGTTTGAGGCGGGCATTAGATATCCAATAAGACGCGATGACCTCTCCCACTGAGAAAGGCAACCCGTGGTGCCCAATCCCTACGCCAATTGAGCTGGACTTAAAATTACCACCACCATGCTAAATGGGATAGATTTCAAACAGATCTAGCAACTCAAAACTGGGCATCCATGAGGCGCTGTGGGCCATCAGCAGCAGAACTGCATTCAACCACGATCTGTAACTTCATGGTCTGGTATATCCCCCATTCTACCATTACCGTCAAGCCAGGGGATCAAACTCAGCTCAATGAAGAATGCAGAAGGGAATGCCAGGAGCAGCACCTATTTAGTTTATAGATTATTAGGAATCTTTTATTACATTTTTTACATTAAATTTATAATAGCTATAACTTTATTCAAATTCAATGGAAGGGCTTGAAGCCCTTAAAGAATGGTGCTGGCGCCTGCGCAATGGTGCCAGATTCTGTTGCCAGGAATGGAGTGCCAGCCCTTAACTGCCACTTAAGGACCTCCTCCCGCCACCAGTGCTATTTTACCAGCGGACGGCTGACATCTCCCAAGAGGCCGCCGAGTAAAGCCTGGTGGCCTCCTTGAGGGCTGTGGTGGAGAGGGCTGTGGTGGGGAGGGGCCCTCCTGATTGGGCACACACTGGCCCAAGGAGGTCCTCTTCATGGCCCAACTGCCCCCACTGCACACTACCCCCACCCCAAACCAACCCCTCTTGCCTCACCAGGCTGATTGTCCCTGGCAGGGCCCCACAAATTCACCCTCATCCCGGGGCTGGCATTTCTCTTGCTGCTGTGGCTGGGTGCACTCCCATGGCGCTGCTGGGACTGAGAACTTTCAGCCTGCTGATTGGCTGACAGCTTTTGGAGGCGGGACTTCCTGCCTCAGAGGAGTGGAAGTCCCATCCAAGACCAATTAAGGGCCTGGGAGGCATAAAATCGTGGTGTGGCTCACCCCCATCTTTTTAGCTGGTGGGCGGGGCCCGCCTCCCAACATGAAATTCCTGTATTTTCAATGCAAATATTGACATCTAATGCAAAAACATTTTTGATATTCTTCATGTTATGGATGTTTTAAAATGGGATAAAATGGCTTTACAAAATTAATATTGAAACTTAAAACCAGGCAACAACCAGTTGAGAAACTTCATGGATTTATTCTAAAATTCCAAATCTGTAATTAGAATGGTGAGAATGTATCTTGGAGCATGAACGTACGATACTATAAAGTCGAATGATATCTGTTCAATTTTTATGTAACTGTATGCGATGAATATGGAGCCATTCGGGAAACTGTGGCATACTTCCATAGGAGGGAGGTAAAAGCAATGAGTGTAGCAATGCTGATCATGAATAGACATTTCTGGGTCCCTGACAACAGAAGGCTTTTTCAGCTGCTGAGGCAGTTCTCTAATCCTAAAATGAGATGCATGGCACTTGTATGTGGGGTTGATTTAAGTGAGGAAAATTTGTACAGTTTGTGTAACTCTGTCTGCCCTCCCCACATGATTCCAGTGGCAAGAGAAAGTTAAAGATGTCTGGAGATGGAGACAGCTGCAGTGGATGGCCTACAGCATCTGCTAATGCCATATCAGAGACCAATGGCTGAAGTTTACCAGCACGCCGCTGAGCTCGGCAGCAAGCTTAAAATCTGGAGGTGCGTACGCAAGGGATTTGCTCTGCGGAGCCACCACTATATTAAACGAGGCAGCTCATTTACATGGCCGGGGAGGACCACCCCCCACCCCACCCCGACGACGTGGAGGAGGCTGGCAATCCATTCCCGGCAACAGTATCTGGCACCATTGCACAGGCGCTGGCACCATTTTTTAAGGGCTTCAAGTCCTTCCATTGAATTTTAATTTTTAAAGTTATAGCCATTATAAATTAAATATAAAAAATGTAATAAAAGATTCAAGCCCCTCTCCCACCACCCGCACCCCCCCATGACTAAACAATTTATTACTTGCCCTCTCCCCCCACAACACAAAAACTTACCTTGTGATCCCAACCTTCCCCGCCCCTGGCAAGGTTTCTAAATATGAACTTTACCCCTTCTCACCACACCCTAGACCAATCAAAAATGTTTAGCCCTGTTCCCCTCATCTCCCGCCCTGAAAACTTACCTGCTTCCCCTCCCAACCAGTGTTCTACCTTGGATCTCCGAATGGAGATCCGAATGCGCGAGGGCAACCCGGCAACCTACTTCAATATCGGAGTGGGACGGCCGGCAGCAGCAGGTAAGGCATTAATTCAGTGATTACCATACATTAACATATTGAAATTTTGGCCCCATCGCCAAGCGGTGTGGGGGACCAACATGAGACCTCGCCACCACTGGAAATATGGGGCAGGGCCTTCCCGGCATCAAGGCCCGTGGTGGGCCTCTCCCAGAGGCATTTTCCAGGCCCCCCCGCCACGACCACCGATGTCAGGGGACCGGTAAAATTCAGCCTCAAGGCTTTCCACATAGCCTTGCTACTATGTCTTCTTAACTAGAGAAGTTAGCAGATATGCCTAGTCCACCTGATTTGTCACAGCATTCCTCATGTGGTGAGGAACTGGGTGTCTTTCTGTCAGTTGGGGTATGAGGTGATTCTCTGTAAGCACAGAGGACCAAAGATTGAGGACCAAAGATGTGGCCTGCCCCCAGTCCGAGGTTCTACACCTTCTGCTTTACACCTAGAGAGACTGATGACCTACATATTAGTTCAAGAACCAGCAGTGGCATGACGATAAACATTTTTACGTAGAAACTGGTTAGGATCTGGAATGCACAACCTGAGAGCGTGGTGGAGCCAGATACAATCGGGCTTTCAAAACTGAAGAGAAAGGAATTACAGGGCTATGGGAAAAGGGTGGAGGAGTGGGACTGAGTGCTCTTGCAGAGAGCCGGCATGGACACGATGAGCTGAATGGCCTCCTTCTGTGCTGTAATCATTCTATGGGCAAGATTTTATCCTGTTCTTGAAGACAAGAATGGAGGCGGGGGGCAGGGAACAAAAAATGGCAAGGAGTGGCATCCTGATATTGTCCTGGCCCCCTGCTTTTATGTCTGGGTCAGGAAGGCCGAGGACGGCCTTCCAGCCTCAGGCCAATCGAAGCCCTTAAGTGGCCAATTAATGGCCACTTAAAGGCATCCTCCCACCTCCGCTCTGATTTTGTTGAAGTCAGAGTGGCCCAGTGTTGTATATTGATGTCACGATATTGTATGTTGTTGGTAGAATAGTTATGGGGTTCTTCAGAAAGGTCTTGGAGTCTCTGGCTGGCTAAACAACAACCTGCATTCGCATTTATGTTATATTTACATTCTCCATGAGGATCACTTGCTAGCACTTCTAACGGTGCTTCTAGCTCCTTCCAAGCCTACTGCCCATGTAACTCTTACCGCATCATCACTACAGTGGGAGGGGTTACTCTCATTGCCTCAACCATTAACCATTTCTAACCCTTATACTACATCTCCCCCCAAGTCTTTGTCCTTATACATTTTAATATATATACGCATTCATTTTGACTTTACATGCTACATCATCTTCCCCCAAGTCTCTGAAATCACATATTCAATCAATCAGAAGGCTTCACAAATCTCCCTGATCGTGTTCTTGTCAGACTCGGATTTTCAGTAGTCTTTCTTGTAAGTCTTGCTTGACAACATGGATAGCCTTTACCAATGTTTGTCGTATCCTGTTGGTTCTGGGTCACCCTATCATCATCTGGCTCCTCCAGGTAGATGAATGGTTGCTGTTTTTGAGGTAAAGGGATAAGGTTTCTCCTATTTTGGTGTATAGTACCTTCGCAAATTTCAGATCTCAGATGAACTTCATCTCTCTGGTCAATTCTACCTTCAAGTTCTAGATCTCGTTTCCATACCTTCTCACCATCTTTTAATCTTGGCAGGTTTCTAGTACAAAATTGTTTATTACAATTGTGAGCTTTTTGGTTCCTATAAGACTTCTCTTTGTCTTTGACTTTTCGTAGTCTTGAACTTCAACTCCAGGATCTAGTTTTCTGGGAAGAATGGAAAGTTGCGTTTTCAGCTTCCTACTCATCAACAGCTTGGAAGGTGAAAGTCCACACCAACAATGGAGTAGATCAATCATTCAATAATGCAGCTGGAAGATCATTGTTCTTCTTCAACAAAAATTTAATAGTTTGTACTCATTTTTTTGCTGCACCGTTCACTTGAGGGTAATGAGGAGAACTTGTGATGTGTTCGAATCCCCACTTCCTCACAAATTTTGTCAAGTATTTATTTGTGAACTGTGGTCCATTGTCTGACACAACCATGTGTTGCAAAGATCTCCTGTGAAGCTCTAATAACAGATTCTGCCATCATTAAGTACAATCTTTTCACTTCTATCCACTGTGAAAAATGATCAGTCACTATCATGTAAGATTTTCCATTGTACATAAACAAATCCATTCCTAGATGTTCCCACAGTCTTGTTGGAAATTGTGTAGTTATCAGATGTTCTCTCTGTTCTGGTCTGTGTACCGCACATTTCTGACAATTCAAGATCATACTCTCGATGTCTTTTGATATTCCTGGCCATCATGTAGCTTTGATGAACTCTTGCCAAGATATCAGATCGAAGTGAACTTGGAATGACTGGTCTGTCATTCTTCTTCTTCTTTGGCCTCCTTGGGTAAGTGCCTGGAGGTGGTCAGTGGTTTGTGAAGCAGCGCCTGGAGTGGCTATAAAGGCCAATTCTAGAGTGACAGACTCTTCCACAGGTGCTGCAGTTAAAATTGGTTGTTGGGGCTGTTACACAGTTGGCTCTCCCCTTGCGATTCTGTCTTTTTTCCTGCCAACTGCTAAGTATCTTCGACTCGCCACTCTTTAGCCCCACCTTTATGGCTGCCCGCCAGCTCTGGCAATCACTGGCAACTGACTCCCACAACTTGTGATCAATGTCACAGGACTTCATGTCGCATTTGCAGACGTCTTTAAAGCGGAGACATGAACGGCCGGTGGGTCTGATACCAGTGACGAGCTCGCTGTACAATGTGTCCTTGGGGATCCTGCCATCTTCCATGCGACTCACCAGGCTTGATTTTTCTTCAAAAGGTGTCTTAATGATTCTGTTATCTGCGCCAAAATGGGTAAAAAAATTTCCAACTGATTCAACATTCCTAGAAGATGTTGGACTGTAGTTGGGATAGGGAACTCACTAATGGCTCTCATCTTTTGCGGGTCTGCCATTATACCCTTACCACTCACAATGTAGCATAAGATTTGAACAGATGTTTTCAACAATACACACTTATCATTAAGTGTCAGCCCTTCTTCTTGAAGACGATGTAGAACTGCTTTGACTCTCTGGCCATGTTCCTCGACTGATTCTCCATGGATCAGGATATTGTCCATGTGACAAATCACGCCTTTTAGACCTTGAAGAATATTGGACATGGTCTTTGGGAAGATTTCCAGTGCCAATGTTTTACAGAGTGATAAGCAATTGAAGGAAAATCTTCCAAATGGTGTGATGAATGTCGTAAGCAATCTGGACTTCTTGTCTACCGTAAGCTGCCAAAAGCCACTTTTTGCGTCAAGTTTCATGAATGTTATGCTTTTGGATAGCTTTACCAGGCTTTCGTCTACCAAAGACATGTGATAAATTTCCCTTGCCTCAGCTTTGTTAAGCAATGCTAAGTCCACACAGATACGAAGAATACCACCTGGTTTTGGGACTGTAACCATAGCTAAACTCCACTCTGTTGGCTTCATGACTAGAGAAATAACACCCATCCTGTTCATATCTTCAGCTGATGCTGAATTTGTTTCATCAATGGGTGTGATATCTTCCTTGGCGTAAAGATACATACGAGTCTTGCATCTTCCTTCAATGTTATACCATACTCGGTCTTCAGTTTTCCTAGACCTGAGAACAGTTTTGGAAAATCTGCTTGAAAGCGACTATTGGACTCTGGCAGTTTAATTTCTTTCACTCTTCTAAGTAGATGTAGATCTAAGCATGCTCTTCTGCTTAATGATGAAAATTTTTGATTTTTCAAAACATACAGGGTTTCCTCAATCTGCCTTCCTTTATATTGGAGTGTGGCTTGCAGCTTTCTTTTGACCTTCAATTGTATCCCTCCAGGACCTTGTAACTGAGTATCTGCTGGTTGCAAGGAATGCCTCATCAACCATGGTTCTTAGTCTGGCAGAACTGTGACACTCGCATCCAATTTAAAATTCGCAATCTGTTCGTTGACATAAATGTCTGCCGTCCAGAATGCCTGATTAGGGTTGTTAATTTCCCTTAGGAAGTTTCCAATTTTTTTCTTCCACTGGGAATTGGTGCAACTCATTCACAACTCCATGTGTGAAAGCTTTTGGTTTGGCACTTTCATGAGAAGAGGTCTTGCTCTGGCATATTTTCCCATAATGGCCTGACTTCTTGCACTTAAAACATTCTGCTTTAGTAGCAGGACACTGATCACATCTGTGGGTCTTTCTGCCTCCACAGCACTGACAGGGTTTCCCAATGTCTTACACCCTCTCACCTGGGTGTACCTTCTTCTCTACAGTGTTGTTTCCATTCTTGGGCTTGAGGAACTGTACCATTGTCAGACTGTTCCAAAGCTTCTCTTCAGCCCTCAGGATGGCTCTGTTCAGTTTTCTGACTTCTGCTTGTCGCACAATCTGAATCACTTTCTCCAGAGCGAGGTCCTATTTTGACTGTAAGCAATCTGATAAAGACGCATCAGCTATTCCAACTATAATAGTCTCTAATCAGTTCGGACTTTACTCCACACTCACATCATTCAGCCAATCTATATAAATCATTAATGAAAGTGTCCATTGGTTCGCCTAACTTCTGAATCCTTTTATTGAACTTCACCCTTTCTAGGAAATTATTGCTTTTTAATTGAAAATAATTATCAAAAGCTTGCAATACATCCTCAAATTTATCTGAAGCTTCATTGATGCCTTGTTGCACAATCACATCATCAGCTATTTCACCTAAGGTGTATAGTAAAGTATTTACTTGCTCCACTTCAGATTTAGTATGTAATTGTGAAGTTATTCTGAATCTTAAAAAGTTTTTTTCTCTAGATTGTCCAGTTTTGAATCTGATTTAGCCCTTCTGAATTTTGGAAGCTTTAATGACATTTTATATTTTTAATCCATGCTTTGCTTTACTCTTTTGAGTAGTCCTTTGTTATTTCATTTTAACTTTTCCTTAATGAAGGTATTGTTGCAGTATCTGGAGGTTTCCTACTCTTTTCTGGGTGTTCCTGCGCTTTCTGAGGTTTCCCGCTCTTTTCGGGTTTTTCCCACACTTTCCTTCCTTGCATAATGGCCGCCGACTTCGGACTCGCCCTAATCAGGGATCAACTGTTTTTCATTTTCACGTCTTATCTTCTCACTTGTCCAGAGCACCGTTTTAAATAAAATACCTTTCTACAAGGCTTTTGTCCCCGTTCTCCGACTGTGGCTCGGTTCTGTGAATCACAGCCTGATCGCTGGACCTGGTCCATTCACATCGAGCACAAAGCTTCAGTGGTGCAGCCTGAATGCCTGAAGAGCTCACCCACAGACTCTCTGTCCCTTTTGTCGTCTGCAGAACAATTCTGGAGCTCTTCACACCATCTCAAAAGATCTGCAGTCATTTGGTGCTTCTCTTACCAGTTAGGCTTCTCTACTGGTTGTGTTCACCATTTACCAAGTTTTACAGCACCTGTCACTGATCACCATACTGTATATTGATATCTGATATTGTATGTTATTGGTAGCGTAGTTATGGGGTTCTTCACAAAGATCTCAGAGTTTCTGGCTGGCTAAAACACTAAAAAAAAAATTTAAAAATAAAAAAAAACTAAAACTCTGAACATCAACTCTTTATTTACATTTACATTCTATTTACACTCTCTGTTTAGATTTCTAGCTAGCACTTCTAATGGCGCTTCTCGCTCCTTCCAAGCCTCCTGCCATGTGACTATTACGTACATAACAAATGTATATATGCGAACGTGGGAGATAGATTTTTAAATAAGAAATTATAAGGTCTTTAGATATTGGTTTATCTTAGTAGTGTTTAAGATTTTCATTCTTTTTTAAATAAATAGTTAATTTGTTGCTATCTAAATATATCTGGTTGGGTCGCTTAATTCGGGGGTTACTCGATTGTTCAATTTGGGTTTTTTCCTGATTTGGAAATCTGAAATAAATATGATGCGACCTGTGGAGTGATGGGACTGAATTGACAGTGCATTACTGCCACCGTGATCAGAATCATATATTTTGATTGGGGGTTTGTCCTGAGCGGCCGTAACCTATTGTAATTGAGGGCTCAGCTGCAGTCAAATCATATTTTGATTAGGTGGTTCGCATCTTGGATCAGAATCAGACTAATTTGGAGGGCTTGTGTTTGGAATCATATTAATTACTCATCCCTGGGATAACATACAAATTGGGGTCATGCATCTGGCATCATATTAATTGCTCTCAGGTCTGGCACCATATCAATTGGAAACTCAATTGTTGGGATCCAAATCTAACGCCTATTACAAAATTAAAAGGAACCAGGATTCTTGTATAATAAGCTACAGTCTATACCATTGTAATGGCATTAGCAGTTGCAGCAGACTTTTTGGGAAAGCAGAGTGTTTCCCTCAGTGACTTGATAACTTTAACTAAGAATAAATGTTTTTAAATTGGTGGCAAAATTGGGTTTAGAATTGAAATTAGGAGCCAAAAAAGCAGAGATAATTGACATAATAGCCCAACATCTGGAATTAGTAGAAGTAGAAGAAGAAGAAGGGCAATACGAGGAACAAGAAGGCAGTAGGTCAGAGAGTGACGCAATGGTATTGGCTAGGATCCAGTTAGAAATGAAAAAAACTTGAGGCTGAAAAAGAATTAAGAAAACTTGAACTTCAGAGAGAAAGTGAAAGAGAAGAGAGGGAATTTAGGCTAAAAGAGATGGAACTAAGACAAAGGCATAGTCTTAAATCCAGGGAAAATTCAGGTCAGGAAGAATCTGAATTTAGCTCAGGACCCAGCAAAAAGCTATTTAAATTTATTCAAGCTCTTCCTAAGTTCGAGGAAAGGGACATAGACGCATTTTTCATATCTTTTGAAAAAATAGCCAAACAGATGAAATGGCCAAAGGAAAGTTGAACACTGCTTATACAAAGCAGGTTGATAGGCAGAGCTCGTGAAGTTTATGCTATGCTTCCTGAAGACTCTTCTGCAGATTTTGAGATGGCAAAATGGCTATTCTGGCGGCGTACAAGTTAGTCCCTGAAGCTTACCGTCAGAAGTTTTGGAACTTATGGAGATTGCTAGCAGACATATATTTGAGGAGGTGAAGCAAATTAATTTTGACCATTGGATACGGGCATTAAAGATGGAAACTACAGATGAGAACCTTCGGGAGTTGATTCTCTGAGAAGAGTTTAAAAACTCCATTCCTTCAATAGTGGGAACTCATGTAGATAAACTGAAAGTTTTGAAAGCTATACAAGCAGCGGAAATTGCTGATGATTTTGAGTTTGTGAATAGGCCAAAGCCTTTTGTCCATCACCCCCATAACCCCGAGAAGGATAGAAAGTGGGAGAGTGAAAGGAAGGCAAGTAGCAGGGGACAAGAAGGAACAGCTGGAAATGCCCCAGGATCACCTCCTCAGGTCAGAAAGGAAGGTGTTGAGGGTAGAAGTGAGGTTCGCAAGCCAAAATTTTATCATTGCCACAAAACGGGTCATCTTCATTCAGAATTCTGAAAATTGTGAGGTAAACCCATAGGACTTGTGGGAGTACGCAAAGCTAGTGCAGAGGAAAAGACTCTGACTGAGACTATAGCAGACCAGGCTATAGCTTTAACAACAGTTGTAAAACCAAATACTAAAACGAAAAGGAGTGTAGAGGTTAAGAATAAAATGCCCAAAAGTTATAATGCATTTTTGTCAAAGAGGAAAGTAACTCCATATCCTGTATGTGAGGCAGGAAAACCTATCATTATACTTAGGGATGCAGGAGCAACCCAAACACTCTTGCTGGGGAAATATATAACCTTTCTACCAGAGAGTGCATTGAATGTAAAAGTTTTAGTTAATGGAATTGGAAGGGAGTATATAACCATACCTTTATATAAAGTATGCCTAGAGAGTGATTTAATATCTGGGATAGTAACTGTAGGAGTTGTCCACAGTTTGCCAATAGAGGGAATTATCTACTCCTGGGAAATAATTTGGCTGGATCAAACATATCAGTTTCTCCTATAATTACAGAGGAACCAATTGAAATTAAGGAAATGGAGCAATTACAGGAACAAGTTCCGGGAATATTTCCTGCGTGTGTAGTCACCCAAGCAATGGTGAAACAGGATCCATTGTCGGAGGTAAAAGGGGCACCACAAACAGATAGCCAAGTATTTGAAACCTTATTTGGGGATTTAGATAATCCAAATGAGATGTTTAACAGATCTTCTATTATTGCAGCACAGCAAGCTGATCCAGAGATATACTGAATGGCACAGATGTCTCTGACAAAAGCTGAGGCGAAAAGAGTTCCAGAGGGCTATTATATGGCAAGCTGGGTTTTAAGGAAGAAATGGAGACTGTTCATAGACCTGCAGATAAAGACTGGACAGCTGTTGAACAGATAGTGGTACCATCTAAATATCGCCAAGGATTATTAAGATTAACATACAACATGCCTTTTGCAGGCCATAGGGGAATTTGGAAGACCATAAGCCAACATTATTACTGGCCATGTCTTACAATGGATGTGAGACAATTTTGTAGGACATGCCATACATGTCAAATGGTGGGAAAACCACAACCTACCATAAAACTGGCACCACTAGTTCCCATACCAGTGATTGAGGAACCACTTAGCAGGGTATTGGTAGACTGTGTGGGACCCTTGCCAGAAACAAAAGAGGGACATCAGTACATACTATCATGGATATGGCTACTCGATTTCCAGAGGCCATTACTTTGAGGACAATTACGGCTAGAATAGTAGTAGAAAAGTTAACCCAATTCTTTACGAGACATGGGTTGCCACTTGAAGTTCAATCAGATCAAGGTTCCAATTTCACATTGAGGATATTTCAAGAAGACATGGGCAATTTGGGGATTAGACCGTTGAAATCTTCAGCATATCACTCACTGTCACAGGGGGTTTTAGAGAGATTTCACTAAACTCTCAAAACAATGATTAGAACACACTGCCACGAAAATCCACATGACTAGGATAAATGACTAGACTTTCTTTTATTTGCCACCAGATACTCACTGAATGAGTCGACAGGCTTCAGTCCTTTCGAATTGGTTTGTGGACATGAAGTAAGAAGTCCTCTAAAACTTATAAAATTCAGATTCTTGGAACAAAAGAATGCATCTTCGATACTACACTATGCATCTGTGTTCCGGGAAAGACTCACAAAAGCTTGCGGTGTAGCTCAGGAACACCTTAAAGCATCCCAAGCCAAACTGAAAAAATAGGCAGACAAGAATGCAAAAGCCCACGATTTTCAACCAGGGGATGAAGTACTAGTGTTGTTACCGTTGCAGGGAGAACCATTAAAAGCATGGTTCAGTGGCCCATGTAGAGTGATCAAAAGAGTCAGTTAGGTAGATTACTTGATTGACACCCCTGATCATCAGAAGAAGAACCAGTTGCGTCACATCAATATACTAAAGCAATATTACCGCAGGGAGGAGGATAAGCCAGTACAGGTATGTCAGGTAATCGGGACAGTTGAGAAGGAAAAGGATAGTGAGGATGAGGCAGAAGCAGGCCTAGGTAATTCTCAGATTGAAGTGCAAACTGTCAGATTAGCAAATGCAGAATGGCTAGGAAAATTAGAAAAAATGCTTTTACACTTAGAGGCAAAACAACATGATGACCTAACCAGGCTTTTCACAATGTTTAAAAGAGTTTGTAGGGATAAGCCGGGATGTACAACCTTAGCCACACATGATGTGGGTACAGGGGAGCCATTCCTTTAAAATAACATCCTTGCCACTTCGATCCAGACAGAGAGGCCCAAGTGGAAACAGAGGTGCAATGCGTGCTGAAGGACAGCTTTTTTGTCATTCATTCATGGGATGGAGGCGTCCCTGGCCAGGCCAACATTTATTGCCCATCCCTAATTGCCCTTGAGGAGGTGGTGGTGAGCTGCCTTCTTGAACCACTGCAGTCCCTTTGGGGTAGGTACACCCACAGCGCTGTTAGGAAGGGAGTTCCAGGATTTTGACCCAGCAACAGTGAAGGAAAGGCAATATAGTTCCAAGTAAGGATGGTGTGAGACTTGGAGGGGAACTTGCAGGTGGTGGTGTTCCCATGTATTTGCTGCCCTTGTCCTTCTAGTTGGAAGAGGTTGCGGGTTTGGAAGTTGCTGTCTAAGGAGCCTTGGTGCATTGCTGCAGTGCATCTTGTGGATGGTACACACTGCTGCCACTGTGCATCGGTGGTGGAGGGAGTGAATGTTTGTAGATGGGGTGCCAATCAAGCGGGCTGCTTTGTCCTGGATGGTGTCAAGCTTCTTGAGTGTTGTTGGAGCTGCACCCATCCAGGCAAGTGGAGAGTATTCCATCACACTCCTGACTTGTGCCTTGTAGATGGTGGACAGGCTTTGGGGAGTCAGGAGGTGAGTTACTCACCTCGGGATTCCTAGCCTCTGACCTGCTCTTGTAGCTACGGTATTTATATGGCTACTCCAGTTCAGTTTCTGGTCAACGGTAGCCCCTAGGATGTTGATAGTGGGGGATTCAGCGATGGTAATGC